>NC_089493.1:274588788-274888788 GCF_036850765.1 Saccopteryx bilineata
GGTCCAAACCTAAGTCCAGAAGACGGCCCGGGGAGCCCCATACCCGTAGGAAAAGCACAGACAACAACCAAGGACCTCAGCAAGGGCCCACGACTGGGAGTGCCCTCAAACGGACCCAGAACACAGTCCCTCCTCATGTCTACCTTAAATCCTTTCCACTTGAACTTCAGAACAAAACAGTATAGCTGTTTCCCAGAGGAGCAAGGTTTTCGTTTTCTTTTTTGGAATAGTTTTAGATGTACAGCATAGTGGTTAGACAACCATAGACTTTATAACAGTGTTTCACCATCAGGGTGGTTAACTCTCTAGTGGACCTTTCTCGTGAACCAGCACAAAATTTCTAGCAAACCAGCACCAGCCCGTGGACCAGCAGCTGAAAACCACTGCTTTACAAAGTGTTCTCCAGGAGCAAAGGTGTCTTTAAAATGGTTAAGCCACCAATGCCCAAAGTTTAGTCATTCTGTGACTTCCACCAAAAAAACTTGAGGTCCTGATTAAGATTAGAATTAGGGAATGGTACAATAATTTATGTGTTTTCATTATATCAACCAACTTCTTATTCTTAAAGGTCATTTCACCCACATGGTAGGCCACAGGAGCTCTAATGATGTCATGTTGGCTGTCTGCTTATATTTATATTTTTTCCTTAATACTCATTGCAAGAAATAACCAGCTATTATAAGCTTTTTTAAAAAGGTTCGCCCAAGAAGCAGGGGACGGCCACAGCCGGGATGCTGTAAATGCTGTGTTTCTTGGTCTAGGTGTGTGGGTTACTTGGGTGGGTTCGATTCCTAAAAATTCATCCAGCTGTACAGTTAGAATAATGTGCACTTTTGTATGTATAGTCTATTTCGGTTTTAAAAATCATTTAAAATATGCAAATTTAAAGAAATGAATAAATTTCATGCAGGTAGGAATAGAAACTGTTTATTAAAAGCAACTCTAATAAAGACTGTTTGTCCATGCAACACCTTCCCTCACTGCTGTGTCAGAACTGGTGTGGATGCCACCCTGAGGATTCCTGGGGTCGGTCTGGAGCAACTCTGGCAAAAGGTGGCTATCGAAAATAAGTCCTCAACCAAAAATAAATAAGATTAACCCACCCAATTCAAAATACATAATCACGCATGGCCTCCTTACTTTCTCTCAGCACCCCGACTGGTTTCTGTCACTATGCTTGTGACAATCTGATTTTTAAAAAAATGTTCTTGTTTGTTTTTGTGTGGGAGTCATCCTATTCCCAGATCATAAACTGCAGGGGGACAGGGGGACAGCGGTCTTGCTTGTCCGCGTCCCCACACTGAATCTGGCCCATGGCAGGCCCTCCTCCACTACCCTTGAATGAGAAGATGGAAGAATGGGTGGGAAACTTCTGGTGGATGTTCCTCAGTCAGCCACTCCTTGTCCCCGGGGAACACAAAGCAATGGGAGGAGAGCATGCCACCTGACAAGGTGAATATTCTGTGGCTCTAAGACGGACCCCGTCTGACACTCGTACAGACAGAGGGTTTTCTAAGCCTCAAAGTACTTTCTCATCTGTTTATGGAATCACATCCTCACAAGCTGGTGAGGACGGGGGTGGCCTGTCCACACCCTCTGATGGCAGTGTCAGTTCATCCCCAACAGTCGGTAGCCACCCACCACGGTGCTCCGGAATCTTCCATCCTTCCTTCCACCAGCCCTGCCAAGCTCTCTGACCGCTCTCTCAACGTCCCAACCCATGTGAGTAGGGGGCAAGGTTATGGGGAGCACAGAAAGGAGGGGGATGACTCAAAAATAGCATCTCACGCGCACCCCAACAAAGGGGAAACCCGTTGACCAATCTGTAGAATCAGTTCCATTTTTGCTGCAGACATTGCCTCTGCCCTGGCCTAATGCTTATAAGAATTTGCATATTCTGGGTATATGCCAAGAGCAAAGGAGGAAAGAAATCCTCCATCATGCCCACGGGACGGGAAGGCAAAGACAGCGAGGTAAATAAGTGCTGTAAATAAGCCACACGGGGGTAACTGAAAGGTGACCACAGATACTTATTTTTAGCTTGCCACAGTGAACTCATTCCAAACGGCTCCTGCACACTCAATAGCCCAGCAGGGCCAGCCAGGTGTCACAGGGGAAAGAGGAGATCTTGGGGGCTCTGGGGGTCCTGGAGGATCTCGGGGAAGCTCCTCTTTTTCAGCTCACCAGTGGACCACAAGAAAGACTGTGGGCCCAGTGCTGCCAGAGCCTGTGACTTTTTAAAGGCATCGCAGAACTCCGCCTTGTCCGATCGCACATCCTAATCCCTGCCTTTTACAGTATACTGTGCGGGCCAAACACAGCCCAGCCACGCGCCGAGAATCCCAGGGCCCCTCTCGCAAACACCTCTCCTGGTAAGACTGCCTCGGGAAAGGAGATGGGACAGTGATCATGAACCAGAGCTGTGACTCATCACAGGCCCTCCTAGGTCAGTGTCTTCGTGGCCCCTGCATGGTAGATGAACAAACTCAGCCCCCATAAGGTGAAGTGACATGTCCGGGCCACATGATGTGAGTGGTAGCAATGGGCTGGGAACATGTAATGACATCAGAGTACCGCCCCCCCTCCCCGCCCCCAACTGAACATACAGGACACGTCTCGCAGGCCCTCCAGCACTGACCCCTGCTCCCCTATAAACCTCGGGCAGCTCACTGCTCCTCTCCGGGCTTCTTATTCACCTAAAAGAAAAGGACTCCGAACTCCATGAGTGCAGCGGTCCAGGCCTCGTGTCCGTCAGTTTAGGGGTGGCAGGAGACTTACGGGCTTCCAAGCCCCTGTTCACACTATTCCTGGCCCCCATCTGTCCAGAGGACACCTTCCTCTTTGTCTAAGAGGCTACCGTGGCAAAAGAGGATCAGCAGTGAACAGGTACAGGATGTGAGAGAAGCTTCTCGGTAGATGGGCCATTTGCTAGCAGTGGCCCTAGCCCTCGCCTGCTGGGCTGACCTCCTTGAGGGCATACCTCCCTGCTCACAGAGGTAGTGTCAGTGTTGGGCACAGTGCCTGGCATGCTCTCACTGCTGGAGTGAAGATGGGTGGATGGACGGACAGACTCGTGAATAGATGGGCGCATGCTTGTATGCATGAACGGCCATGATGGAGGTGAAGAAGGGAGGGGCAAGGGATAAAGGACTTACTGGCTCTGAATTGAGACTAAGAATGCAGGCTTGCCCTGGCCGGTTGGCTCAGTGGTAGAGCGTCGGCCTGGCATGTAAGAGTCCCGGGTTCAATTCCCGGCCAGGGCACACAGGAGAAGCGCCCATCTGCTTCTCCACCCCTCCTCCTCTCCTTCCTCTCTGTCTCTCTCTTCCCCTCCTGCAGCCGAGGCTCCATTGGAGCAAAGTTGGCCTGGGCGCTGGGGATGGCTCTATGGCCTCTGCCTCAGGTGCTAGAGTGACTGGTTGCAGCAGAGCAACGCCCCAGATGAGCAGAGCATCGCCCCCTTGTGGGCATGCCAGGTGGATCCTGGTCGGGTGCATGCAGGAATCTGCCTGCCTGCCTCCTGTTTCCAGCTTCGGGAAAATACAAAAGAAAAAGAAAAAAAAAAAGAATGCAGGCTTTGGGGTCACTGACAACCTTGAATTCCTAGTCTGGTCACTTTCCAGCTGTTTAATGTTCACCCAACATATTGCCTTAATTTTTTTTCCTTATAATCAGTAAAAGAGATGAGACTAATAGCTCTTAACCTGCAGGCTGCTGTAATGATTCAAAAAGATCATGTCTTTCTCGCACTTCCACAGCGTCTGGTGCAGAGTAAACATGCACTAAAGAGATATCCCCTTTCTCCTCCTCCTCATCATTACCAGTTTCCAGGGTCTGTGCCCTGGTGGGGGACCGCCACATCAATCTCTTCACCCCATAAATTTGACTCCCCCAAGCTTAAACAATGGGCCTCGAGACCAAGGATTACCAGAGGATTTCCAGGCAGAAAAAAAAAATGCTTAACATTAGTAGTGTCCCCGACACATTAGCCTGGATTAGACACCCAGATAAGCCAGCCGTCACCTGGCTGAGACACACCAGACCTGAGACGGAACAAAACTATTCTGTTGCCTTCAGAGGGTCCCGAAGAGGGAGAGCTTCCCCCCCCCCAAAGACTCCAGAATGCCCTCTGGGGTCATTCTTCCCCATACGGCTGGGTGTTCGGGTGCCAGTCTCCCTGCCCACTACAGTGCTGAAGGGGTTAAGATGACAACACACATCCTGTCCCTGTCACCTTCTTGGTAATGTCTCTGGCTTCCAACAGGGGAGAGGCCACCCTAACCACAGGGATCAGAGGGGCACAACCTGATGAGTATCAGTGTGCAAACGGGTGGTTCTGTTGCAGCCGGAAGGAAGTGCCCACAAGACAGTCGGACTGTGTGTTCTTAGAGATACCTCCCTGCTCCCCCCAGTCTCTTGGGGGCAAGTCGTGGGTCCCCCGGAGAACCACAGAGCCGTTTAACTAGGTGAGCAGAGCGACAGGAAGCCTGCTGGGGATGAATGAAAGGCTGTTTCCACTGACCAGGACCGCTGCACAGTACCTCTTCCCCCTCCTCCCCTGGCCTGAGAGAGATGAATTCAAAACACTTGGCAGTTCGGTTTCAGTTATTCCCTAGGATGTGCTCTGTGGATTTCACTACAGGGATACTTTCTTCTCCTGGGATCACCGGGGCTGTCCTTGGTGCTGGGCACTGTGCCCGAATCCACTACTTATGTCTCTCCTTAAATGAGTTCTATGATTCCAAAGTTGTGGAGCTTTGCAAGATGCTTTTAAGAGGGATGTTGTAGAGTGCTTAAGAGCCCAGACTGCCTGGGTTCAAGTCCCAGCTCTGCCACTTGATACTGTGAACCTTGGGAAAGCTGCTTAAGTACCTTATGCCTCCATTTCCTCACCGTAGCATGAGGTTTCAATGAGTTAATATTTGTAAAACACCAAGAACCGGGTCTGGCTGTATGAAGCACCATGACTGTTGGCTATTGAAACTATGAAAGTACACGTCTTGTAGAATAAATGAGTTAATATACACGAAGGGCTTAAAGCGGTCCAGGGCCATTATAACTGCTGTATAGGCATCATTATTATTATTATTATTATTATTACCCTTCAATTTGTCTTGTTATTTGAGGGTCTGATTCAATGAAAACAGCCCATCTGCTCTTTTTCTCGGGTTGGCACATTTTTAGGAACCTGCAGTAAGAAGTGAGAAAAGTGATAAGAAGATTTTCAGGAATGATCTGGCTGCATTACAGCATGTTTCAAAGAACTGCACAGACAAGGAGCTCAGAAATCCGTCCATCAACTGGAATGGAGAAAGACCTGGGTTTGGTTTCCAATCCTCCCCAGCACTGTACTCTTAGTGAGTAAGCCACTTCCTCTCTCCAAGCCTCAGTTTCTTCACCTGTGAAATGGGAACAACAACAGTTCTAACCCCCAGAGTTGGGAAGAGTCTCTAATACAGGGAGGCAATAGCTGCAAAGCCCTCGTTATTCCTGCTGCACAATGGACATCATAAGACCAGCAATTTCTAGCCAAATGTGCTTAATTTCAATTACACCCTAAATTTTTTTTTTGGGGGGGTGAGCATAATGTACACAAAATACCTCCAGGATGCCTGGCATATAGCTGGCACTCAACGCCAGCGGTCCTCCCCTACCACATCCACCCTGATCCAAGGATGGCACACTCAGAATACGGGTGCTTTCTACTGCCTTGGCTTTCCCTCAAACTCGACTTGGCATGGGAAAATGGATGCCAATTGTGAAAAAAAAACACCTTATTTTCAAACACACTAAGAGTTTCTTTTTTAAAGAACAGCAGCGCACATTTCAGCATTTATTATGTGCCAGGCGCAAATCAGTTCACAAACATCGTTACATTCCGTCCTCCCACCCTCCTAGGCGGTGGCCCGGATTTACAGAGGCCGGAGGTTAGAATGACTCGCCCGAGATCATGGAGACAGCAAAGAGCAGAGCCGGGACTTGAACCCGGTTACGTCAGACCCCGCGATACTTCACAGAGGTCTCTCTCATGTGTGCGAAGGCCCGGCACACATTTCCTGCAACTTCCTCTCCTGTTCCCACACCCTGTCCTCGAAGCCTGGACGGCCCTGGGGTTGAGTTGGTGTTTTCTTTATTTTTCCCAAAGTATTTTCTCTTGGTTTCTGAGAGATGGGGACGAGGGTCAATAAAATGGGGCGATACAAAGGGAAAAAAAGGAGAGTTATCATAGGTGACAAGTCTTAGGGCAGTATGAACCAAAAGATAGAGATGAAGCCAGTCCTTTACTCCCTGTGGTCAATTATGTTGGCACTGTGCATTTTCGTATTTCTGCACAGAGAAATATGGCCCCACTGATCACAGACAGCTCTGGAGGGGAAGGCAGACCCTTGCTACAGAGATATTCTTTCTTTCAAACTTTTATTTTTAGATTTTTAGAGAGACAGAGACAGAGAAATACCAACTCTTTGTTCCACCCATCCATGCCACCTTGGTTGATTCTTTTATGTCCCTTACCGGGGACCAAACCCACCACCCTGGTGTGTTGGGACAAAACTCTAACCAACTGAGATACCCAGCCAGGACCTCAGAGATATTATTATTATTATTATTATTATTTTGGTATTTTTCCGAAGCCAGAAATAGGGAGGCAGTCAGACAGACTCCCGCATGCGCCCGACCAGGATCCACCCGGCACGCCCACCAGGGGGCGATGCTCTGCGGGGAGGCAGTCAGACAGACTCCCGCATGCGCCCGACCAGGATCCACCCGGCACGCCCACCAGGGGGCGATGCTCTTTCCATCTGGGGCGTCACTCTGTTGCGACCAGAGCCATCCCCAGCGCCCGGGCCAACTTGCTCCAATGGAGCCTCGGCTGTGGGAGGGGAAGAGAGAGACAGAGAGGAAGGAGAGGGGGAGGGGTGGAGAAGCAGATGGGCACTTCTCCTGTGTGCCCTGGCTGGGAATTGAACCTGGGACTCTTGCACGCCAGGCTGACGCTCTACCACTGAGACAACCAGCCAGGGCCTCAGAGATATTCTTAAGGATATTTTGTTCTCTGGTAAACACACAGGTGTGTACACACACACACACACACACACACACACACACAAAGTCAGGTCTCTGCTCCAGCTCAATACACCAAATTTCCTTTTCTGTTAAAACTATGGATCAAAGTTGGACAATCCCCAGCAAACAGGAACTTATGCCTTGGCTTCCTTTTGCAAAATAATAATAAGCATTTTGTTATTCAACCTTCTGGAAGATTTTCTCTTTAATTGATAAACTAGAGAGAATATCTAAGGTGTAGAGAGACTGGAAGGAAAGTATATATGTATATATTACATACACACACACACACACACGCTATAAATATACCAAAGATATATATATATGCATACACCTATATGTATAATTATTTCTTTTTATTTAACATTTTCCAGTACATAATTAAGCAGATGGCAACATTTGCAATAAGATAAATATTGTTCAATGATGCATACTGCTATATGCAAAGTGCAATGCACTGCTCAAGCAAAATAAAACTCCATTGAGAGTGTGGGGGGGAAAAAAAGAACCCGTCAATAAAATACCCTCTGTTCTCTGTGGTCTCAAAACATTTGGATAGAAAGAAAAGCAACGCCTCTGAGGCTGTTAGAACCAGAGGCGCTCTGGATACAGTGAACCAATTTTTCAAAGTCACAGCCAGTGTCTGAAAACATCCTGAGTTATCTGAGTAATGTGAAATATGAGGAATTTCAGTCAAAAAAATCAACATTTCAAAGGGGTCAGACAATACAGAAACCCTGTTTTACTTTATGTGTGCGTGTGTTTGTGTGTGCAAGGGTAATAAAAATCAGGTCGTTTAAATGAAACTTACTGAGTAACAGTTTATCTAAGGGCACAAGCAATAAATGTGAGGACTTCAAGAGGATCACTGGAGGCAAAGGGAAAGAAAATAAACATTCCGTACATTAACACATACAATTCCCCTTCATTTTCTCCAAATCTACTCAGAACCTACAGTGTGTGATCTTTCTGACACTCTCCCCAGGATCCCCTCCCATTATAAGTGAGTCCATCTGTTTCTTAAATTCTAGGATGACAGGAAAATCCACAGCTTACTAGAGACCCGATGGAAAAAAAAAAAAAATCAGTGTCACAGCCACACAACTCAGCTACAATCTAGCCAATAATTCCAATATTTAAGAGCTTTGAAAGAGGCCGAAAGAAAAAGGGAAGTTCGCAAATCTTTTAGGGATATTCCCACCTTGTCCCTGTCCCTGAGCTCTCGGACTCCGCTTGAAAAACTGGGTGGTTCCTGTTGGCTTCTTCAAACGCACCAGAAATACAAACAGGTCCTTCAGGGGGGTGCAGCCCCTCAAATTTAAAAGGAGGGAAGCTCTGGGAGAGTGGAGACAAGGAAGCAGCAAGCTCTGGCTTAGAAAACACTCTACGCTGGGTGCCTGCCTGTCTGACATTCCTTGAGACATACCCACCATCATCACCGGGGCCGCGATTTCGGATTCTGTCTTCATACAGGAAACACAATGCCCGCCCCGCCCCACCCCGCCCCACCCCACCCCACCTCACCCCGGACCTCAACGGAGTAGACACTAAGCCCCATCTCCCAAGCATGTGCCTCACTAGCTCTTTACAAGAGCCATCTGGAAAATCACAGGGAATTTTTATTTTTTAACGTCCCTCTTCTGAATCCAGCCCCAAAGTACCATGCCAGCAGCCCTGGCAGGGTCTGCCAACAAACTGCATATTGTAAGGGACTCTCAGTGGTTTGCAAAACTGTCTGGTCCCCTCCTAGCCTGCAACCCAAGCTCAGGGACACCGGATTTTGGGAACAGCCTGCCCCCTTCTGGTCTCCTTGAGCTCTATGGAAGGACAGGGGCGGGCTGGGTGGGCACAGCCACAGGTGGCCCCACCTAGCAAGTCTGCACTGTGATTTCAGGATCTAGCAGGGCATAGGAGTATATTGGGGCGGGGGGGGGGGGCGGGGAGAGAGACAGACAAGCAGATAAAATAAAATACACATCCAGGAGGCACAATAGTGAACAACAGAATGGTAGGCAACCGTGAAGAAGGGGAGGGCAGAAAAAAGAAATACATAAATACATACACCTCTGTATCAGAAGGTGAGGAAATGGAGACGCTGGGAGACAGGGATGAGGGACAGCAACTGGACTTGCAGATAAAAGCAGAGGTTCAGAAAAGCACAGCAACTCCGCTGCTGGGACTGGCATGCCAAACGGAATAAGAAGTAAATATGGTAGGGCCCCACCTACCTTCCTGATTGCAAACCTCTCTGTGGCTGAGCTGGCAGCTGAGAGAACGGAACACTGAACGGAACGTGCAAAGTGAGGGAAGGAACAAAGTACTCAAATGCCAGGGCCCCAGGAAGAAACTCGCCAGCTAGGCCTCCTTCCTCCTCTCTAATAGTTTCAACAGGTGGCATCTGCACCCAAATACACCTCCGGACACTGGTCTGGACCCCAGATGCAGAGGATATAGTAAGTCCCTTGCCCATCCTGTGTGTTCCAACCTAGGACTGGCGGTGCAGTCCTGAACGCCTCCCACCCACCTCCCAGCAGGGCTCTGAATCCAGGAAGAACTTCTCATTGCACTTCTGTCCGAATACATCACTATCGGGCTCCTGGAGTTCAGAGGCAGAGGCTGAGAGTACCCTTTGCTGTGACTAAGAGGCTGCAGGGCATTGGGAACGCTCTGTTTCTCCATCAGCAATCTCAATCCACTCTCCTCCCCCAAAACGGGGGAAAGACAGCTCCCTGCTACCCACACAGACCAGCCACCAGCAACATGACATGTCATGGAATCACCAGCCCAGCGGCACAAAGAGCTGCACTCTGGCCAGGGGAGTCGCCTTGACTCCAAAGAAGTTTAGCAGATCAACAAGCATCACACTGCGTCTGAAGGCAGCCCTCAGTGAAGGCTCGACAGAGACATGTGTTCAGTGCCTAGGGATCCTGAAACTACCCCCTATTGTCTAATATCCCCAAGAGCTAGGAGATGCCCGGTAAGCAAGTAGCATGATGAAGATAAAGACATACACACAGCTCTCGTTATGCCTTACGTCTCACACCCACCAGCCTGAGTCCCTGGCTCAGAGTTGGGGACTCTGACCTCCGGTCCTGTGAGCTCCCAGTTCAGTGGGCTCAGCAAGGCAGCCCAAAGAAGGTATGAAAAGCACCTCTGGAGGTATTGGGGACAGTAGGCAGATACCCAGATGGCCCCAGAGGATTGTGGAAGGAATAGTTTCAAAACCCAGACTGTTCACACCCAAAGATAACACAGTAAACCCACAGCAGCCCAAGTCATGATGACATGATGGGACACAACTAGTGACAGAAATCAGCTACACACGCGATTTACAGGCAGAGACAACATCTAGCAGAAGGGGCCATGCCTTGACACTGGAGAGCAAGGTGAGGAAAGTCAGAGAGGGCAGAAGGAGAGGGCAAGGTTAGAAACTGAGAAGATAAAGGCAGGAATCAGACACCCAGCGATGGGAGTAAGACACAAAGTAAGACCAGGCAAGCAACATGGAGCCTTGATTCAGGGACACGTATGGGGACTTGGAACGCAGATCCCAGACCCTCTCTCTAGCCAGGGCAAAGAAACGAGGCCGTGGGCCGGGCACTGAGACGTCTGCACCCAGCTCAGTAAAAACCAAAGAAGCTGCGAGAACCACCCATGAGCAGCGGCTGAAGATCCCGGGCACCATCCACTCACGCAGACAGGGTCCGAGACACCAACACCCACATGCAGAGAGCAAGTCGGAGCGTCCAGAAAGTGTGACGAGGAACAGGCACCCAGCCAGGTCCTGTAACCCCCAAAGCTCCTCCTCTGGAGATAAGTTCCCCAGACCCCAAGTCGGCAGTCCTCAGACTCAGGATGGGGCAGCCTCCGACCCCTAAGCCTTGGCAGGGACCCCACCCCTCCTTCCAGCGAAAAGGGATGTGGAGGCAGCGGGCTTGGGGAGTCCCAGTCTGATGACCAGGGCTCAAGGGCTAGGGGGCGTGGGGCCAGGGCTGCTGCGCTGCCTCCCTTCCTCACTCCGGGATGCAAGGCGAAGGGGCATCTTACCAGCGCCCGCGGGGGCAGTGCCCCCCGGCTGGCCAGCTGCTGCGCCCGGGGTTCTCCGGCACCGCCTCCCCGTGCCCGCGCCGGGGCCCCCCGTCCTCCGCGGCCGCCGCCGCCGCCGCCTCCTCCTCCTCCTCGGGCTGCAGCCGGCTCGGCGGGCAGGTCCCGGCGCTCGCGGCGCGGGGCCGGGGCCGGGGGCGGCTGCTCGGCGCCGCCGACCGCTGCGCCCCCGAGGCGCTCGCCGGCCCCGGAGTCGAGGCTGCTGAAATTCCACACGACCAGCGTCTGCAGCAGCAGCACGGTGAGCGCCGCGAGCAGCGCCGAGTGCGAGCGCCGGGCCAGCCTCCGGGCGCACGGCGCCGCCACCATCTTCAGAGCGCGGCGGGCTAGCGGGGCGCGGGGACCCCGGGCGCTCCGGGCCGCCCCCGCGCTTCCCGGGGCTCGTGCGGCCGCCGGCCGCCGCTCGGGTTCCTGCTCGGGCCGCCGCCGCCGCCGCCGCCTCGGCTCGCCTCTGCTCCTCCTCTGCCGCCGCCGCCGCTGCTGCCGCCGCCGCCGCCTCCACCGCCGCGGCGCGGAGTTTTCAGACGGGCAGGGACCCGGACGTCACCAGGAGGAGGGGAAGGCGGGGAGGCGGGGAGCGGGAGGCCGCGGAGGGGGGCGCCGGCGCGCGCGCTCGGGGGACGGCGCGCAGGGCCGGGAGGGGCGCCCAGCCCGTGGGCTTCCCCTCCCCACGCCCCTCTCCCCGAGGGGCGGGCGGTCGGGGACCGGGAACCCGCTGGGGGTACGCGGGCCGGAGGGGAGAGGGGCGGGGCTGGGGGCGGAGCGAGGAAGGAAAAAGGGAGGAGGGAAAGGAAGGGGGTGGGGGCAAACAGAGAGGACAGCGCCCCCCCCACCACACACACACACAAACTAGGACTAGAGTAAGAGTGGGGTAGAAGAAAGGGAGACAGTTCCCGCGTCAAAGAAAAAGAGGCCGGAGCAATAAAGCAGGGGGATCTAGGGTGAGGGTGGGTTTGCTCAGAAGCAAGGGCGGACGGGTGAGGAAGATCTGGGGGTCCCGAGACCCTGCCTTCCATGTGGAAAAGCAAGCACGAGGCAGCTGAGTGAAGCAGGCGCCCTTCCCCAGAGTTTGCGGTCCGGGATCCTCTCTGTGTACAAAGACTGCGTGGCAGGTGGAGACGTGAGGAACATTTCAGGAGTGTCAGAGCCACGGGAGGGTCTTACACAGAGGATCCTTGGATCCTTGGCTTGAAGGAGCAGGGAGGAGGCTATGATTGACTTTCTGTGAGTGACTTCTGAATCATACCCACCCCCTAGTGCCAACGATGTACTAAGTGCTTCATTGAGTCACTTCGCTGGACCCTGAGGACGCACAAGCCAGGAGACTCCAAACCCAGTTGGCAAGTTAAGTGCTTTAGTGGAGAAAGGGAGACCCTCTGGAGTTTCTCAAGCTTCACAGGCTACAAGCACCAAAGTCTGGCCCTTGAGCCTTCCACTAAGTCCTTCTTCTCAAGCATTCTGAAGCCGGCCTTCCAGGCGGACAGGGCTCAGCTCCTGGGGGAACAGGTCTTGCCATATAAAGTGCAGTTCTTTTCCAGTCGGGCTGGACTCTGCCGGTGACCTTGAGCCAGGAGAACGCCTCGCTGGGCCTGAGCTTCCTCCTCTGTCAATGAGGGTTTAGACTGAGGATCCCCAGGGGCTCAAGTTTCATCCCCATCCTTCTCTGACTCAGTCTTTCCAGTCTTTCCCTCCCTTGTCCTTTCGCCCAAGGCTTTCTCCACAGCAGCCCTGAACTCACGGAGAGAAGAGAGGAAGTGGATTGGGGGGAAAGGGGGCAGGACTTAACACTACAAAAATACAAATAACAGAGCAAATCACCAGTTTGTGAACTGGGGACTTGAGGTGAATGTTTTTGCATCTTGTCCACTGTGCTTTAAATCTCATGCTCGTTTGTAAAGAGAAGAAAGCGGAAGAACAAGAGGATCCATCAGAGAAGGAGGCGGGAATGGGAAAGCGATTGTCTTATCCATTCAGCAAGAGTCCATGAGCACCAAACTGGGTCAGACCCTGGGCCAGGTGCAAGGATCCTCAGGGGAGTAAGGCTGAGTCTCCCCTTCACCACTTCACTTGGGGTCTAGAGGAGGAGCTAGATGTAGATGTCAGTCATGAAAACTCAGTGAGGGTCTTGGCAGCAGTGGTTTAGTAGATAAAGCGTCAACCCAGCATGCCAGAGGTTGGGGGTTCCAGCCAGGGTATGTAGGAGAAGCAATTAATGAGTATACAACTAAATGGAACAACTAAATGAAACAAGGATTAATGCCTCTCTCTCTCTCTCTCTCTCTTTCTGTCTCTCTCCCTCTCTCCCTCTCTCCCTTCTTCCCTCCCTCCCTCCCTTCACCTTTTTCTCTCCCTTCCTTTCTTTCTCTTCCAAGTCAATGGAAAAAATTAAAAAAAAAAATAATAAACAGTGAGGCTGGTGTCACTGTAGAGACGTGCATGGATTGCTAAGGGTTCCCGAGGGCGGGCCAGGAGTGACTACCAAGGAAAGGAGGTTTGATCCAGCTGCTCAGAACCAGGGCCTGGGATTCCTTGTCTTTCCATCCTTCCTCTGCCGTTCACGGAGTCTGCTTCATGCTGAGGGTCTCTCTTCCTGTCAGCCTGGCACCAGTTGCTGAGACTACATGTATCCTTTGTTCCTTTCTACCCCAGGGGAAGGAGGGGCAGTATTTCCCATATATCTCAGCATTGCCATCAAAGGTCCAGAGAGTTTCTCTGACTGAATCAGCTTTAGGTCATAGATCACCCCCAAGCCAAGCACTGTCATCAGGAAGATAGAATCTACCTGGTCAAGGTCCCACACATCATCTCTGACCCTGGGGAGAGGCCAGCTCCCTTGTAACAACCTGGATATTCTATAGGGATGAGGATCTTATGGGAAGAAGGGAGTAGGAACAAGGAAGGGAGCCACCGTTATCTATTCCATGCAGTCATCGTGATGCTACATGAACTTGGACTTCAGGTTCTTTAATGCCAAATGATGGGTTGGATGAGATGGTCCCCAAGGTCACCATGCCATACCCCAGCACTCTTCCTCAGTATCTTAATGGCTTCCCGGCCCCAGCAGAGGCTGGGGACTCCTGGCACCCCCTCCCCCACCCTCCACTTCATCTTTGCTTCAAGGTCTAGGCTGCGTTTTTCCTCTAAGCAGCTATGATGTTACCTACTTCCTGCACGCGACATGTTCACCACAGTCCTTCGGGCCCACACTGGTTCAGCTCCCTCGGGAGCCACAGGCTGAAGGAGTAAGGTTAAGGATCCAGGCCCCCAAATCCCTGGAGAGAGAGAGAGAGAGAGAAAGAGAGAGAGAGAGAAAGAGAGAGAGAGAGAGAGAGAGAGAGAGGAAGAGTTGTTTGTTTATTTCAACTCATAAAAAGCCATGTGAAAAAAGAGGTTTAAAAGCTCCAGGCAGGTTATGGATGCCATAAACAGCTTATGTGAGGCTTTGAGGACGAAAAATCACCTGAGATAGAGGAGCAGGAAGGCAAGCTCCTAGGGTCACCGATTCCATCTCCCTGCCCCGAGACAGGCAGACAGCTCCTCAAGCATCTCCATGGAGCCTGATGTAGAAGGCAGAGCCAACATACTGCCTCAGACTCTGGCAGCAGCAGCAGCCTTAGCAACAGCAGCAAGTTTCTTCAGAATTTTTAAAGCTTATTCAGTCATTCAACACAGATGTATTGGACCCTATTATGCACCAGGCATCATGCTGGGCGAGTGAAATATAGATATAAGGAAGATTCCCTAAGGAATTTTTCTTTTTAAATATGGTTCCCACTCTCGCGTTAACTGAGAGCCAGAGCGCGAAGGAAGTTCTAAATGATGTGTGGGCTTCCCTCCCCATCCTCACCTCTAAATCCTGTTTCATCATCACCTTCAAGTGCAGGGAGAGTAAATCATTCAGCAAGTCGTTTTTAGCTCCTGGCTGTGCCCAGTGCTGAGCCAGGGATTATGAGAGAAATCAAGAAAAGAGGGGTCTTCAACCTTAAGGGGCTGTCAAACAGATCCCTGATTCTGCCACGCTTTTCTGAGACTTTCAGTGTCAGTTGTTTACCTTTTCTATGCCTCAGTTTCCTCATCATCTATAAAATGGGGAACTAGAACAGAGATAATCAAATAAGGATTTCTTATAAGGATTAAATAAAATAACCTATATAAAGATTTTTTTTTCCCCTATAGGGATTGACAAATAGCAAGTGCTCAATAAATATTAGATATTCTCTGTTTCCTTAATGATAGGAGGACAGTGTCAGTGATGAGTGTCCAAAGATATTGGAGGGGGGAAATGGTAGTCAGAGAAGACTTCCTGGAGGAAGTGGCACTAAATATAGTCCTGTATTTTGATAGCTGTTTCTTTTTTTTTTTTTTTTGTATTTTTCTGAAGCTGGAAACGGGAAGAGACAGTCTGACAGACTCCCGCATGCGCCGGACCAGGATCCACCCGGCACGCCCACCAGGGGCAACGCTCTGCCCACCAGGGGGCCATGCTCTGCCCCTCCGGGGCATCGCTCTGCCGCGACCAGAGCCACTCTAGCGCCTGGGGCAGCGGCCAAGGAGCCATCCCCAGCGCCCGGGCCATCTTTGCTCCAATGGATAGCCGTTTCTAAGGGCAAGGGCATCTTCTCAGTTAATCTTGGCTCTCTCTGGCCCTTTGCAAAGTTCAGGCCACTGAGTAAACTTTGGGTGTGGAATAAACACTAGCTGGTGAATCATGGTATGGTGCTCACAAATTCACAGACTCCATCAGCATCCCGGCAACTTTGTAGTCTAGCGATTTTAAGCACATTGACATTACCAAACTTCAATATTTAAATCTGTAAAAGGTGAAAACAAATATTACTGCCTCTGTCCTAAGGCTGCGGTGGGTGGGGTGGCAGAGAATCGGGGTATTGTAGGTGACAGAGTGTTATATACTGCACGTGCTGTGTTGGCACTGGCCAGTAGCAGAGTTAGAGGACGTTAGCCTGGTCCCATCGGGAGGCAGGTGTGTGCGGAGGCTGCTCTGCCTTCCGTCAGACAGTCCCGACAGAAGGTACAGGAGAGAGCTAGAGCGTGGCAAGCCTTCTCCCGAATTTTTAAAAAAAACATCATGAGTCAAATTTAGTCAAATATGTGGTTTTTGTGTTGTTGTTTTTTTAACTCTTAATCACATGTGTGTTTCTTTTTGGTTTGTTAGAACCTGTTTTTACTCAGGCTCTACAAATTGACCCTGACTTTGCTCTTGAAAAATTAAAAGCCTCCCCCTAGGTTTCACTTCTTTATCAAACAGAAATAATAAACACGGGTCACCTGCTTCTGAGAGGCAGTGGGAGTTATGCACAGAGAACATGGTCCTATCACTAGGAACCCCTGGTTTTCTCTGACAAACACACACAGGCGCCGGGTTTCCTGGGCAGGAGGAGGTCAGAGGAGACAGAATACCAGAAGCTCCCTGGACACCCCCGAAGGACAGGAGGCCACGGATGTGCATCAGCTGTACCCCTCCCCCAGCTCCACCCAAGAAAAGGAAACAGCCTGTGATCAGACCGTGGGCACAGGGCGGCGACTTGCCCTGCTAGACACCCAGCTGTGCTTTGGAAACCACAGGTTTTTCTAGCTAATCGTCCACCCTGTGGATCAGCAGAGGGAGCTCTAGGTAGCAAATAACTTTCCTCGGACCACACACTTTCCTTGGAGACAATAAGGATAAAGCAGGGGTCCTCAGCGGAGGGGGCATCCACTCTGCAGAAAGAAACCCCACCAGTTTGCAATGACAAGGTGTATGGGGGTGGGGTGGGGGTAATGGGGCAGAGGAGGGGACACCAAATGAAGGAAGGACATGAAAATCAGAAACCATCATACAACTTAAGGGATTAGCTGACCGTGCTCTCTACTGGGTCCTGAGGCCTCACAGCATTAATGCTATCTCGGCAACACCATGACATTTGAAAAGGGGATGCTCTCCAGGTCTAGGTCTTAGACTGTCTTGGCAGACATTTTTTTTTCCTCTTTATAATAAATGTTTATTGTGTGTGAGTGGAGCCCAATATGATCCTGGGTTAAAGGCTTAAAATTGCACCAATGACAATAGCAAAAGTGGTGATGATGGTGATGATGATGGTGGTGGTGGTGGTGGTGGTGGTGGTGGTGGTGATGATGGTGATGATGGTGATGATGATGGTGGTGGTGGTGGTGGTGGTGGTGGTGGTGATGATGGTGATGATGGTGATGATGGTTGTGATGGAGGTGGCGGCAATGATGAGATTTACCATTTATTAAGCACTTACTGTATGCCAAGACTCATGTTGAAGACTTCAACAAATAATAGTTCTCACATACTGATAAAGAACCCACTCAGTAACCAGGATGGTGCTCATGCTGGGGACCCAGTAATAAATAAGACAGAGGAGGTCCCCCTCTCATGGAGTTTTTATTCTCATAGGGCTGATGGAACCAAGACACATACATAAATATGTAAACAAGTAAGACCAGAGTATAATGAGTGCTGTGAAGACAATGAAAAGGAATGACTAGACTAGGTCAAGTGTAACCAGGCTGGTCAGGGGGACCTCACTGGGCATGACACTGGAGTGTTTCATGACCTGTCTCATGAAATGCAACTATTTCAGGAGTCTGATTTTTCCTACGCACCAAGCATCATCTGTTGGCTGAAGAAATAACAGTATACCTATTTTTTTTCAAATGTGTATATGTACTATTATGATGTATAAATGAACAATGTTGCATAATTCATAGTGGTTCTTTTGTCATTTTTGCTTTTCCCAAACTATGATTAGTAAAAACTCAACTATTTGCCTGGGCATGACAGGTGGTATGGAATGGGTTATTAAGAAAAGATAAGTAAAAAAAAAAAAAAAAGAATTAAAAAGATTACCATCTTACAAAAAAAGGATTAGGAACAACTGATGTATTAAATCTCAAACTCTTTTTTTTTTTTTCCAAACACCCTTTTAGTTTTGAATAACTTTATTCTCACCCCTCTCGAAGGTTCTGTTAGGAAGGTTTCTAGCTAGCCCCTGCATCTTTAAGTTGGTAGTTTTGTACCCTAAACTCACCTTCTCCTATCTTGCTTGGCGCCTCTGTTCTGTGCTGCCCCGTTTCAACCCACCCAGTACCTACTATGATTCCGCAGTTCCCTCAAGTCCCTTTTGTTTGTACACCCTGGGGGCTCCATTCCAAAAACACAAGGGAAAAAGGAGTTAATTGGAAGGCCATTGGATATGCTTGAATCAGCTAGCTGCCTACCCAATACTCACTGTTCCTTTCTTACATGATAAAGACTCCTGATTTATTTAGGGTGATGATGTGCCCAAACAGAAAACAATGGTTCCTAGCTTTCTTTATAGTTAGGGATGATTAAAGAAAGAACAGTAGACATCATCGTGTAGCTTCCAAAAAAAAATCCTTTGGTGGAGGGTGCTAATCAGTTAGGATGAGTTCCCTTTTACCCCTTGCCATTCCCATTCTTTCTGCTGGAATGTAGAAAGGATAGCTGGAACTCCAGCTGCCATTTTGTGACCATGAGGAGAGAGGCTAGTGCAAGAGGTGATGAGCCAGAAAGATGAAAGAAGCCTGTGTCCCTGATACCTCTGGGGTCTGCTCTGTATGGCCGACCCTTTAACTTTTTTTTCAATCCTGAGAATGAACCCTAGTTGGTTGAAGTTACTCAAGCTGGGTTTCTTTTCCTGTCGCTGGTACACTGAGGTGTGTGATGAAATTGAGCAATCTAACTGAAAGAAGCTTATGGATAAAGGTAGGCCTGAGGAAGTGCTAGAAGAGACCCAAATACACAAGTCAGTCCCTTCATTTCTTGTCTCTGCTCCTTTCTTCAGGCTTGATAATTCTCTCTCATAGCAGAACAGTGCCCTCCACATAGTAGAAACCGTGGTTGCCACAGTGCCTGGGTGTAACATCCCACAACCTCCATAAAGGAACAGATTCTCTCTCTACAACCACAGGCCTCAAGTGGGACCTTGATGCTACTCGATTGTTCGGCCTTTTGCTAGTCCGGTCACTCTCTCAGGCCCTAGGCTCCTTGTTTGCACTGCCCTTCGGTTTCTGACATTCTTCTCCCTTCCTCACTTGCCTGATGACCTTGCTTCCCAGGTCACTGAGGAAGGAGGAAGCAAGCAGAACCCCACTTCCTCACTTCCCTGTCTTGGTGCAATGACTATGTTTTATGGACAGACTCTCCAGCCTCCTGCATGAGATCCACTCCCCCTCCTTTTGCTCCCTAGAGCACTTCCTCACTCCCCTATTGATGGACAGCACTTCAACACTTCCCTTTCCCATTCCTTTGTCACCATTTTCTCCTCGCTATAGCATCATTACCTTCAGTATCCAAACTTACTTCTACTTCTCTGATTAAGAATACAAAAAATCTCCTCTCTTAGTCCTACTTCCCTCTCTAGCCTCTACTCCACGTTTCTGTTCCTTTCACAGTGAAAGTCCTTAAAAGAGTTGTCCAACCCACTGTCTCCAATTCCTCTTTTCCCATCTTTTTTTTTTTTTTTTTTTTTTGTATTTTTCTGAAGTTGGAAACGGGGAGGCAGTCAGACAGACTCTCGCATGCACCCCACCGGGATCCACCCGGCATGCCCACCAGGGGGCGATGCTCTGCCCATTTGGGGCATCACTCTGTTGCAACCAGAGCCATTCTAGCACCTGAGGCAGAGGCCACAGAGCCATCCTCAGCACCTGGGCCAACTTTGCTCCAATGGAGCCTTGGCTGCGGGAGGGGAAGAGAGAGACAGAGAGGAAGGAGAGGGGGAGGGGTGGAGAAGCAGATGGGCACTTCTCCTGTGTGCCCTGGCTGGGAATCGAATCCAGGACTCCTGCATGCCAGGCCGATACTCTACCACTGAGCCAACCGGCCAGGGCCTTCCCATCTCTTCTTAAACAAGTGTTTGCTCCCCGGTCCCCCTCCACACCTCACACACTCACTAAAAACTGCTCTTCAGTGGCCTCTTCATTACTAAACATTGTACAGTAGGTACTTGATCTGCTGCAGCACTTGACACGGTTGCTAGTCCTTCCTCTGGGACCCTTCCTTTCTTTAGTGGCCAGAACACGCCTCCCAGTGTTACCCTCTACTTCACAGGTCCTCCTTCTCAGGTGCATTCCTTCTCCTCCCATATTGCCCTCCCTCCATCCTTTCCCAGTTTCCCATGTTGGTTTTTCCCAGACCTTAGTCCTGGCACTTCTCCCCCATCCAGATGCAGGGCTTTAAAAATCACTCTATGCTGCAACTGCAGAAATTTATATAAACTCCAGCCTGGCAACTCCCCTGAATTCCAAACTCATATACCCACTTGTTATATATCTCCATTCACTCGGATGTCTAATAGACATCTCTGTCAAGAACAGTGAAGGAACTTGGGATTTTATCCTACTTGCAAGGTAACTAGTTCCCGTGCCACAGTCTCGTGGACGCTGGCAGAAGACACGAGATTCCTGGGCCAGAGACAAAGGACCTTATTACTCCCAGTAGAACAGGCAGCAGGACGTTCATGTGTGTATCAGTTCCCCTCGCCTCCCAAGACCTGTGTGTGTGTGTGTGTGTGTGTACGTGTGCGTGTGGTTGGGGGTTATGCAGAGGGGGCCAGGATGGATTGGTACACCGTGCTGAAAAAAAGAAAAAAACCAACCCAAATGTTCTAATGAACTACAAGCAAACCTGCCAAACCTTTGCCCCAAAGGAAAAAATATTATTAGCCCGGAGAGCAGACATATCTGCCCTCTGCCCCAGAGAGAGACTATCTCCATTTCCAACATGGCTCAATTATTCAAAGATCCCGGAAAAGGCTGTCCAGAAGACAGCCACGGGGGTGTTTGCTCACTAAATATGCAGAAACATGAGCGACCCATGGAGAACTGTCTCCCAACAAGAGTAAATATACCAAAACTGAATTCCTGATCTTCCTCCCCAGACCCACTCCACCCAGAGCCTCCCTACCTCACGACCTGTGCGTTCTCCAGGCCCCTCTCTTCCTCTCACAGCACACACCCTATTCATCAGCAGTCCTGCGGGCTCTCCCTTCCTGCATTTGAGCACATCTCGCCACCCCGCTGCCCTCATGTGGGGCCACGCCCCCATCATCTCTCCCTTGATTTCTGCGGGAGCCTCCTGACTCCGAACATCACCCCTCTCACCTCACCTCCTGCTCCCCTTCCCTCTGCTCACACTCCGTCGTCACCCCATCAGTCTGGCTTCCTTGCCTTCTCTGGAACACACCAGGCCAGGTGGGCCTGCCTCATGACACCGCTCTGCTTACCGTATTTCCTTGTGTATCAGACACCCCCCGTGTATAAGATGCACCTTAATTTGAGGGCCCAAAATTTGAAAAAAAAAATGTATTACATAAAGTTATTGAACTAAAGTTTTATTCATCATACAACTCATCATCCATGCAAAAAAGTGGGAAACGCAAGTTAAAAATATATACAGCCACTGTATAAGACGCACCCAGTTTTTAGACCTCAAAGTTTTCAGAAAAGGGTACGTCTTATACATGGAGAAATACAGTACTCGTTCTGTCTGGGTCTTCCCCTGAATTTCTCCATGTGCTCCTCCCGGGCCTTGTTCAAGCTTTGGCACAAAGGCCACCTTCTCATTTATTTAAGCTTTTCCTGACCGTCTGAGTCAAAGGGCAGTGCTTTGGCCACCACTCTGTCTTTGTTCTGTTTTCTATGGCCGTTATCATTTTTCTTACCGAAATCGCTTATTACCATTTTTTTTTTCATGTGTATCCCTCCACTAGATTATAAGCTTCATGAGGGCAAGTTTTGTCGGTTTCATTCACTACTCTACCTTTAGTACCAAGCGTCTGGCACATGGTAGGTGTGCAAGTAATCTTTGCTGGATTAGTGAATGAATTACGTTCTCAGTCATAGTCCAAACACATCTCAGCAAAGGGTGTTGATTACACTGACTTGAGTCTAGTGCTCACCTGGAACTCATCAAATGTACCTGCAGGAACAGGGTCCCAGAAGAAGATGGAGAACCCACCCTAGATCTGTAACGAGGAGGCCATTCATAGGAGGGAAGGCCAACCATGCTAGACATGTCCTTTGCAGGGTGATGGCTGAGAACAAGACTCTGGAGCTAAACGATCTCATCCGAATGCTACAATGAAGCCAGAAGAAGGAAGTAGAATTCTTACTAACCCTGGGACCTTGGCAAGTTGTTTTACATCTCTGTTTCTTCTGAGAAGACATCTTACCTTCCTCCTAGGGGTGTCCTGAGCCTTAAATAAACGAGTTAGTGTTAAAAAAGCACTTGGAGCAGCGCCAACTACATAGTAACATCAAATACAAAAACTGAAAGCTATTAGAAAAATAACAAGAATTTGATAAAATAAGTACATATATATATTTGAACAAATCAATACTCTTTTCTACATCAAGCTAGTAAATAGAAATAGAAATAAGTGAGGACATGAAGAAATTGCATAGTTCAACCTATGCAAACTCAATTTATAAGATATATACAGAAACATTGCTTACCTTAGCGGAAAATAAACATTATTTTCTAATATTCATAATATCTGTCATATGCCTGGACATAAAGCCTCAACAAATGAAATGAAAGAGATTTTGCTCAAAGCAGATTCTTTGATAATAATACAATAATATCAGAAATGCATTGTTTATAACTTAAAATTGACAAATATAATCCTAGGTAACAAAATTCAATCTTTTTATAAAAAAGCAATAAACAAGAGAACATTCTATAGCAGAATTTAGGGAATACAACAAAAGCTGTTGTCAGAGGAAAATTAATAGACTTCAATGCCTTCATTATAAAAGAAAAACTAAAAAAAAAAAAAATAAGGGAACTTGTTACAAACCCCAGGAGGGTAGAATAGGAACAAAATAAATTAAAAGACATTCTAAAGAGAAAGTTAATAATGATAGAATCTGGGTGTAATGAAACAGAAAGCACAGATAGCAGAAAAAAAAAAAACTCAAAAGCTCATTTTTGGCCTGACCTGTGGTGGCGCAGTGGATAAAGCGTCGACCTGGAAATGCTGAGGTCGCCAGTTTGAAACCCTGGGCTTGCCTGGTCAAGGCACATATGGGAGTTGATGCTTCCAGCTCCTCCCCTCTTCTCTCTCTCTGTCTCTCCTCTCTCTCTCCCTCTCCTCTCTAAAAATGAATAATAATAAAAATTTAAAAAAAAAAAAAAAAAAAAGAAGACTTCTACATTCATTAAAAAAAAAAAAAAAAAGCTCATTTTTGAAAATACCACATTAACTCCCGACACACACACACAAGTCCAATTAAGGAAATAAGAAGATATATATATATGTATATATATATATAGTAAGTGTGTGTGTATATATATATATAATTATATATATATAATAAAAATTACAGAAGAGAAGAAAAATGAAAGAGATCATTATATGCAATTCTATAGAACACTTGATAACTGAGATGAAATGGCTCATTTCTGGGGGAAAAAATATAAAACAACCCAAGAAAATGCAGACAACTTGCAGAAACCAATTACCAAAGAGATAAATGATTTAGCATTAAAAAAGTCCCCCATGTCAGAGAGGTTCTACATAACCTATGTAAAAAACAATCTCACATTCTACACGGTGGTTCTCTGACTTGACTGCATGATAGAACCACCTAGTAGCTTTTTAAAACTGATGATGTCCAAACCCCACCCCCAGAAATGCCTTTTAATCTGTGTCAGGTATTCCAAGTATAACATCTTAGAATAGGTCTCCAGGTGATTCTAATATGCAGCCAGGGTTATTAATCTCTGCCATAGAAGGTGATGGGGCCCTGGCCAGTTGGCTCAGTGCATAGAGTGTGGCCCAGCATGTAGACATCTGGGTTTGATCCCAAGTCAGGGCACACATGAGAAGTGACCACTTGCTTCTCTTCCCCTCCCTCTCCCCCTTTTCTCTCTCTTTCCCTCTCAAAGCCAGTGGCTCGATGGGTTCGAGCATCAAGCATCGGCCCCAGGTTGGGTGGATCCCAGACAGGGCGCATGCAGGAGTCCTCTTCTGTCACTTAAAAAAAGAAAGAAGGCCCTGGCCGGTTGGCTCAGCGGTAGAGCGTTGGCTTGGCGTGCGGGGGACCCGGGTTTGATTCCCAGCCAGGGCACATAGGAGAAGCGCCCATTTGCTTCTCCACCCCCCCTCCTTCCTCTCTGTCTCTCTCTTCCCCTCCCGCAGCCAAGGCTCCAGTGGAGCAAAGATGGCCCGGGCACTGGGGATGGCTCCTTGGCCTCTGTCCCAGGCGCTAGAGTGGCTCTGGTCGCAGCAGAGCGACAACCCGGAGGGGTAGAGTATCGCCCCCTGGTGGGCGTGCCGGGTGGATCCGGGTCGGGCGCATGCGGGAGTCTGTCTGACTGTCTCTCCCCGTTTCCAGCTTCAGAAAAATACAAAATAATAATAATAATAATAATTAAATAAATAAATAAATAACAAAGAAAGAAAGAAAGAAAGTAATGCGGAGCTTTACAATTCTTTTAAAACTCAGTTCTGTCAACACAGCACCAGAAGAGAAAACTATACATAAATTTTACTTATGAATGAGACAAATATTTTGTCTAAACTACTAGCATCAAATGGATGAAGTGCTATATGATCAAGTAGAGTTT
The DNA here is from genome assembly GCF_036850765.1 of Saccopteryx bilineata. Lineage (NCBI taxonomy): Eukaryota > Metazoa > Chordata > Mammalia > Chiroptera > Emballonuridae > Saccopteryx > Saccopteryx bilineata. Next base: position 274,613,576 of record NC_089493.1, read on the forward strand.
ATCCCAAGAATTCAGGGCTGGTTTGAATCAGGGAAGGTATCAACATAATCCATTAATTATATCTATATATTGAAGATGAGACTGAGAAGCCATTTGATTAAATTTAGGAGTCATTCCTAAGAAATCACCAAGTAAAACATTATAGAAGAAAATCACCTAAAAGTGATAAAGACTACTGAACAAAAACATTATTCAAAATGATAATATTTAAATTATTACAGAAGTTCTGGAAAACGCAAAAGATAAGAAAATAAAATAATCACTGTAGCACAGGGTGAAAAAAAGCTTAAAATCTTTTTCCTAATGGTTTGCTTATATATTAATATATTAATAAAAACAAACTCTAGTAAACTTTATTTAAAAATATAATTCTACTAAAATCAATAAGAATATTTGTAAGGTGATTGGAAACAATACAATTATACAAGATTAATAGCTCTTTATATGAATAATAACTTTGAAATACATATTGGGAGAAATTAAATGGAAAAAATATCTTCCCAGTCACAATAGCTCTAACTATAAAACAACTTGGGAAAACACCTAAGAAGATAGGTTCAGGAATTATATAAAGAAATCTATTTTTAAAATAATCTTCGCCTGACCAGGCGGTGGCACAGTGGATAGAGCGTCGGACTGGGATGCAGAGGACCCAGGTTCGAGACCCCGAGGTCGCCAGCTTGAGCACCAGCTCATCTGGTTTGAGCAAAAAGCCCACCAGCTTGGACCCAAGGTCCCTGGCTCCAGCAAAGGGTTACTCGGTCTGCTGAAGGCCCGCGGTCAAGGCACATATGAGAAAGCAATCAATGAACAACTAAGGTGTTACAATGCGCAATGAAAAACTAATGATTGATGCTTCTCATCTCTCTCCGTTCCTGTCTGTCTGTCCCTGTATATCCCTCTCTGACTCTCTCTCTGTCTCTGTAAAAAAAATTAAAAAAAAATAAAAATAATCTTCAAAATCTCATTGAATTTCATAAAATAAAATACACACAAATGCAAATAAATCTTATGTTCTTGAGTGAGAAGACTGATGTAAAATGCAAATCTTACCAAAATGAATAAAATTAACTTAAAATTTCAGTATCAATTAGAATATTAGCAGTTTGGTTTTGTAGTGGAAGGAGGGAAAGAAGAAAATTGGATTAAACAAATATAAGAGGAAATTCACTAAACTAGCCAATAAACAACTAAGTCAATAAGTGGCAAGGATATGCTTGCCTTAACTTAAATCAGAATATACCATAAAGTTGATTATAAGCAAATAAAAATGGTATTCCTGGTACCAGTATACCAGAAATAGAAATTAAAAAATAATGGAAAAATTAATAGTAATAGAAATAAAAAGATCATATCAGAATACAACAAAAGCTATATTTGATCCAGTAGGGAAATATGGTTTATTTAAAGAATGTTGTTTCCTCAACTAATTTTCCATTGGAGGAAAATAATGTTAGTCTCTTATCTTATACCATGTACAAGAGAATTCCAGATGGATTAAAGTCTTGGACATAAATGAGGCAAAACAAAGCAATGAAAATTGAAGAAGAGACAGAAAAAGAAAGAAAGGAGAAAGGAACTCTTTAAGAATAAATTACAGCAGAGGAAGAGGGGACTGGGGCATGACTTGAGAAAGGGGAAACCATTTTGAACAAAGTAAGCCTTATAAATGAGGAAAGAAAGAGAATGATGTCTCACATAGTGAAAGCATAGATACTAACAGCACACTGGACAGCTATTTGGAATGAAGTACTGATTCATGCTACCACATGGACGAGTTCAAAAACATACTCAGGAAGGAAGGCAGACACAGAAGACCACATACTGTATGATTTCATTTAGATGAAATGTCCAGAATGGGCAGATTACTGAGACAGAAAATAGTAGCTTAGTGGTTACCAGAGGCTGGTTTGGAAAAGGGAAAATGGAGAGTGACCGATAATATATATACGATTTTGGGGGAGAATAACGGAAATGTTCTAAAATTAGATTGTGGTGATGGTTGCATAACTGTAAGTACATCGAAACTGATTTTTATGGTATGTCCTGCTGACAGGAATTAGGGGATATTTTATTGCTTCATATTCACTTTGAAATATCCCCTAGTTTTTGTGAGCAGCATATATCTCAATAAAGCCATTAGAACATAGATAAAAATGAAATGCTTACCTGGGGGAGAGGGCTAGGGAGGGAAAAAAAGAGGGGCACATATATGGTGATGGAAAATGATTTGACTTTGGGTGATGGGTACACAGCACAGTCAGCAGCCTAAAGGCTATAGAGATAGATGTTCACCAAAACCCTGTGTACTCTTGTTGATCAATGTCATTCCATTACATTTAATTTCAAAATAAAATAAAAAAATAAATAAAGGCATTAAAAATATTAAAGGCACTCAATCCACATTCATTTATGAACTATGCAAAATATAGGTTATCCTGCTTCCCCAAGGACATAAAGGACAGATTTCCTTCTTCTAGGGTGAAAGGGCATATACCATCTCAAATAAGTCAATTGTCAGAACTCTGAAGGAGGGATCAGGAAACCACCATCGCCTACAAATTCAAGTATGCATTACCGTGGCAGGGGGATGGCATGGTGATGAAATGTACCAGCTCTGGAGGCAGACCACGCCAAGTTCAAATCCCGGTCCCGATACTTCCTCCCTGTGTGGCGCACAGCCTCAGTTTCCCTATCTGTAAAATAGGGAGGGCATTATTGTGAGCATTCAATGAGGTGATGTAGATAAATAATTTAGATAATCTCTGGTACACAGTAGGCTGTCAATAAATGTGACGGTGATTAGGTCTGGAGCAAGGAAAGACTCACAGAACAGCCTAATAAGTGTATTTATTTTCATTTGTTACATTTTTTACTTATATGTACACATTTTTATATAGAGATATTTTATTTTAACGTTCCTTTTTTCCATGGTGAATGGCTATTTAACAAATTAATTATGTACAGTTCCAGAATTGCTAGAAAAAGAAAAAAAAAATTACTGGATCTCCCAGAGTCATTTACTAAACTGGATAGAAAATGTACCTTTAAACTTTCTAATCAGTGTGCCGAGGACAGATGGCAAAAGACTGAAAGCCATTTGTAGGGCGAACAGCATTCCTCTGAGTTCCTCTGGACGACAGCGGAAACACCACAGAGCTGCCTGCTTTGGAAGGGAGCTCTAACGGACCAAGGTGCCTCCGTGGCGATAAAGCACACTGTTGCTATAATCCAGCTATAATCCAAACGGTGTGCCACAAGGATTTTTAAAACATGCCATACCTGACTATTTAGTCAGGGGCACTGACCTCTTTTCCCGTAGACTGTCAAATAAAAGAAAAGTGACAATAGCCAGCACAGCAATAACAGTCCAATTTAAATGAGTCAAAATTATGCCTATATTTTTGTCAGATCGGCAAAAGTAAAGGTGTACCACAGAATTTCAGTGATGAGTTTATGTGTACCATGAGATGGAAAAGGTTAAAAAATCACTGGTATAATCTAGCCCAGTGATAGCATTCTGGGTCAGAAAAGAAACTGCTAATTTTTTAGGGTAAAGAAGGAGTAGCATTTCTTGATAAGGCGCAAAGAACAAATTTTTAATTTAAAAAGCATACATAGAAGGAACACGAGGGTGTTGTCGGGGGTCCTGAAAGTGCTCTATCTATACCAGGGGTCCCCAAACTTTTTACACAGGGGGCCAGTTCACTGTCCCTCAGACCGCTGGAGGGCCGGACTATAAAAAAAAAACTATGAACAAATCCCTATGCACACTGCACATATCTTATTTTAAAGTAAAAAAACAAAACGGGAACAAATACAATATTTAAAATAAAGAACAAGTAAATTTAAACCAACAAACTGACCAGTATTTCAATGAGAACCATGCTCCTCTCACTGACCACCAATGAAAGAGGTGCCCTTTCCAGAAGTGCAGTGGGGGCCAGATAAATGGCCTCAGGGGGCTGCATGCGACCCACGGGCCGTAGTTTGGGGACCCCTGATCTATACCTTGATCTGGGTAGTGGTACACTGGGAATACATGAATAAAAACTAGTTGAGTTCTACACTTAAGATGTCTGTACTTTTCCCATTTTATGTATTTTACATCTCTCTGAAAAAGAGATAGATTTGGAATCTAACCATAGGTTCCAAGGAAAAACTCCTATATACAAGAAAAAAACTTACATGCAAATATAGTCATCACAGCATCTTTACAGCAGCAAAACATCAGAAACAATCTAACATTGAACAATATTGTCTAATGGCAAAGTAAATTATAGTGTATGCACTTATTGGAATATTTATGATGCATGCAATAATTAAAATGTGTGTGGAGAGTTTACAAAAACAGGGAGATACTCCATGTTATAAAGTTAAATTAAAAAAAAATCAGGACATAGAATAGTTACATGTAATCATACACAAACATAATTATGCTAACATATGCACAAAAAGATGACAAGAGGGAAACACCTCAGATTTTAATCCTATTATTGAGTGATGGATCTGTGGATGATTTTGTTTTCCTCTTTCAAATTCCCTGCATTTATAATAAATGTATTTAATTCTCATAGTTGTATGAACACAATTAACGCTCTTAAATTTACAGTAAAGAACAGCAAACATTGGACCAGGAACCAATCTTGCGGTGATTAACATGGTCGGATGTTTGGAATTGCAGACTTGATGTCAGATGTTGGTCTCTTAACTTTAAAAGGGCAGTCATTCCCATGGCTAAAACCGATTTCCTGAAGAGATCACTGTCAGCTTTGGACTTAACAGCTCAGTTGCAGCCTCTTGACATACAGTTTTGAGATGTGGCTCCTGGTCAGAAAATAGCTGGCTATGTTCTACCAATTAAGGATTTCTCCTTCATCGCCGGAATAAGGTCTTCAGATAGCTGACACTTATGGGAATATTCTGTGCAGGCAGCGCTAGATAAAAATGACATGACTAAATAAGACAATCTTCCCAGATGGGATCATACCAATATACATATTTCAGAGGAAACTCCTTTGTCCCTATCGTTATGACCATGCCCAGGTATCCTCCAAAACTTTCAACCACTGAGGAAACCTCCGCATTACAGGAGGAGGAACTTGGAGGAATTTGGGCTCAGTCTTTGAGCAAGCTTTCTATTGAAGACATAGGTGATGGCAGTATGAAATGACCTCATTGCATCTCTCCTTTATTCATCTGTTTATTAAGTAGTTGTTGAGTAGCAGACCTTGTGCTAAAACTTCATTATTTTGAAGCTTACACGAGGGGTTGGCAAATAACTTTCACCTGGCGTGCCAAATTGGATCAGTTGGTAGTGGTGGCTTACAGTGCCCTGCTGGAAAAAATTCTGGGACTGTATCCAAACTCAAATGAAAAGAGCAATGATCGATTGGTAATGTCTGATATTACTGTGAAAGGGGAAATGATGGCGTGTGCACCATGCATTTGCCATGCCTGCTGGATTGTCTTTGCCAATTTAATGATGGACTCTGAAGCCTTGACACATGCTCTGTTTCCTACAGGTTGAAGAAAACAAGTTTTTATCCAAATTAACACTACTGGAGAAAGATGAACAGAAGGGAGGGGGGAGTGGATGTTGACCATCTGCTACATGCTAGACATTGTGCAGTTCTCTTTACTTTTAATGAGTGATAAAATCCTCAGATATCCCTTTGAGGTAAGCCCGGTTGTCTCCTTTTTGCAGATGAAGACCTAGGCTAGGAGAAGAGAGAAAACATTTCCAAGTCCCACAGTCAGTCACAGCAGGATTGCTCTCCCATACAATGAGCAATTCAAGCTTAATATGGAACCAAATAAAATATGACTGTGCCCCCTTCTTTTCGGAAAGTCAGAAAAGTACTTTTACTGATTTTTGATCTTTACTTTAAACTGCTCCGTTTGGAGAAGTATTTAATCCAGTTTGTTCATCAAGAAAAATAAGAAATGGTCCGTACCACTTTCTGCCCATCCCCAGGGTGGGTGATGTCATTTGGTGAAGGTGCTACTCATGTCACCCAAGTAACAACGCCAGAGCTTCAGGATCTTGGCTACAAACGCACGCTCTATGGATGAGCCCCAGAAAATCCAACCAACCCTCTTTGTCAGCCTGGTTCAAATGTCTGTGATTATTTGGTGGACCAGTCATCACCCCATAAAATCACACATAATTACATCTTATTAAACATTTGCTATGTTCCAATTCCTCTGCTGACAGCTCCAGCTGCACTATTACATTGCACCCTCTCTCTGTCCCCATGACATAGATCTAGACTTATCCTGAGTAGAGAGATGAGAGGTATGAGATTTTAGGATCAAGCAACTTAGTTCAAGTCACTGGTAAGATAGCACCGAGATTTCAATCCAGACAATCAGACCTCCAAGTGTATGGCTTAATTTCAATTTAAACTGGTTAATCAGCTTTTAATTCTTACCAATTTCAACAGGTCTTCCCTTCCCAAGTGGTTTACCCCAAATGTAGAGTCTGAGACAAAAAGACTTGGGTAGAAGTAATATGTTTGGGCAGGAGGATTCCATGAAATGCCAGTAGAGGAGTGGGAAACTGAGGCAGGGAAGGGAAGGAAGCTTATAAAGTGAATTTCATCAGCAAGTTACCAGTATGGGAAACTGGAGTTAATCCTGCATGAAGAACTCTGGGAAAAAAACATATAAAATATGCCCAAAGTGCAAGGGAACTGGAGCATGAATATACCGATTCCTAGCAGTTAATGATCAAGGGCTTCTTTCAAGGGACGTGAGTTCCCTGGTACTTCCAGCTGAGAAAAGGAATGTGGCAAAAAGGCTGTAACCAATAAAGGGCTACAGGGAAATAGTAAGACCAACCTCCCTCCAAAAGATTTATGGCTCAGAACCCGCAGAAAACCAGCTCCATCCAACATGGCGACTACCTTCACTGTTCGGTTATCCTCATTGTGATACATTAACATACTAAAGGACACACCTGGACATCCAGGGTCGAAAATGGAAAGCCCATTGAAGGTCACAAAATGCCCCACAGTGGTCTCCTGAGAAGTTTCTACCCCTTTTCTGGAAAAATCCTGAATATTCCTCTCCTTTGTTGAATGCCCTGCCCCTCGATTCAATGAGCCGTGATTAAAGAAGTAAATCCCACTAAGGAGGGGCTGCTCGACCTGTGGATTAGCCTGTTCTCTGTCTCACTGCTTCACTAATAAACTCTCTTTCACTTTAATCTCTACGCTGGCTTGCATTTGAATTCTTTCCCGCGTGAAGCCAAGAACTCATAGTGGGTCGCGGACCTTCAGTTCCCTGATCCCCCGAATGCCTACTTCACCGTGAGCCGCACATGTGGGCAGAGCGGGCTCTAGTGACCAGGTAAAGCCCTTAGGCAAAGCTCTGGGACTGGAGGTGCAGGCCAGTGAGCCTGGACAGACACGTAAGGGCCCAGGCGGGGCATGTGGGCAGGACATCAGCAACAGACACAGTGTCTACTTTATTTTCTTCCTCTTTAAATTTTTTTTTATTTTTTGTATTTTTCTGAAGCTGGAAACAGGGAGGCAGTCAGACAGACCCCGCATGCACCCGACCAGGATCCACCCGACATGCCCACCAGGGGGCGATGCTCTGCCCCTCTGGGGCGTTGCTCTGTTGCAACCAGAGCCATTCTAGCACCTGAGGCAGAGGCCACAGAGCCATCCTCAGCACCTGGGCCAATTTTGCTCCAATGGAGCCTTGGCTGCGGGAGGGGAAGAGAGAGACAGAGAGGAAGGAGAGGGAGAGGGGTGGAGAAGCAGATGGGCACTTCTCCTGTGTGCCCTGGCCGGGAATCAAACCTGGGACTCCTGTGCGCCAGGCCGATGCTCTACTACTGAGCCAACCAGCCAGGGCTTCTTCCTCTTTTTTTAAACAGGCAACTTTATTAAGGTATCCCTTATAAACCACAACATTTTCTCATTTTAATTTAAACAATTTTTAACAATTTTCAGAAAATTGACCAGGTCCCATGACCATCACCATAATATACAGGGTGAGACAGAAGTAAGTTTGCAGTTGTTCTGATGGCAAATACGAGAATTCATAAATAACAATACACGAATAAACTCTGTGTTTCAGGTACTCACATCTGTAAGCCTACTTTTGCCCACCTATATCTTTAGAACAATTCTATCGTGCCCAGAAGAGCCCACATGCCCATTGACAGTTAATCCGCATTCCCACTACTGCCAGCTCCTGGCAAGCACTAATCTACTTTCTGTCTCTGTGGACTTTCCTTTGCTGGACATTTTATATAAATGAAATCGTGCAATAGGCGGCTTTCTGTGTAGATGAGAAAGTCCCTCTCCCTGTGGCTCAGGTGGTAGAAAGGAAGTAAAATAAAGCTGGGCAAGTGCTCAGCAAGTAACTTTTCAGCATAGGAAACGGAGACATTTCAGAGGGAGAAACCAACGGACTCCACTGCAGCTGCCAGTAAGAGACCCCCAAGGGCAAGCTGGACCTGCAGTTCCATCTGCCCCAGGATTGTTTGCTCCATAGAAGCTTTTGAGTCAATGGATTTTAAAGATATATATATATATATTTCAACACAAAGGACATGAAGCCCATTAACCAATTAGCCTCAGCATTGAAATAAATGAGATGGACTCACAGCCCCATATTGTTAAACAGACCAAACGATTCCTGGTGGTCTTGGGAGCTGAAGAGGTAAGCCCTGGGAAGTGACTGATGTATCAAGGGATCTTGGTTTCTTATCTGGTCTGTCATTCCCTTCATAGTTTCTTCCCCGTCTTTGTAGAAATTAATAAAACAGAAGAATCACTGTGGGTGGAAAGTAACGAGATCAGAACAACTGGTCAACTGGTCAACCATAGTTTGCATCTTGCAGAACTGCCACCCCAGGGTTTGTTGGGTAAACTTGTTCTGATTCTCTACACATAGCATAATTGGCCCTTCACTGCCTGTGTTAACAGCCGCTGCTACACACAAATGGGTTAGGATAGGGGATGTGGTCCACATCATCTCACCCAAAGAAGACTCTGATCTTGCTGCTGAAGGTCATGTCCTCTGAGCTGTTCCTGCTTCATTCTAGAGTAACCTACAGAGTAGAGTTTTGACTGCTGTCCTTTTTGAGATTCCTGTTGTGTGCTACTTACAAACACATCTTTTTCTCCTTTGTTATCTGAACCAATCGAGACGCCAGCATAGGAACAATAGCTGGTTAAAATATTAGCCTTACTGTTGGTAATGCTGGGCTGGGAGGTATGACTTGGGCCTATGGCCATAGTGTGGCTCCCTGGTATCTGCCCCTGCAATGGACCCTGGAATCCAATAAAGAGGAGCAGCAGGTGGAGAGGAGCGTGTACCCCAAGCTGCTGCAAGGGAGCTGGGCTGGGCCCCGGAGTGAGAGAGGGACACGTCCTCTCCTATCTCCACAAGGCCAGGCCCATGCCCTGACCCAGGCATGCTGACTCCATGTAAGATGCCCTCATTCCCTTTCTTCTCCTCTGTTAATACTTCTTCAGCAATGCTAACTGAGATAGAAATTTGGTTCATTCCATCTGTAGGATATAGAGCATCTGTCAAAGCTTATGTGACCATCACTAAAACCAACAGAAGTAACCCAGTAGATATGGCAAATGCATGGCACATACCCTTCTAAAATGTTGGTGGGCTCCCCCCAATCAGTTGAAGGCCTGAATAAAAAAAAAAAAAAAGATGGGCCTCCTTGAGCAGAACGGACTTCTCCAGTTGACCGCCTGCAGACTGGAACCGTGCCATCAACCCCTCTGGGTCTCTAGACAGCAAGCCCGCACTGCGGATCTGGACTCACCAGTCTCCACAATCATGTGAGCCCATTTCTTATACTCTCCTTCCAGACAGTCATGTCGGCAGCGGTGAGAATGGAACTGGCACCAGGTGTTACACTGGTTGGGGGTGGGGGTGGTCAGACTGGACCTTGCTTCAACAACCTCGATACTTGAGTTCTGGCTAGGAAAGAATTCGAAGGCAAGATGCAAAAGATTTAAGAGAGTTTATTTAGAAAGTCACAGAGATGGAAGAAATAAGCTTCAGGAAATACGTTACAGAGGCCAAAGAAGGCTCCCTGGAGCTAGGGAGAAAGGGAGACCATGCGCCTGGGGGGGGGGGGGGGAGGAGTAGGGAGTGGAGACAGGTACAGGTGTGCTCCAGGCGGAAGAGTGCTCTGGGTCCTCTGTCCTAAGGGGGTTTTTTTTGTATTTTTCTGAAGCTGGAAACTGGGAGAGACAGTCAGACAGACTCCCGCATGCGCCTGACCAGGATCCACCCGGCACGCCCACCAGGGGCAATGCTCTGCCAGGGGGCGATGCTCTGCCCCTCTGGGGCGTCGCTCTGCCACGACCAGAGCCACTCTAGCGCCTGGGGCAGAGGCCAAGGAGCCATCCCCAGCGCCCGGGCCATCTTTGCTCCAATGGAGCCTTGGCTGCGGGAGGGGAAGAGAGAGACAGAGAGGAAGGAGGGGAGGGGGGGTGGAGAAGCAAATGGGCGCTTCTCCTGTGTGCCCTGGCTGGGAATTGAACCCGGGTCCCCCGCACGCCAGGCCGACACTCTACCACTGAGCCAACCAGCCAGGGCCCTAAGGGCTTTTAAGGCTGGAGACTTTCAGGAAGGATCTCGATAGAATATTCATCAGCTCTCCAGGTATGTCCTTTCAGGTCAGGTCGGGGTCTCCAACCGATTGCTCAGCGCCAGGGCAGGGGGTCCTTAATCAATGCAGCAGGTCCTGAGGTCAGCCGCGGAGTGACTTGTCTGGGTTTGCTGGTTTTCTGGGCCTGGAACTGAATCACAACTGGTGCATCATCCTGCTCTGCTCACGACTGTCTAACTGCCTACCAAAGTTATACACCCTATTGATTTCATTTCTCTGGAAAACGCTGACCAATATAGCAGGCAAGATCTTAGCTAGATGGTTGAAAATATAAACCTGCTTGAAAGAGGTGGGAAAGAGACGTGTCCAGATCAGGGAGATGAGGGCAGGCAGGAAAGGTGGGAAGACCCCCCACCTGTCCTCTCCTTGGCTTTGCTAAGGTTTGGCTTGGGTCACTGTGGCCACCTCTCCATGGAGCAGTCAGTCACTGCAGAGAAGTCTTGGTCTGATGGAGGCTCAAAATAGCATTTGGTGTCTGGTGGGCACTCACTCATTGGTTTGGTCTAAATGGGTGTGGATAATAGGTCAGCACAGAGGGTTGCCATAATCTACTCCCTACCTCATTTTAAAGTAGGGGTTCTCAAAATAGTTTGCTTGTAATTGCAAGATTCCATCATTCTACACTAAGGTCCACAATACTCAAAGATGGAGAGGGAATGGAGAGATTGGTGGGGGTGTGAAGGAAAGAATGAGATGAAACAAGCCAGTCTTGCTTCAACAACAAAGGCTTCCAGATATCTCTAGGCTATTCTTGACTGTTGACACTATTGACATTTGGGACTGGGTTCTTTTTTGTTGTGTGTGTGTGTGCAGGGGGGGGTGATGTCCCACCTGGTAGATGTTTAGAAGATCCCCTGGTTGGGACAACCAAAAATGTCTCCAGACATTAGTAAATGTCCCCTGTGGACACAACAGCTCTTTGCTGAGAACCATGAAGTTAAAGGGGTATAAACCTGCCTGCCTCTCAAAGTTCAAACTGTATTTATCTAGGGATTGACGGGCTCATGGCAGAAGATTCGTAAAGCCCATTTCCTGGAGCACTAACTGTCCTTGATGACAATTTAAAGCATCGTTTTTATATTAAAACAAATGTGGATGTATTACAGGGTGGAATCCCAAACTTCAGGCTGGGAAGAATTTTCCTGTCTGAGGTGGGGTATCTGGCTATGCTCCCAGAACCACTGGCAAGTACACATTTACATTTCTCTACCCATGGGGGAAGCCAATAATAGCTACCCTTTATTAAGTGCTTACACGTGCCAGGAGTTCTTCCCTAGGGGCAGGTACCTGTGTTTCCGTTTGGCCCTCACAACCCTCTATTATTCGTTCCATTTTGCAGATGAGGAGACTGAGACACAGGCAGGTCGTGAAAGCCAGTAGTTGGTAAATAGTGAAGCTGGCATTGAACCCAAATCTGTCTCACTAAGCTTTTTTCCTGAAGAGCTTCTGAGAACATCTATGAAAATATGAGTATTGACGAAGCACTAATGGCAACATCCTGGTGCTGGCTGGTGGGATGGCTTAAGGAAAAGGAAGGCTCTGTTGACGCTAGGCCAACTCTTAGCCCCATCTAGGGTGGAGAGGGAGGAGAAGGGGGGAGATTCACAGGCTGAAGGGATTCCCCAGGTGGGGATCACTCCTGGAGTGGGAAATGGTCTATCAGCCTGGTAGCATCCACTCAAGATGCCAGCATCTTAGCCGGAGGTCCTCCTGAGTTGCCCTCTCAGGACTCAGCTGGGGCATCTCCTTAGAGACTTTTTTCTTCACAGTCTTTGACTTAAAGACTCTGTGTTTCCGCAGTGCCCGTGGCTGCAGTATGAAAAAGGGCATCCCTCACCTCAGTTGTGGGAGGGGCTCCTATGCAGACTGTCACTCTGTGAGCCGCTCTCATCCTGATTTGCTCCATACTCTTGCTTCTCTGAATAGTCTTGCTCTTTTTCAAAAAGTCCATTTGTTTGAAAAGGGAACTTCATGCCTCTACCCTAAAGGAGAGGCTGGTTTTCCTTGCCCTGACTTGAAAATCACTGGAAAAAATAAATACAACAAAAATAAGCAAGGTTATTACTACTAGACAGTCAGCCAGATAGCTGTCTTTGTTCACAGGGGAGACCCGTAAGCTTTGGAGAAGTTAGAGTCACTAGCACCTAGCTGAGACTTTCTCCTTGGGGTTATCAGAGTTGCTGAAAGAGACTTGATAGGGGAATCACTTGCTGTAGGTATAATTCATTGCTGTTATTTTCAGGTCACTATCTGAAACAATGGTGCTTTAACAATAGTATGTGTTTCACACCCGGGAAAACACAGGTAGGAGGATTGCTATGGACTCAACTGTGTTTCCCAAATCTTCAAACGTGGAAATCCTAACTCCTCGTATCTTAAAATGTGATACTTTGGAGATAGGGTCTTTACAGAGGCAACTGAATTAAAATGAGGTTGTTATGGTGTGCATTCATCCAATCGGACTGCTGTCCTTATAAGAAGGGGAGATCTGGACGCAGACATGCGCAGAGGGAGAAGCCATGTAAAGACACAGGGAGAAGATGGGCAAACCAAGGAAAGAAGCTGGAAAGTAACCAACCCTGCCGGCACATTGACCTTGGACTTCCAGCCTCCAGAACTGTGAGAAGGTAAATTTCTGCTGGTATCCTGTGGTATAGTAGATCTCAAAAAAATCAATATAGGAGTCAAACTGTGCTGCACCTGGGTTCCAACCACCTGGGCTCAAATCTTGCTTCTGCTACTTACTAGCTGTGGAAACTTGAGCAGGTTACTTTACCTCTTGAAGGTTGGTTTACTTACTTCTCCAAGACAAGGTGTGGGGACCATAAAAGTGATATCCAGGATGTGAGCTCTAGTTAACAACATAGACTGCAGAGGCAGTCCAGCCCCCATGCTTTCCTGGGCTGCTTGCTCTTAGGTCTTTTGGGGCTGCCTGACGTAGCTCCAGTTCCCATGCCTTTCTAGGGCAACCACACCTTTCGGGCCGCCACGCCTATTCGGGCTGCCTGACTCAGCAACTTACCCCACCTCACTGATGTAATGTTGGCCTCAAGCCCATATTGTCCCTAAACACTCTATCTGCCACACCAGCACTGTTAGACAATGGGCTACAGGACAGCATGGAATGAGGAACGGACTCCAGGACTGCAGGGCAGAGGACTAAGGAATGAAGGAATAAAGCATGTCTCCTATGCTTCCGGCCCCTTGAGCTTTCTTCACCTTGGGGATTTCACCGCCTGAACCATCCCTTGTGGAGCAGGTGGGCTCCGTATTTAGTGCACGAACAGGATGTGCAGTGATGCAAGGTAACGACAAAGTCTACGTTATGAAATTGTTCAATGTATGAGCAATATATTCAAGGTGGTTCCCAGTTCCTGGCACAGGAAAGAACTCCAAACATCCACAAAAGCAAAGAGAAAGTGAACCAAAAAGACCACCCGACATGATTCGTATCACAATAGTTGGAATACTTCCTAGTCCCTGGTGAACTCGAAGACGTCTGTCCTCTTCATCTCCCACAGATAATGGAGAGGTCAGGAGTTTGGTGCTAAGGACTAAGAATTCCATCTTCAATGCTAACCAACAGTGAGGGGTGCGAAGGAAACAAAACATTCACTCCTCCAGTACTTTCCCCAAAGTTACCCAGACATTTTGAAACCACCTTTATTGTGGATTCCCCACTCGTTTTCCCCACTCATCTCCTCGTCCACCAGGACCGGCATACCTCTGCTGCCTCCCTTGCAACCTTTCAATGGTTTCAGGGTCCCTCTTTACCATCCATCCCTTAAAAACACCTCTTATTTAATTTAATTTTATTTTTAAGTTTTATTTTTTTATAGTGACAGAGTGAGAGAGTCAGAGAGAGGGATAGATAGGAACAGACAGGAACAAAGAGAGATGAGAAGCATCAATCATTAGTTTTTCATTGCGACACCTTAGTTGTTCATTGATTGCTTTCTCATATGTGCCTTGACTGTGGGCCTTCAGCAGACCGAGTAACCCCTTGCTCGAGCCAGCGACCTTGGGTCCAAGCTGGTGAGCTTTTTTGCTCAAACCAGATGAACCCACGCTCAAGCTGGCGACCTCGGGGTCTCGAACCTGGGTCCTCCACATCCCAATCCGATGCTCTATCTACTGCGCCATTGCCTGGTCAGGCTAAAAAAAACACCTCTTAAACATCTCACCTGGTCCCATCATTTGTCTGTTGCAGAGCCAGGCTTTAAACCAGTGACATATCCCAGGAGTGAGAGAGATCAGAAGAGGACTTTGATTTGCCAATAATAATAATAATAATAATGATTTATTCATCAATTATCATGTAGAATCATTCATTACAGCGATGGCTACTAATGGTTGAGTATACTGTAAAGTTGTGAAGTTCTTGCTTGCCGCGATAATGGTGGTTTTAGTTTTGGCATCTGTTTACCAAGTACTTGCTATGCACCTGCCCTTGACACGTATTACCCTACAGATCCCTCTCCACATCATTTTCACATCTGTCATCTTATTATGCCCAGTTGATACACGAGGGCATGGAAACATCGGGATCCCCAGATGACCACCAGCACATCCACTGTTTGATAGAGTCAGAGCGAGACCAGAGGGCAGGAAATGAAAGATGTGATGGAGAGAAGGTGAAAGAGAGGAGGGGGTGCTGCTGTCTTTTTCTCGCGGGTTCCCTGCACAATGGCAGAATTATGTCCTCTAGACCAGGGGTCTCAAACTCGCGGCCCGCGGGCCGCATTAGTCTGCAGGCCGCACAAAATTGTTCAGCGGGCCACATGCGGCCAGCGGGCCGCAAGTTTGAGACCCCTGGTCTAGATTCTCCACCTTCTCCACCTCCAGGACTCAGCGGGCCCTTCACCTCGGAGCTAGGGCAGTTGACCTGGTCTTCTCCTGGTCTAACCTCGCTGGGGTAGTTTGCTGGAGCTGCCTTAACAAAGTACCACAAACCTGAGCGGCTTAAACAGAAGCCTCATCTCCAAATACTGTCCCTCTGGGGGCTGGGACTTCAACATGTGGGTTTGGGGTATGAGATCATAGAAAATATATAGGTTGGTCTCTGCCCCCCCCCCCCCCCCAGTTCCTGGCACAGAGCTCGAAAAAACTCCTATAATTTCCTATGTGATAAAAACATTAGGAGCATCTTTTGTTCTAATATTTGTCTTTGACCCCATCCCTGGCACAGGGATGGCTCCTACAACCCTGATAATTTCCTAAGTGATAAGAGCCCTAAGAGCATCTTTTGTTTGAATGAGGTGACTCAGGGTGGCTCCTGGGTGGGGGTTGGTCACCAGAAAGACCAAGCTGTGATCAGCAGCTTGGAATTTTCAGCCTCACTCCTCATTGTCCAGAGAGGAGACAGGGGCTAGAAAGAGAGTTAATAAGTGACCATGCCTGCACACCCCAGCTTCACGGACACAGCAGGTGCTCAGAACCCTCCCCGCCCTGCCCTGTGTATCTCTTCATCTGCCTGGTCATCTGTATCCTGTATCATGTCCTTTAACAAACTAGTCAAAATAAGTGTTTCTCTGAGTTCTGTGAGTTGCTGCTATAGCAAATTAATTGAATCCAAGGAGGGTTTCGTGGGAACCTCTGGTTTGTAGCTAAATTGGAAAGAAGTTGTGAGTACGTTACTTGTTATGATTGGCGTCTGATGTGTGTGTGGGGGACTGAGTCCTTAATTTTGGGGACCTGATGTTACCGCTAGGTAGGTAGTGTCAGAATTGACGGAAACTGGGCAACACCTAGCTGGTGTTGCAGAACTGCCTGGTATGGAACACTCCTCCCACCTCTGGTGTCAGAGAATCGTGACTGTGGTACTTGTGTGAGTAAGGAGCCACGAGGGGAGGGCTGGGGTCTCTCTTCGTGGGGTGAGGATCAGGGGAGATCAACACTCAGCTGGTAGTAATAGCCTCCCTACTGTGTCTCTTCATACCTTTCCCTCTCCCCTGTCTCTCTGGGTCTAAAGTCTTCCTTTTTATAAAGACACCAGTTATATTGGGTCAGGGGCCACACTAATGACCTCATTCAACCTCTGTAACCCCTTTGTTTCCAAATAAGGTCACATTCTGAGGTACCAGGGGTTAGGACTTCAACCTAAGAATCTCGAAGCAACACAATTCAACCCATGACAAACACCAGCCACACGGGATGCATCTGAGGTTCATTAACTTCTCTTGACAGTCTAGCCCCACCCATGATCAACCTCCTTCTCCACCAGAAAAAAATAGTCTCCAATTTCCCATACTGGGAAGTAGAAAATATCTCCAAACTAACCCAAACCGTCTTCTATCAGAGTGCATGTTAATTTCCTCCCATTGTCCTGAGATAACAATATTCTCTCCTTTCTTTTTCTGACTTAAGCTTCTGACTCTCCTTGTAGCTGAACAACCCCTCCCCTTCCCCCCAATTAAAGTACACGGAGGAAAGGAACTGAGGAGAGAGAATGGGAGATGGTAATATTCAAATCATTTTCTTCAGTTCCGAATGCGAGCCAGACGCTCTCAAGGACTGGAAGAGGAAGGAGGCTGCATGGTTGTGGTTCAGAGGCGTGAGAGCTTTGGTTTAAAAATAGGTGAACAGAAATAAACACTGAGAGCTACTCAGAAGGCACCAAAATAGAGTGCTAATTGATCTAATGCAACTTTTGCCTGAGATAACATCATTATTTGTGAAATTATGTCAGTGTTGGCTGCTGCCAAGTCAGCAAGCACTTACAGGACGTGACTTCTAATTTAGGAATTGGGCTATTTGCGGCTCATCTTCAAAGACACTGGTCGCCAGACTTCGGAAGGTGCTGGTTATAGCTTTGCGGTGCTCGAGTGCAGAGGCAGAGCCCTGTCCAGCGGGACGCACTGCCCAGCTCCAGGGAGCGAGGCTCGAAGACAGCCTCCAGCAGTCAGCTCCCTCAGGCGCAGAGATTTGGCCTCCAGGTCACCCCACACTCCGAGATGCAGTGAAGCAGGGGTTGCTCAAAGGGCCCATCTGAGTCACTCTGACACCGGACGGGGTAACTGGCTCCAGAGCTGAGCCCTGCCTGCTCACTGCCAGTCTTCCTGTCTCTATCTCCTATCTGCTTCCTCCCCTCTCTTAGGCATGGATCCCTATCAAACACCTCCTACCCTAAACTCCAGCTCAACGACTGCTTCCAGAAGGCCCCACCTGTCACAGTTTCCGAAGTGCACGCACATCTCCATTTGGGTCTGTTGCACTCCCGAAAGAGGATGAAATTTTCCCTTCGTGGCCACATGGAGCTGGTGGTAGGATTCTTCAGTGAAATTTCAAGGGGTGAATATTCTAAATTATTAAAGACTATAATGCCAGAACATTTGGCTTACACAAAGTAAGGTCCACATGTGAAAAATATTGTTAGAAAGGAAAATATTTCCTTTATCCACAAGTTTATTTCACAATTGCAGTGACCGGGCACTGTTCTGGGTATTGCGGACACCACGGCGAATGAGACAGACACAGATTCTCAGAGTTTAGGTTCTGTGGGAGGAGAGAGACAATGTACAAATAAATATATAAATGAGAAAGAATAAATATTAACACTCACGAAGAAAATAAAATGGGAGATGGTAACCGGTGACTGGGTTATGGGGAGATTCTTTTGATCACGTGGTCAGAGTAGACCTCTGGAGCAAGTGGCAGCAGTGTTGAGATAGGAAGGACAAAGAAGATCCAGGTTTCTGCAGATAAAACTTTATCTGTTGGAACTGAAAATACCCACAAGTTCCTACTCGAAGCTAAATTTAACCAAAAGCATCACCTAATGAATGGCAGGGACCACCTTGCTTATCTGAGGTGCTCAGCTAGACCATTGAACATCCCTGGAGGCCTCCATGGAGACGGATTCTAGGGCTGGATGGGCCATAGAGATTTGGACCCAGAACAAAAATTGATCATCAAAGTGGTTCTTAATTCTCACATGAGATTTTTTTTATCCAGAAATGCTGAGGAAAGTGGCATGCCTACTCCCTTGGTTTACGTTGTAGGTCATAGACAGCACAGCGCCGATTAGCAGGCATTTAAACAATCCCTTATCATTTTTTTTCGGGGCTTTCTTGCTGTCTTTTTCCGTTTCTTCATTGTCCAATTCTCAGCAACTCGATTTTAAAGGTCATTATATGAACTGCCAAGATGCACCAAGGGATGAGGTCGTTTTTCATGCAAGGAAACTCTTTAGTCTTTCCGGCTGTCACTTCCGTGCCCCGTCGATGCTGATCTGGGTTTTAAAAAGACAATTCTAGCTCCACGTACGTAGTATTGTTTGGGGGAGAAAGACTGCCTTCCCTTCGAAAAGTCAGCTATTCCTTCTCATCAAAGGCAGCCTTTGTGTCGCGCCGTCTCACTCCTATCGGGGAGAGCACGTGCAGGCTCACAAGCTCACTCCAGCCGAAGAGAGCTGCGGACCTCATTCTAATCACCTTGTTGAAATATTCCGAATTGTATAGCAAGAGACTGGTTCTATGTTGCCATAATTTATGACAAAAGCCCGAATAAATCCCCAGACATGGATTTTCTATAAAACCCATCCTCGTGAAACTTGGTTGCACTGCAAAATGAAAAGAAGGCAGTGAGGAAGGAGAGAAAGGGGGAAAAAAAAGCCCGCAAGATGTGCATAAATCTCTGAGGATAGCGTTTCCATTCATTGCATTTACTGTAAAGACAGGGATTTTATTTGGATGGAAAAAGGATGAATCCAAGTGGTTTTAGAATCTAATGTGGCGCTTGCTTGTTTTAGAAGCTAATGTGGCGCTTGCTTGAAGCATCTGCCGCTGATCTTTCTGCTTGCTCAAGATCATGTGAAGATGGGAGCAGGAAAGGTGTAAAGAATACTTTCTGTTGACCGTTGAATGTTCCGTGTGGGGAGGGCCTCAGGGGACAGAGGAGAAGCTCCTTTGTGCATCTTATACCGAGGACATTCATTGATCTCTGAAAGTTTGAGAACACAGCATAGTTGTATCAAAAGTATATTTTAGGCCCTGGATGGTAGGCTCAGTGGATAGAGCATTGGCCCAGTGTATGAATGGGTCAGGGCACACAAGAGAAGTGGCCACCTGCTTCTCTCCTCCTCCCTTGCTGCCTTCTCTCCTTCTGCTCCCCTCCCAAAGCCAGTAGCTTGATTGGTTTGAGTGTCAGCCCCAGGCGCTGAGGATAGTTTGGTTGGTCCAAGCACCATCAGCCTCAGGTACTACAAATAGCTCTGTTGATTTGAGCATTGGTCTCAAAGAGGGGTTGCAGGTTGGATCCCGGTCAGGGTGCATGCTGGAGTCTGTCTCTCTATCTTCCCTCCTCTCACTTAGAAAGCAAAAAAGTATATTTTAGTTACCAAATTATAATAAATGAGTTGGATAGTAGGGAGGGCAAGAGAAAGAGAGGAGAGAGAAGGGAAGGGAAGGGAAAGGAGAAGGGAAGGGACGAGAGAATGGAAGAGGATGAAGAAGGAGAAGGAGGCCAGGGCAGAGGAGGGAAATCTTTTTAATCACATAGGTTGTTTCAACCTTCATCCCACTCACAGCCTGAGAAAGTGGAAGCGATCGTACAGATCCCTTTTCTTTCCTCTCCAGTATGAGCTCTATCCCAGGCTGAGGGCCAAACTGCTGAGTTTAGTCAGCAGGCTCCTTTAAACACAAGTCAACCTCTTCATCAGTGGCTCAGCCCAAGACACAATGGTCTGTGCAAGAAGGAGCAGAAAGGGGATGAGTTGGACATTCTGAGAAACGATCCACTTCTTCCCAGGGTGGGTGACTTCTGAGAAAATTTTAAGGGACATTTTGATATTCTGTGATTGTTTCAGTATATGATGACTTTAAAATCTAATTGCATCTTAAGATCCTTCTCTACTGGGGTCCTCCAGAAGCAGATAGGGGATGAGGACCTGGAGGGGTCAAGATATTTTTTATGAATTATTTACTAAACGGTTACTAAGAACCGCCTCTGTGCCACACGCTGTGCTGAGTTTGGAGGATGTCGCATGAGGATGCGAAGAAAATTCCTCACTGGTCTTTTCACCCGATCTCAGAGTTTTAAAGCTGGAAAGGGCCTTGGGGATATCACCTCTCAAGAACAATGGTGAGCAACTTTTTACACACAAGGAATGCTTCCGGGAAAATGAGCGTGTTTACTGGCCACTTTCTTTGGTTCCTTCAAAGAGAAAATAATTTTACTGAGTTCGTTGAGATAAGAGAGACATTTGCAAAACTTTGAGCTTACTTGCTCGATTAAATAGAAGGCCATCAATAAAATATTTTCCACTGCTTTATGGCCACCACAATGCAAATATTTGGGTATATTTGAGAAGCAGCCCCCATGGGGTTTGAAAGCCCCAGCTTTCAAATTGTTCAGTTTGAAATCAGATCCATGGACTGTATCCCAAAATAATTTAGGCTGTGGTGACTCATCCAGGAGGTAGTGAGCAGGACGCTGTGATTGGGTCCACTCTCCATCTTCCAGCACATTGTGAAAGAAAAATGTCTTTTTCCTGGGTCAAATATCTGTGTGATTAGGACTCTTTTGATTGCAAGAGAGCACAAGAAAAATGTACACACACAAAAGTGGAGATGTAAAATCTAACATGAATTCAAAAGCCCAGGTGTTAGTATCAGGTACGGCGGAATTCGGATGTTCAAATCATTTTATCAGTATTCTTTCCATTTTCCTCCACTCTGTTCCTCTCTGGTGGCTTCCCTCCTTGGCACCGCTCTCTCCAGGGGCCCACAACCTGCCAAGCAGAGCCAAGTTCACACTCTTCTAAATCCAAGTCCAGTAGAAAAGACTTGCTTCTCTCTAGCTCATGCCCGTCTCAGTTCTAGAATTAGAGCTGGACTCTGTCTAGGATTGAATCAGAGGTCTCATTGGCCAGGATGGAACCACTGGTCAGAGATAAGGCCAGATCCACATAAACTGTACGGACAGAGAACGAGGAAGCGTGCTTCCCTAAGGAAATCTGGACTACTGTTACTGGATGAAGGAGAGTGGTCCTGGAAGTGCAAAGAAAGACCCTTTACCATCCTTTCTATCTCTCTACTGTTCATCCATCTGTCCATATGTTAGTCCGTCCATCCATCCATCAATCCATCCATCCATCTATCCATCAATCCACCCACCCACCCACCTACATATCTCACCTACCCACCCACCCATTCACAGTCACTCAGATAGCTAGCTAGCTGGTGATTGCTCTTTCCTTTACTGTAAAAAGCAATTAAACTTTCAGTGTATGGAGGCCTGACCTGTGGTGGCGCAGTGGGATAAAGCGTCGACCTGGAACACTGAGGTCGCCGGTTTGAAAACTTGGGCTTGCCTGGTCAAGGCACATATGGGAGTTGATGCTTCCTGCTCCTCCCCCTTCTCTCTCTCTCTCTGTCTCTCTCTCTCACTCCTCTCTCTCTAAAAAAAACTTTCAGTGTATGGCATTTCTTAGGTGTTCTAAAACTGCTTTTTAAATGAATGAATAAAGGAACTTCATCTTATTCTCATTTTTCACATAATGCAAAAGGTGGATCACCACAGCTAAGACAGAGCTGGCATCTGTCCCTAATCTCCCAACTACATTTTTTTCTGGAAGATATTGCCTCATCTGCTGGGGGTAGGAGAGTTGCAACAAAGCAGATGTATTTGAATTATTGCCTAAACACAATGGCATCATGCAAGGGTATCCCTGTCTGTGGTTTTAGTAACCAGTGTCCGTTTTCATCCCAGAACCAATATCTATCTTTTCAAAAAAGGTTTACCCTTATTCTAATGCCATGTCACAGCAAAAACAATAATGTAAATAACAATTTTAAAGCCAAAAGCTACATACATTCTATTATTGTGCTTAGCTCTAATCCATGAAGCTATTACCCAAACTATTGCAATACGCTTCAAAATGTGTGTGTCTGAATAAAGCTTTGGAGATCATGGTGATAATTGGTGGAGAGAATTAGAATGCAGGCATCTGAGCTGACTTGCTCAGTGTCCATGAGAAATACTTTATACCCAACATAGCTTAAAACTGTGGGAAAGGGAGGTGGGGTGCTCAAATATGTGTTCACCACCATCTTCAAGATTTGTGTATATACATTTTTTTCTGTTTAGCCAAGTTGAGGTGCCTTATAAGCCCAAGCCTATTTGATATGTGTTTAATTTAAATACAGATGTGTTATCATAGTGTTTGGTGCCCAAGGGCTCCTAAATATGAGTTCAGCCTGGAATTCACAATTGACTATTGATCTCTTCACATTGTTAATGAAAGAGGAAAAAAAAATGACTGAGGATTGGGACTCGGGTCCAGTCATTTGCTTAACTAATGTGAATTAAGCACTTACTATGTGCCGGGCACTGTTCTAGGCTACACTAGGGAGTGAACAAAACAAACCCATTCCCTCATGGAGCTTAGAGCAGGGGTCCCCAAACTACAGCCCGTGGGCCGCATGCGGCCCCCTGAGGCCATTCATCCGGCCCCTGCTGCACTTCCGGAAGGGGCACCTCTTTCATTGGTGGTCAATGAGAGGAGCATATTGACCATCTCATTAGCCAAAAGCAGGCCCATAGTTCCCATTGAAATACTGGTCAGTTTGTTGATTTAAATTTACTTGTTCTTTATTTTAAATATTGTATTTGTCACTGTTTTGTTTTTTTACTTTAAAATAAGATATGTGCAGTGTGCATAGGGATTTTTTAATAGTTTTTTTTTTATAGTCCGGCCCTCCAACGGTCTGGGGGACAGTGAACTGGCCCCCTGTGTAAAAAGTTTGGGGACCCCTGGCTTAGAGGGTTCAATGCCAGGCTCCATCATGACGGAATGATCTGCACCTTGAGTCGTCACTTGCCCTCTGCGGGTGTTTCCCCATTTGTAATCTGAGAGGTGGCTGAGCTGAAGAGCCTGAGGACTAAGCTTGGGGAAAGGACAACTCATGGAGGACAGTGTGTCTAGTTGAAATACGGAGAAAGGCGTTTTGTTTAAGAGCAAAGATCATTGATCTTTGGGCTCCTGAGTTTAAAATAACGGCTATTGGATACAGAGCTCAACCACATTACAAGGAGCTCAGGAGGTGCTGAGTACTGTTACGGAAAGCATGCAAGAAGAAGCTGGAAATTAACTTGCCTGGAATGCTGGAGAAGGGCTCAACTATCAGCCTTCAAAATACCCTTCCAAATATGACTGACTGTATAAGCATGATTAACACGCCCCCCCACCACCACCTTGGTATTGCTCCGTTTGGACCACGTGACCTCTGCATTTGCTACAATAGGAGAAGAGAGGGAAGGAGGAGGCCTCTGAATTACCTTGGCCAAGAAGTGACACTGATCTTTTCTGCTTACAGCCCATCAGCCACAATGAGTCACACGACCCCCAACTAATATCAAGGAAGGCAAGGAATCACAGGCCAGAATGTGAATACATGGTGAGAACCATCTCTGTTGAGTTAAAGATTCTATAGAAATGGAGAGAATGATAGTAATACCTATTTCAGAGACTTACTGTTAGCATTAAATGAGCTAACATGGATTAGCTCCCTTAATCACTTGTCATTCAGTAACTGACATTTAAAAACATAAGCCTTCCTTTCATCCTCTTCCTCTTTCATTTGGCTTCAGAGAGCCCATATTACCTGGCAGGACCAATTGAATAGATGCTCCATGGCGACCTGTGGGAGGAGTCACAGATGAAAGGGGCTGGTCTCATATGGGTACACCTCCACGCCTTGACTTAATGCCCAAAAAATCTCACCTTAGAGCCACGCTGCTGGCACTTCTCACAGTTCTAGGCTTGGAGTAACCAGAGGAGGTGAGATCAGGAGAGCAGACCTGGAAAAGCCAGGTGGGCAGCTGCCAGTGACCATTTCAGCAGGCTAACCCTGAGCGGGGGGGAGGCGCCATGGCTCAAAGACCCAGCACCCCTGGGCTTGCTATTTTGTATACATAGTCACAAAGCCCGTGTCCCCCTTGGGGGAGCATCCTAGGCATAGGCTGCCCCTACGGATTTGAAATGAATTCAGTTTAGCCTCCCCGAACTGCCTATTTGATTTCAGAGGATGACAGGCAGTACGGAGGGAAATTGACATTCTGTCATTCCTGTTCCAATGAACCACATTCCGACAAGTTCCCTCCTAGGTCCTTTGTGGCGGCTGGGCCATCTGCTCTTCTTCTATAGAGAGATTAGTGAGCACAGGAAGCTTGGGAATGCAGAAACCCAAGTCTGGTGCTTTTTTTTTAGAGCGTTGTGAAATGGATGAATAACACAAGCAGTCAGGGGTCTGCCTGACCCTCCTGTTCCTGCTAATACAATAGACCTTTTGGAAAGCACACGGGATGGCTTTCTGCTTTCGAAATATGAATTCTCTCACTTGTTATCCAAAGATCATTTATGTTAAAGGTCATTTTGAATAAAAAAAAAAATTCAAACCGTTTAGGAGTCTGGAGACATCCTCAGTAAATCATAAAAGGCCTCACCATTCCAAACACAGGAAAGTGTGTCTTTGATGTCATGGCTACCCGGTGCCCTCCTCCTCCAAGCTTTTAGGATCACCACAGGCTGAATGATGCTTGCAACGCCACGAGAAAGGGGAACGCATTAAAGGTAAAGAGAGGCCAGACAGAAGAATGGGATGGAACTTGACAAGATTCTCAGAATGTGGTTGAAGGGTCAGCAAGAGCTTTGAGTCTTATTGATGAAAGGATAAAACCCACAGGAGCTTAAACGGAGGGCCCAAATGTCAATATCCATGGAAACGGAGCCTTCTCTGTATCTTGGATATAAGTGACTTAGATGATCATCCCATGAAATGGTGAGAAAATAAAATGCGAGTATTAACCATAGAGCGGAGCTTGTCAATGTGGGTGATTTTACCCTACCCCCCCCCCAAGTGGACCATCGGCAACACGGAGAGATGGTTTTGGTTGTCACGCCTGGAGAGCTACTCCTGGCATCTAGTGGGTAGAGGCGAGGGGTGCTGATAAACATCCCACAAGGCCAGCGGAGCTGCCCACAGATAGAATGATCTGGTCCACAGTGTTGACAGAACCGAGCAACTACACTGCAGAGCAAGAGACCAGGCACAGGATAGTGTCCGCTTTTGAAAAGTGAAGTCTACTGCTTTGGGAGAGATCATTCCTGCTGGCCTGGGGAAACTTCAGGCAGAGCCAAGGAAGGTGAAATCCTTGCCCTTACCAGAACAGATGTTCCTAAAGCTGCTAGTGAGACCCAGAGCTGACGGCTGTGATGCTATAAGGGGAGGTTACCTGGGCAAGGTCCCCGGCCCCTGGACAGAGACATTCCCTGTTTATCTCTTTTATAGATCGGTGCCAGTATCAGCTCTTGTTTGGCGAAAAAGAGAGCTCCTCTGCTGATGAATAAAATCATGCAAGTTAGATGGATGCTTATTGCTACTTACTAGAATAAGATTCTATGTGTTCAAAACCACATAGCCGCTGTATGGGTGAATAAAGCTATAGAAAAAGAGCTCCAATTACATTGGATGTTAGCTTAAGGCTGGGAAACACCATTAGGAGAATCTCAACTTGAGAATCTTGCATTTTTGCATCCAAGTGTTCGGGTTTAATAAGAGCATGAGTGTGCCCATCCATCCATTCATCCCTCTGGCAAATATTCCTGGGGGGCCTCTGTGTGCTCAGCACTCTGCCAGGCTCTGGGGGAGATTGAGAATGATAAGATTAAATCAGGGCCTAGAAATGGCTAAATCCTTGTGGGGAAGAAAAAATATTTAAACTATTAGGGACAATATGGTTTCTGCATTTGACTAGTAGTATTGAGCGCCATGCCAGGAATGCTTCTAAGTATCAGGGATAACAATAGAAAACAAAACATAAAATCCTTCCTCTTGTGATACTTACATTCTAGTGTTTTCTTTTGGGGAGGAAGAAAATAAAAATAAGCTAGTAAATGCGCAATTTATACTAACTAGTGACAAGTGCTTCAGCAAGAAAGGGATGGAGAGGGACTGCTATTCCAGGCGAGGTGGTCAGGAGAGGTTTTCTGGGAGGGATGACATTGGGGCATAGATTTGAAGTGGAACCTAGTGACGTGGTGAGTCATGTCAGGTTCAGGGGAGGTGAATTCCAGGCAGAAGGGGATGAGTGAGCCAGAGCCCTGAGGAGGAGGGCACCTGAAATGTTCAAGAAGCAATGGCAAGATCAGCGTGGCCACAGCATGAGGGACAGCTGGGAGAATGAAGGGACCAGGTCATGTGATGTGACCTGCGTGGATGCACAGCTTCCCGTAGGAAACAAACACCACCAACAACGGAAAAGCCAACTCTGAAAAAACGAAAACAAACCCAGCAGCTACCAGCAAGCAAGACCTACCGCTGATTACAGCCACATGTAAGATGCCTGATGCACAGCTCACTCAGCAAGGTGGTTCTAAGACGGCTCATGCTTGGAAAAGTGGGGGCTTCCCTGTTAGTTCCCATGAACAGATGAGTGGGGGCTCTGCTATCTCCTGCTAAAGGACACCTCTCCCTCTTTTTGACTGCCCAGCATCTTCCTATGTTTGGAGAATTCTCCTGCAGTAAGCTCTCACTTTTTACTACAGAAGCCAGACTCTGCCTTTCCCAGCATCCCTTGCAGCTAGAGTGAAAGCACGTGACTTAGGTTCCGCCAATCAGGTTGCTTGTTCCTGACCTCATGTTGGAAGCTGGTACCGCCCATAACGGCAGCATTATCATCCAGCTGTTCCAGAGACCCACAGCTTAGTAAAGTGCCCAGGGGCTGGCATGGCAAGGTCTGTGAGGCCCCATGACAACAGTGCACCCGTTCTGCAGCGTGAGTTTAGGGATTGAGTTGTAGCCTCAAAGCCAGTTCTTTCCACCTCCATTAGTTTCCTATCGCTGCTGTTACAAATGACCACAAATCTGGTGGCTTAAAACAACAAAAACGTATGCTTATCACAGTTCTGAAGGCCAACAGTTCAAAATCAAGGTGTTTGCAGGGCCATGTTTCCTCTCTAGGGGAGAATCCGCTCTTTGCTTCTGACATTTCCCACCTCTGTGGTCACACTGTCTTCTCCTCTGCTCCGGGTCTTCTCCTCTGAGTGTGTCAAATCGCTTTTTGCTTCGCTCTTATACGGACACTTGTCATTGGATTTAGGGCCCAACAAGGTAATCCTGAATGATCTCATCTCAAGATCCCCAACTTAATTGCATCTACAAAGACACTTTTTCCAAATAAGGTCACATTCACCAGTTTCACGGATTCAAATATGGACATATCATTTTGTAGGCCACGATTTAATCCATGACTCTACTTCCTGGAGGTCCCATGAGCTAGCTAATCACCTTCTTTTTTTAAGTGAGAGAAGAGAAGATAGAGAGACACTCCTGCATGCGCCCCAACCAGGATCTGCCTGGCCACACCCATCTGGGGCCGATGCTTGGACCAACCGAGTTATCCTCAGCACCCAGGGCTGACGCTTGAGCCAATCAAGCCACTGGCTATGAGAGGAGGAGAGAGAGAGAGGAGGGTAAGAGGGAGAAAGGGAGGAGGAGAGAAGCAGATGGTCACTTTTCCTGTGTGCCCTTACCAAGAATTGAACCCAGGATGTTTGCATGCTGGGCTGATGCTCTGTTCACTGAGATAACAGGCCAGGGCCTAACTAATCACTTTTAATACCTTTCTTTTCAGCAATACCAGCATGAATTGGTTTCTGTTGTTTGCAAACCAGAAACGTGACATTGACATTGCCCTACCTGTATTTCCATTCTGTGTCCCCAACTAGGACAAGGTGTCTAGAATACAGCCCTGCTTAGAGTCCCAATCCTGAGACCCTGATCTTAGCAGGCATGGGCAAATCCCAGCTGAACCTTCCTGTCTGCTTACCTTGACTCAGCCTCCTCGTAGAGGAATGAAATGCTTGCTTTAGCAGCTCTGTGGCTGAGATATTTTCTTTCAGCTAAAACATGTCTATGAGACTGGGATGCAGACCCCACCACAGAGAGGCTGGTGAGGTGGACAGCGTGACCACATCAACTATTTATGGCAGTGTTAAAAAATAAAAACCAGCTCAAATTCACTCACAGAAACCTACAGGACAAGCACAAGTCCTGCTAATACTTCTGGGGGACAGTGGTGTCCCCTCGCTTTTCTGTGCACTCTTGCTCTGACTTCTCAGCAGGCGCCAACATTCATCAGCTCGTGGGGTGAGCATGGAGTCTCTCCAAGGAAAACTTCCCCTTAATATTAGAAGCTCGTTTTAAGGAAGAAACCAACAACTCGACAAACATGAGAAGCAGCAGAGCGTGGTGTCTACATACTTGGGATCAGGAGTCAGAGGGTCTGGGTGGAAATCTGAAACCTGGTACCGCTGTTGACTACTTCTGTGAACCTAAGAAGATGATTTGCCTCTCTGAGCCCAAGTCTTCTCAGCCCCAAGGATTTTAATGCCTACCTTGTATTTTATTTTGTTTTTGTTTTTGTGAGGATTAAGTAGATCCAGTAAAGTTCTTAGCTTAGTGTTGGCACATGTGAACGTGTGAAAGTATCTTCGGCGCTTCTGCTTCTATTGTCCACCATTCTCATCCTGTAACTGCATCTTGATTCAGTTATCTGTGGGTATAATGTGTTTCCTCCTGTTGAGTGTGGTAATCTGTTTAATAGACCATAGGGGGACAAAATGAGATTGATCATTCTGGACACACAGCCTTGAGCCTTGTTTCTCTGCTCATACCTACAATAGCAATCATCTCACCACCACCTAGAGCTCACCAATACCAGCAGCCTCGCTGTTTCTGGGAGTATCTTGGGGAATGCCTGGCCTAGGCCACCATGTAAAACCTGCCTTTTTTCTTTCTGCTCTGCACTGCCCCCTACGGGTGAGGGGATGAGGACACCATGAGTGCCGAGGGGGATTGAGACGGCATTGGAACCACCGCGCAACTCCCGAAGCCCCTGCTAAAACAAATATTGCTGAGGCCACCAATGTCCTTCGGTACACTCAGTGTCCCCAGAAATGTCACCAAAACAACTCTTTTAGTTTGATCCCCTATTTTACTGTAAAAGACTATGCTTTCTAGCCTTCATGCATGAATCCCTGGGATTCAAAAGATACTGATCTGAATTGCAAGGTCCATGCTGGGTTCTAACTTGCCTCTCCTTCCAGTTCTGGAAGCAAGGATCCTGGTAGTTAAGAGTCAAGGCTTTGGGTGTGTGTGTGTGAATATTGTCATAGGACGGGGGTTTAAATATTGGCTCCATCATATATTAGCCCCGTGACTCTGGCTAAGTCACAATCTTTTTAAATTTGAGTTTTATTAACTGTAAAATGGGGGAAACAGTTATATCTTTCTCATAGGGAAATGTAACGATTAAATGAAATAATGACTGCAAAGGGCATAGCCTGGCATACATCAGGTAGCAAATAGATGCTAACTATCATTTGTATTTCCTTAGGTAAATTATTTGCCTGACGGCTGTACCGTGCCACATGCACATGACGCCTTTTGGTTGCTCTGCAACAACTGCTATATACATATTTGAGGATAGAGGGAGAGGGGGCTTATAGCAGAGGGGGTGGGAAAGAGCCTTTCCAACATCTCAGAGGAATACAACAGTAACTGTCAGAAGCATGGTGATACTATGTATATAAAATCAACTACAGAACCAGGCATATGAATTAGGAAATTTAGAGCGTAGGGGCAAATGCAGTGTAAGTGTTGAACGCCTGGACTCTGAAACCCATAGCTGAGGTGTAACTCCAGTTCTGTCACATGTTAACAGATGCTCTTGGGTAAGTTGCTCAATTTTCTTTTTTTTTTTTAATTAATTAATTTATTTATTTATTTATTTTTCTTTTTGCATTTTTCTGAAGCTGGAAACAGGGAGAGACAGTCAGACAGACTCCCGCATGCGCCTGACCGGGATCCACTCGGCACACCCACCATGGGGCGATGCTCTGCCCACCAGGGAGGGGTGCTCTGCCCATCCTGGGCGTTGCCATGTTGCGACCAGAGCCACTCTATCACCTGGGGCAGAGGCCACAGAGCCATCCCCAGCGCCCGGGCCATCTTTGCTCCAATGGAGCCTTGGCTGCGGGAGGGGAAGAGAGAGACAGAGAGGAAGGCGCAGCAGAGGGGTGGAGAAGCAAATGGGCGCTTCTCCTGTGTGCCCTGGCCGGGAATCGAACCTGAGTCCTCCGCACGCTAGGCCGACGCTCTACCGCTGAGCCAACCGGCCAGGGCCAGTTGCTCAATTTTCTATGCTTCAGTTTTTCTTCTGCAAACGGGGATGATAGCACCTGTTTCATAGGATTGCTCTGAGAATTGAATAAAGTAATTTATGTCAAGCACTCAAAGCAGTATCTGGAACATAGGAATTAACTAATAAATATTAAATATTATTATTAATACTACAACACATTACTCAAGAGGAAAAGATGTTTTTAAAAACCCCAACCATCACTGCTACTCTGTGGATAGGTCTGTCCCTATGCCCTTCCCACTGTTTCAGTCGACCAGATGCCCAGAGAAGTAGAAATTCCAGGATAAACTACCTAAAACTATTGTGATTTGTATAAGCCCATGCACAAATAGCTGTTGAGCTAGATTTTTGGTTCTTGGAATGCACACATGTTAGTGCTGAGAATTTTTTACTTTACAAGGCAAAAAAAGGAAAAGAAAAAGATTCTGGCAGCAAAAGATTATGCAGAGTGCTCATGAAATCATACTGTGCCCATTATCCAGACCTGAGAAGGTCAACCGTGTAGTGGCTCATGTCTTGGCATGTCATGGAATCGTCAAGAAGATGAAAGAGTTTCCCAGGGTGCAGGGATTAAGCCCCACCAAAACCCACCTCGTAGATAGACAACAGTGTGGTGATTGCTAGAGCAAAAGGGGGTGGGGGGAGGTAGGAGAAGATGGAGGGGGGCTAGATGGTGATGGAAGGTGTTGTGACATAGGTGGTGAACACACAATACAATATACTGATGATGTTTATGGCTTTGTACCCATGAAACCTATATAATATTATTAACCAATGTCACCCCAATAAATTAAAAAATTATTGTATTGGATTTTTAAAGAAGAAAGTATTTCCCAGGGAATGCTGGGCTGCAAGTCAGACAAAGTGACTCATATCAGTCTAAACTGGACTTGAAGTATTCAAGAATATCTCCTTTAACTAGACATATCAGGATCTGAGGCCACTGTTCCCTCCCCTTCTCATGCTGGAGCTGCATTCTCCCTCCTCGCTGTTGTTCTCAGCTAATTAGTTTTTGGGGCTCTTTTTCTTCCTTTTCTTCCCCTATGGCCCAGGACCCAAATGTCCCCACCCCGTTTCTCTTCATGTTATGTCAGTTTAAGTGGCCACAATGAACTGGTAAGAATAACCAAGTCCAACTCCAAATTCCCAGGAGAGAATCTGATTGGTCCATGTTGTGTCTCCTAGTCCAATCAGCTATGTTCAAGGTGGGGTCAAAGACACATATCACAAGCATGGCAGCAGGAGCAGACCCAGTGGGGTGAGGCAGATATTAGATCACAAGGGTGTGGGCTGGATACAGGTCCTAAAAGGTGTCTGTCCCTAGCCAAAGCAGGAAAAGAGGCCAGAAGCATGCAATGACTGACAATGACTTAGTCCTTGGAAGGACCACTTGACCATGATCCATGCCAGTCTCTTCTGGGGCATTAAACTTGCCATTGGCTAGTTCGGGTCAGTCCATTTGTTTCTTGCATCCTGGTGTCTAAGAAGAGAAAAGAGCCAGGTGGCTTTGCAGGCTCACTATGTCCTGCACCACCCTCTCTAAACTCCAAAGGTCCAGTCTCTTCCCTTGCACCAGAGTCTCCACCTGCATCCTCCCCTCTGCCTTGAACACTTTGCCCTGAGCCCCTGAGCCCTACACTTCTGCAAAGCTGCACCTCATCCTCCTTCAGGGCTCGCCTTGACTTCACTTCCATGGAGAGACTTCCCTCTGCACCCTTTCTTTTTTTTTTTTAAATCTTATTTTTATTAATTTTAATGCAGTGACATTGATAAATCAGGGTACATATGTTCCGAGAAAACATCTCCAGATTATTTTGACCTTTGATTATGCTGCATACCCCTCACTCAAAGTCAAATTGTCCTCCGTCACCTTCTATCTGGTTTTCTTTGTGCCCCTACCTTACCCCCACTCCCTCCCTCTCCTTCCTCGCCCCTTCCCTACCCCTCCACCCCATGCCCTGTTACCATCACATTCTTGTCCATGTCTCTAAGTCTCATTTTTATGTCCCATCTATTTCTTTTCCACCTTTGCCACCTTTACATATACCCTATCCATTCCTCTCATAGAGTAATCGCCTGAATCACATGCTTATAATAACAAAAGCTGACACCCACAGGGCATTTCCCGCGTGCTGGATACTTCCATGAGAGCTTTGTACATACGAATATAATCCATTGACAGATCTACAAAGTAGGTAATCTTTTCATCCTTTGCGAACTTCACCAGTGGGGAAACCGAGGCACAGAATGGTTGGGTAACTTGCCCAAGATCCTCCAGCAAGGACTTAACCCTGAAGTCTGCACCCTTCACCCCTGCCTCAGTGTCACACCGCTGGTGGGTCAGATTACATATCCACCCCCCACCCCCGTTTGTCTACTCAGTTACCTGCTTTGAGCAGTCAGTGTCCATACTGTTGTGCCCACACTGTGTCTTAATCACTTATCAGAATGTCTGGCACTGAGAAGTTATTGCAAACTAAATGTTACTTTCCATATGCAAATAGAATTATGTTTCCATGTGTTTATTATCAACTGTGGTTGAGGTAGGGTCAAAGTCACATGTCAGGAATGTGGCTGCAGGTGCTGACCCCTGTGGGCTCTGATGCATTATTTGCAAAATAAATTCAGAAATGAAAAAAAAAAACATATAAAAACCTGAATACATTCATTCCTTTTAAAAAAAGAAAGACTGTTTTTAAAATGTCTGCATGATAACAGGGAATCAGGTGAGATCGCTTTTCTAAGACTTTAAGGGGGTGCCTATGGGATTGGGGGGGTTTCTAAAAATAGCATCAGGAGGATGGAGAGAAGGGAGTCTTCTCACATAAAAGTGTTCTTTTTTTCTGCTGCTGGTGTCTTTATCCTGTGCTCTCCTTGTGCCTGCGCCTCAGACTGGCAGTCTGAGCTGAATGGAGCTGCTCTGGATGCCATCAGAGGTGGGAGCAGCTGGCATGATAAACAGACAGTGTGCCCACAAGGCGGTGAACGGAGGCGGTGTGCTGTCCCATCTTAGCGCTCAGGCACGGGAATTCTCCCCGATTCTGTGTGGCGGGAGTAACACGGAGATTGGGGTGGAGGAAATAGACAGGGGTCTGGGAAGGGGGCTCTACGTCAAAATACATACAGAATCCTATTCCTTCTCATCACCGCCATCTCTCCCAACTGGGCCCCGACCACCATCCTGCCCCACTTGGATTACAGCAATGGCTTCCTAATGATGTCCCTGCTTCAGTCACAAGCCATCAAGTGTCCTCTCCACCCAGCAGTTGGTGCCCTCCCCTTAACACTGAACTCAGATCATGCCTCTCCTCTGCTCAGAACCCTCTGGTGGCACCCAGAGCACTCACGGCAGGAGCCAAAGTCCCTGCAGTGGCCTGCGATGTCCGAGGTGATCTGGCCCCGTCAGCCCTGCTCCTCTCCCCCTCTCACACCAGCTCCTGTGCCCTGGAGTCCTTGCTGCTCACTAAACACACCAGGAATGGTCTCACCTCCAGGCCTCTGCTCGGCCGCTCCCTCGCCTGCCATACCCTTCTCCCAGGAACCTGTCTCCCCAAAGCCCTCGCCTGCTCCGAGCCTTTGTTCTCAGCGAAGCCTCCTCATCCCTGTAACAGTAGTTAATACACAGCCTGCCCCCCGGCCCCCGCCCCGCTCCTGACACCCCTTCCTCATCTGTTATCCATCACAATGATCCCTTCCGAACATGCTCTATCATTTACTCATTTATTTTATTGTCCAGTCCTTGTGCTCAAATCAGACTTCTCCAGTGCATCCTCTGTTGTCCTGCACACTAGGGACTCCCAGCACGCACGATAATGCCTCAGACATAAGAGGTCCTGCATAAAACTTTGGCCACTGAATGAATGAACAATTGCTGACATCCATTCATTTGGTGAAGGCTTACTGTGCACCCGGCCCTGTGCTAGCAACTTTCCATGGATTGTCTCACTGAACACTCAGACGGACCAGAACTGCAGCTCCCTTCCCTGGCCTAGGAGGCCCGCCACGATCTGGTCCTGCCTCTCTCCGCCTCCCCACTGGCTCACCTGCACCAGCCATGCTGCTCCGGCCTCCTGTGCTCCCGCCCACACGGGACACAGCCTGGCCTCGTGGGCTTTAGATTTGCTGTGTCCCTCATTGGAAACCCACACTCTCACAACTTCACACGACCTGTTTGTCTTTCACTTTATTTGGCTCTATACTCAAATGTTGCTTCATCAGGAAGGGCTCTGCTGACCACTCTACTTCAAATAGCACTGTCATCCCAATCTCTGTCTCTGCCTTATTTTTATAGCACTTATATTCACACTGTTATATATTGATTCATTGGCTTCCTATCTTTCTCCCCCTACCACCCCCCACTGGAAAATAAGGGCCAAGGGGGACCTGCTCATGGAGGAAGCGCCAGTATCAGGAACAGCATCTGACCTAGAGCAGGCACTCGAGGTCCTACCGCCCAGGCAGCCCCACAGGTGGGCTCTCTAGCTCCCTCTGTTTATCTGGAGGCTGAGAGAAGGGGAGAAACGTCACACGGTTCAGAGAGAGCTGGGAAGGACCAAGGTCCTGGTGATATTCCTAAGCACTGCCCTATGGTCTTTCTTCTAAAGGAGTCTAAGAACTCAGCTGAGACTGAGACGTTACTAAATACATTTTTAAAAAGCCTAAAGTAATGAGCAGTCTTTCTACTTAAAGTCTGGGACACACCCGAGGATAACCGGAGAATGGAAACCCCTGGAGGGCAGGGACTGTGGAACTTGGGCAAGCGACATGACCCTTGAGCCAGTTGCTCAACTCTAACAATAGCTGATGGAAAAATTAAATGTGTTGATGAATACAATGTGGTTAGCACAGTATTTGGAGTAATAAGATGTAAGAACTTCTCATTTTCATTATTATGACTTATCTTCATCTCCCTCTGGGTGGCACAGTACCTAGCGTTCAGTGGGCTCTCCATAAATATTTGCTGTGGTTCAAGTCTTTGGAAACCACATGCCTGACCTATGGTGGCACGGTGCATAAAGCGTTCATCTGAATGCTGAGTATGTCAGTTCAAAAGGCTTGCCTGGTCAAGGCACCTATGAGAGTTGATACTTCTTGCTTCTCCACTTCTCTCTCTCTCTCTCCTGTCTAAAATAAATAAATAAAATCTTGAGAAAAAAGAAAAAGAAAAACCACATGAGGGAATTCATTATTGTTCAAAAATATCTGCTCCCCACTCCTCATAACACCCTTCCACCTCACCACACAGGGGGACTCTGACCCTTTGGCATTGGGCTTGGCCCTGTGACTTGTTTTAGTCAGGGAAACATGGGCAGAGGTGATGTGAGCCTCTTCTCTTCCAGGAAGAAACTGTAAGAGCCATTGTGTGATTACTCTGATCTCATTTTGCTTTCAACACGACACCAGCATCATTCCAGACAGAGGCGGATCCAGCGATTAACCTTGGACTCCAGGATTGAAGAAGATGTGAAGCAGAGCTGTATCTGACCTATCAGGGACATGAAACATGAACAAGAAATAGACGTCTCTTGCTCTGAGGCACTGAGACATAGGGGCCATTTGTTACTGCAGCATAGCCGTGCCTGTCCTGACTAATACACTATGTTGTGAGATTGTTGTAGTAATGGTATCACCTCTGGAGTCTATATGTATTTGAATAAAATGAATGTGCATTAAAACACATTCCTGAGGATGAAGCAGAGTGGTGGAGGGTGAGGGATGGAGACTATTCCAGCTTGGGCAGGAGAACCACAAACAGACCAGTGGGGCCAGAGGTCGAATATCAGTGGTGCTGATGGTGGTGGTGGGGATAGTGATGAGGCTGAAGGTGAGCACATTAAGTAATTTTTTCCAAATCACTAATTTAATTGTTATCTCTCACATGGTAGGTACAATGATTCCATTTATATATATATATATAGGAATATATATATAAATGGTCCATTTATATATATATAGGAATATATATATAAATGGCACTGAAAACACATAAAGCATATCAATGTATAAAAATTATGGATCTCTAATCCTGCTATGGCCAGTTCCTCCCAGGAGATTATCACTGTATTGCTTGGTGTAGATTCCTTATCTGCAGTTACATGCATAGATTTTTTTTTTCTAACATAAATGAACAGAATTATACTGTAGGTGTTGTTCTGCAATTTGATTTTTTTTAATTTAGCATTTCTTGGAGATCTTTTCGCGGCACTCCATAAAGGTCTGTCTCATTTTTATAATGGCTTCACATTATTCCATGATATGGCTGAAGTGTAATGTACTTAACTTTCCCAC
The DNA here is from genome assembly GCF_036850765.1 of Saccopteryx bilineata. NCBI lineage: Eukaryota > Metazoa > Chordata > Mammalia > Chiroptera > Emballonuridae > Saccopteryx > Saccopteryx bilineata. The sequence goes on from NC_089493.1 coordinate 274,650,729, forward strand.
TATTAATGGACATTTATATCCATTTGAATTTTTACCTCCTCCCGTGATTCATGGACTCCAAGAGCTCCACTAATGTCAAGCTTTACAACGCGGAGGTATAAATGACCGCATTTTTCTCTCACTGAATTTGTAAACGTCTTATCAACCACAGGATGAGTGTGAATGTTTCTAAGTTGGAAGGGAACACCACGTCCATGGGCCATGCTATGCAACAGAGATACACGGTGATCCGTGATAACTGGCAGGGGCATCTGTGGGTGTGGCATCAGGCTGGCCTGGTCTGGCTGCACTCTCTCTCAGGACAGGAGAAAACTCCCAGAAAAACTGCCTACTCTCCTCCATCTCAGATCCCACCCCCTCCTGCCCCTCCCAGGCATAGGAACTGTCCATGGTTCCAAAGAAAATTCTAGGTCAAAATGCTCCCTCTCCTTTGGTCCAAGAACCATATCCCCATACAAATGGAACCTTGATTAATTTTACACTCGTGCTTGGGGCCTTTTCCTAAACTCTGCCATAAGCCTATCTTTGTTTGTGTTTGGTTGCTTGCTCTTTCTGTATCTGTCACTGTCAACCCTCCTTTTTGTTTGTCTGTGTGTCTGTCTCCTTCTTTTCTCCACCCCAAGACACAGAAATCTATCCTCAGTAGATGCAATGTCCTTATTAAGTATTGTAACCCACATGGCAGGGGGTGAAGGCAGAGAACTCAGCACCTCTGGGAAAAAGAAGACGAGAATTCATCCCTTGGGGTTTTCCAGGTGTCTCGCCCAAGACCTCAGGCCCCCTAGAGCACTCGATAGCATTGGGTGGACTCTAAGAGGCTGCCCTTCCCAGCATGTGTTCTAGGATAAACGCTTACTTTTAATGCAGTATTTTAAGTATTCTTAAGATAATCAATGGCATTTTATAATTGGAGTAGGTTTCTACAGGTAAGAACGATTCAGTTGCCCTGCTATCGGAAACAGAGTAAAGGGTGACTGCAAATGAGATGTTGAAGGGCACCGAGGAGCCAGCCAGGGTTCCCTTTTCCCGAGTCCCTCCCTCCACGCCCATCATGCCTGGCACAGCCACCGTTCGGACGCTTCTGTAGAAGCCACAGGGAGCCCTGGGCTCGAGGGCTGGTGCCCTGGCCTGGCCAACCAAAGCATTAGCAGGACCTGGAGTGATTAGCACATCATCCGAGCTGGGCCACTGACATTTCTTCTAGGGAAGCTCACAGAACCATTAGGAAAGAGGTCCTCTTGGCTGGGAACAAGGATATCTAGGTCCAGAGCTGGAGGGGGCCTGTTGGAGATGAAGCCAACCCAGGAAGTCAGAGTCCAAAGATGGAGAGAGGCAGTTCCCAATGCCACCATAGAGCACCCGAGTCCCGCTGTCCCAGAAGCTGGGCAATTCAGGGTCAAGCCCGTGTGAGTTGAGCTTCTGTCATATGCAACCTACTCTGTCCGTCCCGATGACCACAGCTACAAATCTGTGCTGACACGGAGCAGGGCTGACGCCTAGAGGAGAGGAACAAAGAGGACAGGAATGCTTGGAGTATGGGGCAAGGGGGCAAGGGAGCAGGGGGGTGGTGAGACGAGAGAGGAGAGATATCCTCGGGCACTGAGAGGGACTGTGCAATGATAAAGGGACCATGAATAAGGACACTCATAGCATGGCCTCCAAAGCCCTCCTGTCTGGGTCTCTCTTTCCCCCACGGGACAACTCCATCCCTTTTGCTTCCTGTGCCCTCCCCCTTGGACCACCTTGAAGATGCTCCACCCATCTTATGTATCCCTTCCTCAGGGCATTGTCATAATGGACTATTCGTGTCCCCCTGAGCTCCCAGATCTTGTCCCAGGGAGGTCCAGCCTGAGGCCACACCCACAGATGCCCCTGCCAGTTATCACGGAGCACCGTGTACCTCTGCTGCATAGCCCTCTCCCATCCGTAAGAACACGGGTGCACGTGTGCGTACCTGCGTGTGATTATCTGGTCAATGTCCTTCCTTCCCACTGTTCTGTGGGCTCCCCTAGGGTGAAGTCTTTGTCTCCACTCACAACCCTCTCCACAGTGCTCACACATGCCTGCTACCTTGCAGCTGCTCCACAATTATTGGCTGGGTGAGGGAATCAGGTTCTCACTTGGGTGGAGGTCCCCCAGGGCACGTAACTGGTAAGAGTTCAGGCTCTGGGGTCAGACTCCTGGGTTCCAAGCCCAAGCAGTTGTGATCTTGGGAATCACTTACCCTGTGAGCCTCGGTTTCCCCATCAGTGGAATGGGGACAGTAGTGCCCTCACTTCCCAGGGATGCTGGAAGGATGATGTGAGCTATGACCTGTAAAGCACCGGGAACAGGGCCTGGCACAGGGTCAACGCAAGATAAAGAAAGATCAGCGCTGCTCGTTCTCCCCAGGGCCCCGTCCCCGTGCAGTGAACAGCAAGAGAACCAACCTTGTGTGGTCAAAGGACTGAGCTCCTCTCTGGGCTTTCAATTTTTTTTTTAAAGACAGTATGCTCCCTCATGTCCCCAAGCCAAACTGAAACAAGAACAAGAACTATAAAAACTGTGGGAAAACAATGGGTTGGCTCTGACTAGGTTTGCAGCCCCCTGGGGCTCATGGGTCCATGGAGCGGCCATGTTCACAGAAACATTACCCAGTGTCTACACAGGGTCCACAAATGCAGAAGTCCTCAGGCTTTAATGTACTCCAGAAGCCTGGGGATTTTTGAAAGTGCCGATTCCGATTCAGGAGGTCCGAAGTGGGGCCCGAGATCCTCTTATTTCTAACCAGCTCCCCGCGGATGCCGCATTGCTGGTGGGTGGACCACGCTTTGTGCAGCCGGGCAGGCGCACGTGGGCAAGTGGTCCCCAGCAGGCCGACTGGCTCCAGTGCCCTGCATTGTTTGACTGGGGGGTGGGGGAGGGTGACTGTGGAGGAAAGAAAACAACCTGAAATGGAAATAAATACGATATGGCGTACCACAATCTCATTAACGTCTAAAATTAGATGGACATAATTAAAAATGTAGAAGCTGGAGTAAAGCGAGTCAGTCTGAAAGAGAGTGCTGAACTGTGCTTTGGCTCTCTTTGCTTTTTCCTTAATGGTCTGTGCTAATGGGTACTTCACAGACCACTGGGTTACATGGTGCTCTTTGAGATTTCTGATGATCACCAAACACCTCCAATTGGCCCTGTGTTCAGGATGACTTTTCCAGGACGTGGCTGCCATGACTCTAAAAGTGTTCAAGTGGCCCTGACCGGTTGGCTCAGCGGTAGAGCGTCAGCCTGGCGTGCGGGGGACCCGGGTTCGATTCCCGGCCAGGGCACATAGGAGAAGCGCCCATTTGCTTCTCCACCCCCACCCCTCCTTCCTCTCTGTCTCTCTCTTCCCCTCCCGCAGCCAAGGCTCCATTGGAGCAAAGATGGCCCGGGCGCTGGGGATGGCTCCTTGGCCTCTGCCCCAGGTGCTAGAGTGGCTCTGGTTGCGGCAGAGCGATGCCCCAGAGGGGCAGAGCATTGTCTCCTGGTGGGCAGAGCGTCCCCCCTGGTGGGTGTGCCGGGTGGATCCCGGTCGGGCGCATGCGGGAGTCTGTCTGACTGTCTCTCCCAGTTTCCAGCTTCAGAAAAATACAAAAAAAATAAAAATAATAATAATAAATAAAAATAAATAAATAAAAATGTTCAAGCACGCTGAGTGTTCAGCCCTTCCTCCCACTAACATCTAGGCCCCTTGGGGCAAGAAAGGAGGCTTACTCACTCTCCAAACCATAGGTGTGCACCTAGCATGTGTCATGCCAGTCAGGACGACTGTCATACACATTATTGACATTTCTCTTTTATAAGTAAAGACATAGAGGTTCAGAGAGGCAAAGAAAGCTGCTCGGGGTAGCACAGCTAATTAGTGGAAGAGCTGGGATGCTAACCCAGTTCCATTTGACTTTAAAGTATTCATATCCTTTGCATGGCCTCCCTGGAGAATAAGCCGTCATGGGGCTCCAGGAAAGGCGGGTGTGTGCGCGCGTGCGTGGGTAGGTGGGTGTGCATGCACACATGTATGTGTGTGTGTGTTCGTGTACCCACATGCATATGTACACGTGTGGAGGCAGGGGAGGGAGATGGCACAGAGAGGAAGAGAGAGAGAGAGTAAACATCCAACCGTAAAATGTCTGCCTCCTTGTTTTTGCTTAAGTTGCCATCGTGGGCCCATTAGCAGCTGATATAATTTACTCCACATTTTAACAGAATTGGACTAAGTGATCTGTTCCCTCAGCAGAGTCACGAAGCACTCATTAGCTCGGGCTCTGATTCTGATCCTGGAGTCGTGAAGTCTGTTCTCATTCACCAGGAGGTGAAGATCTCCAGGGTAAAGATGATCTTGGCGACACTCCTGATTGCCGTGGCTTTGACACCGGCACAGAGATGGTCTCCACCCAGGGAAGGTGGACCGGGAAGGCAAAGTGGGGTGGCGGCTCTGTGGAGCAGGGCGTGGTCGTGGTGGTCATTCTTCCACGGGAGGCATCCATCCTTCAGCCAGACTTCTTTCCTGAGCTCCCTGAGACTTGCAGCTTTCCCCAAACATCTTCCTATAAACCCAAAGTGAAGGGAGCTATTTTCAGAGTCCTGGGAGAGAACTTTGCCCGACCTGGAGTTAGATGGAAGAACACTGATATAGTTAAGGGCTGCTTGTTAAAGGGCTCTTTCATTGAACTGAAGACTACCATATTTACCTACCTATATAAGTCTAAGAGTCATGGTTCTACTATTTTTATTCCTTTTAGAATAAAATGAGGTCCTACTATGTGCCAGCCATCACAAGACTGTAGTCCAACAAAGCCTCACAAGGCAGAGGCATCAAGGAGGGCTTCTTGGAGGAATTGGTGCTGAAGCTGAGAACCTCAGCATGATGGAAACTCAGTGTGGAAGGCTGTTCTTGGCAAAGGAAAAAGCATGAGCAAAGGCACTGAGGCACCGAAAAGCAAAGCTGTATGTGGGAAGGTACATGAGGTTCTTTCAGGAAGTAGGTGGAATATTACTAGATAGATATGTGTAAGGGGGGTAGGTACCAGCTGATGAGTATGGGTGGGGTGGCTGGGTGTGGGAAATGAGAGTGGAGAGCTTGTCAGGGGCCAGGCATGGCAGATCTTATACAGATCACACTCCAATAGTGCCAGGGAGCCACTCATTATAAGAAGGAGAGGGAAAAGCCCTCCTCCTCTGCCTCTCCCTCAGTGAAGAGCCATAGTCCGAGCACAGGTGGATAAAGAGGAAATATTTTAAGGCTCTGACCTTAGGAAGCAAATTCAGTATGCTATTTGTGGTGTGAGGTCTGTGATTGAGGATCATAATTCCAGGGAAAATTATCTCCTGTGAAAAATGACCATTTTTTCTATTATGCTAATCATCCATTTGTTTTTGAAAATTTAGAAAAAAATGGACTAGAAAAATGAACAAACATTTAAACGGCAATTCCATCGCCCAGTGGTAACTCTGTCTGTAGCCCGTTGTATATCTTTCCTGTCATTTGAAATTACATAATCATGATTTTTATATAAATGAGATCATACTCTGCACACTGATTTATTAGTTGCTTTTTTTTATTTAGCAAAATAGCATTAACAGCTCCTGCATTCATTTCCTAGAGCTGCCCAGACAAAGTACCACAACCTGCATGGCCGACAACAACAGAAATTTATTCTCACAGTCCGGGCACTAGAAGTCTAGGATCAAGGTGCTGGGAGGGCCGTGCTCCCTCTGAGACAGATAAGGCAGTCTTCCTGCCCCTCTCTGGCTTCTGGTGGTGGCTGGCAGAGCTTGGTGTTCCATGGCTTGAAGCTGCATCCCTCTGATCTCTGCCTCTGGCGTCACCTGTGTTCTCTGTGTCTGTCTGTGTCTCTTCTCTTTTTATAAGGGCACCAGGGCTACTGGGTCAGGGGCCCACCCTGCTCCAGTATGACTTCATTTTTTTACTAACAACATCTATAATTAATTCATTACCTATTGTAATTATATTCTGAGATACCGGGAGTTATGACATCAACATATCTTTTCGCTTTTTTATTGGTGGGCGGCAGACATCATCCATAATAGCATCTCTTGGCTTAAATATTATTAAACAATACCGGTTTCTAGTGGCTAAAAAAAATATTCTATTTTACAGATGTACAAATATCCAGGGGTCAGTCCTTCTCCACATTGAATACGCAACCTGTGACCTGTCCTCGTCTAGCTTGCTGCGGGGAGGGTGGCCGTCACTCTGACAAGAATGATGGTGGCATGACCCGCCTTTACCCGAGCTCCCTCTTCCTCCTTTCCCCACCGAGGCTCCGGTCCTTCCAAAACCCTTCTAAACACAAGGACGAGAACAAAAAGGGAGACCTCGCCTAATCTGAACAGTTGATTGACCAGAACCCCCCCCCCCACCCCCTGTGTATTTCCAGTTAATCCAGATACAGCCACATTTTTGGAGTGCATCCAGTGATAAGCAGTGATTCCTCAGCTACTCAGTGGAATCCAAACCATTGTTCTTTAATTCAACCTGCTTCAGGAGTGTAGGCAAAAAATTTCCAGCCCCAGTTTCTTAGGATGTCACCAATGATCTCAAAGGGTGTTGCAACAGACAAAAAAAGAAAAAGAAAAAAAAAAAAGGTTAGTTTGTTTGCTTTACATCACAGAACCTCCCTCTTCTGAGCAGGGAGCCGCAGAAGCACGTCTTGACAAACGCTTAGAACAACAGCATGTTAAGTACTGCCTGTGAGGGTTGCAGAGGGGTTTTCATGCACAGCCTCTCGTTTGATTTTCCAAATAACCCAGACTGCTAAGGCGGGAGAGCTCTTACGCAAAGGCTCTGCCGGGCCCGGACTTGCCCGAACCCGCTCCGCTTCCAACCACTGCTGTAGACATGATCTTATTTCATCTTTCCCCCAAACGTGGCACTTGACTCGTGCCTGGCTAACACAGGTTTCTGAGGTCCTCCGTGACTCCTGACTCTTTTCCCCATGAGCTTGTTTGATTCAACAAGGGCAGTGTATCGCCCTTTGAAAATGGATGAGAGAACATAAACCCAAGGGCGTACTGTCCCTTGTTCTATTCCTTATGAACGGCAAAGGCTCTGAGTGGCAGGCATGCTGGGTGGCACTGAAGCTGAAAACAGGGATGTTATTGAACAACTTGATAGATAAAGGGGGTGAGATTGATAGTAAGGGAATCTTTGTTAGGGTCCACAGGTCCCCAAATGTTCACGAATAGTCTTTAGGGGGGTTGTATGTATATATACTATCCTGTAGCTGCATGCATTTTTTTGGGGGGGGGCGGTAACTTAGTCCACATCACTCTTCACGAGAATTTGAAAGGTCCCTGTGACCCAGAAATAAACCAAAACCAAAAACAACGTATATTGTTTTCTACTTGTATTGTGGGCTTTCTGGAAACCACTGTGGTTTGCTATTGAGAAAAGTCTATTGCCTTTGAGTGTTGGTATCAGAGCAGACAGAGAACTTAAAGAGAACTCCAACCCATGCGCACCGCAGCTGCTTAAGAAACACAGGGTGGGGAAGAGGATGCTTTGTAGAGAGGAGTTCTGTCCACTGGGCTGAGGAGGAAATGCAGTGACGTGTCCAGAGGCCTGCGATGTTGATCATCCAACACCACCACCCAGCACCCTGGGGCTCTACCTCCAGAACACGCCCGAGACCCCTGCCCTTCTCCTCATCTCCGCAGTAAGCACCTTGGTCCAAGCCTCCCGGAGCCAAGCACTGTCATTCATCTCCCTGAGTGCATTCTTTGTCCCTTCTCTCCTTTGGTCTCTCCATTGCCTGCCTCTTTCTTGAAGCCCTCCAGGACTGTTTTGCTGGCCTCAGAATCCAACTAAGCAGGCAATGGCTGCAAAGCTAAAATGACCTGCCTGCTCTCCTCCAATCTATTTCAGTTCATACCAGTGACACTGTCTCCAGCCCTGAACTCCTCCAGCTTGCTGCTGCTTCCTCGAGCCTCTGCATTTGCTGGTATCTTCTGCAGGGTCACATCCTTCTCATCGGTCAAGTCTCTGTGGGCCTTTATGAGAAGAAGTCTACCTTCTAAGGACTCCATTGTAAGCTACGTGATGTTTGCTTTCCTTCACAGCCCTGCTCACCATTAAATAATGGTCTTTTGTACTTACCTCTTTATCATCTGGCTTATCTCATTGGATATCAGCTACCCGGGCTAATGTCCGAAACTTTGGTCCTCAGTAAATATTTGTCAAGAGGAAAGGATGGGAGGTGGGCAGGGTTCTCCTTAACGTTTGAAGCTCATTAGATCTGGGCTTCCCTGGGGGCAAGCTGGGGCAGACACGCATCAGAGCGTTCCTGGGAAATGCCTGCTTCCTCCAAAGCATAATAGGCTCACTCTCACCCTACTTATTAGTGGATTATGTTAGGGCAATGCCACTAGGCCCATAATTAGTTCTCTGATTATTATTCACAACTGAAGTGATCATGGCTAATGGGTGGCACTCGCCACAAAAAACCAGTGGGAGAAACAGGTTGTTTGGCTGCCACCATGTTTCCAAGAAGGCAAGTCAGTTTTCCTTTGGTTTGTTAAAAAAACAAAAACAAATAAACAGTGCAAGATTTGGGCTCATCATTTTCTGAAAAGAGGGGAAAGGAGGCAGCATGCAATGGCCCATTTGGAGAAGTCAGCGGAGCTCATTCACGGTGCCCCGGAATTCCCTTTCCCTCATGGCTAGTCGCTATTTTTCTATTACTGGACGCTTCTGTTATTTTCAGGCTTCTGCCTAGTGAGCCAGCTCACCCCGTGGGGGCCGGCTGCAGAGAAGACTCCTGTGAAATGCAGCGTCGAAGCCCGTTTGCCCCCCGCTTTGTTCTAATTTTATCACAGGATGACGGATGACCCCCTGGCGCGTTCGCGGAGAGATACCAGACAGGTGCGATTTCTTAAGAAGCTCAGAAACGCTACCTCTCCCTGGAATACAAAGGGAACCAGATTTTTCTCTAGGATCATGAATTTAAAAGGCTTCTCTACCTCGATTCACTTTTAATCTGGGCTCTTCCGTGACCTATGCTACTCCCCGGATATCAAAATATATCCCAGCTAAATCCTTCAATGACTTCCCACTGCCATTAGGAGATGCCTAAGCCACTCAGGTGGCTTATGTACTGGTCACATCTCCCTGACCTCTCCCAATCTGTCATGCTACCAATATGGTGAATTATTGTATTATCTGCATGTAGCAGAGGGAGTCAAAGTTATGGATTCCAGGAGCCAGGATGCCTGGTTCTAATCCCAGCTCCTTTATGTATTAGCTGTGTGACTTCGGGCAAGTCATTTGACCCCTCTGGACCACAGGTGCCACATCTATAGTATGGGAATAATCTTACAGAAGCATTTGCCTGGTCAGGTCCCTGTATCAACAGCATGACTGATTGTGCAGTGCTTAGGACAGGGTGTGGTGAACGCTGGGCACCCGGAAAAGTTAAGTGTGAGTACACACTGCTTCCTTGGTCTGGATCATTCTTTTGGCCCCAATCCGATATTCTTGTCTGACTCATCATTTCGGTGTTCAGCTTAAACATGACCTCTTCCTGGAATCCTTCCAGATCCCATATCTGTGCACGAGGTGCCTTTCTCTGGATCCAACAGCACCCTCAACTTGCTCCACCACAGAGGTCAATCCCAGTGTATTTTAATTGCTGGTTTATATGTCAGTTTCACCCACTATACAAGGGTTTCTCATCCTCAGCACTGTTGACATTGTGGACCGAACCATTCTGAGTTGCAGGGGGCTCTCTTGGGCACCATAGGATGTTTACACAGCATCCCTGGCCTTTATCCACTAGATGCCAGTTGCATCCCCCCCCCGCCCGCCTGAGTTGTGACAACCAGAAATGTCTCTAGACATTGTCAAGAGTGGGGTCAAGTGTTAAGTTCTCCCTGATTGAAACCATTTTACTAGACTAGAACCTCTGGGAGGACAGGAACAGTGTCCATCTTTCTTGTCCTAAACCCCTAGCACTCAGAACAGCTCCAAGGACTTATCTGGTCCTTAAAGGTGTCTGCTGAGTGAGTGAATGAAGATTCTGGGCTGAGGATCACAGCGCGGCCCAGGCTCAAGGCAGAGGGCCCGAGTTCGCCTCCTGCACGTGCCAGGAACTGGCTGTGTGCCCTGCAGCACTCACTCACTGTGGGTCTGAGCTTGGTTCTCTGAAGGTGCATGGCTGACAAGTGCTTGGCCAAGGGTGGCTGTGGAGGGCGGCATCTGCAGCACCTGGCAGCTGGCCAGAATGCAAATTCTCCTGTTCATCCCCAGACCCAGTGCATGGAAACCCATGAAGGAGGAGCTATCAGCCCTCTGATTCGTCCCCAGCAATTCTTTCCTCTGGCTGATCTCAGAATTTTCTGGGGATGCTGTTTACTGATAGGATGCCTGGAATGCCAGTTCCGCCGGCCCAAAGGCATGGGCAGCTCTCCCTGGCTGTTGGCATTTTTCATCTGCCTCGGGTGGTTGCACAGCCAGGACGGAGACTCTCGATGCCGGCGCGTTCGAAGGCACTATGCTTCCCATGTTAAACCTTTTGGAAATTGCATTAACTCTTTCAGTCCACCAGAGGGCCATTTACAGCGCTGAGAAGAGACGGGGTTACGGTTCTGGGCACGGGGCACATGGAGTCATGCACACCCCAATTACACAAGTAGAAGGAAGTGTCTGGCTCCCTTCCCCCCAAGCTCTGCATGGGTGAACACCCAGGTCAGAGTAAGACGCACCAGAAGTGCGTCATCTCCTTGCAGTGATCCAGGGACAGCAAAGAGGGATGAGCAAACCCTCACCGGGAGTCTCGATTTCACCCGAAGGTTTTAAAAAAAAAATCAGGTCAAGAATCTTTTCACAAAAATCATTGCTGAGAGCCTTCATGTGTCTGGGTGCATAAAAGTTACCTCAGCTGAGTGTTCAGAGGAATGGAAGTGAACTCAGCCCCACCTGTATTTCCGAGTAAGCCACTTCCTTCTTCTGAACCTCAGCCCTGAAATGGGGGTAATGAAACTTACTGGCTGAATTGTAATGAGGGTCAACCTAGGTTAAATGGGTGAAACACTGGCACAAGAACAGATGCTCAAAAAGTCAGTGGTCCTCAAACTGTGTTCCCCAGATGGGCAGCGTCACCTGGAAACTTATGAGACATGCAAATTCTCAGGTCACACCCCAGCCATACACAGTCAGAAACTCTGGGGGTGGGGGCAGGTGACTTCTCCTCTCTGAGCCTCCCTTTTCTCAAGTGTGAAACTAGAATAATAGCAGTACCTGCATCTCAAAGACTCAGAGCAAGGATTAAATGATATATGCCCGTAAACTACCTAGCGCAGTGCCTCGAATACAGCACGAGTTCAATGAATGATAACTATTGTTGTTATTACAATTGTTGTTATCTTCATAAAGACACATATATATGGTCAAATAATTTTTGATAAAGGGGCCAACAACACACAATGGAGAAAAGAAAGCCTCTTCAACAAATGGTGCTGGAAAAACTGGAAAGCCACATGCAAAAGAATGAAACTCGACTACAGCTTGTCCCCTTGTACTAAAATTAATTCAAAATGGATCAAAGACCTAAATATAAGACCTGAAACAATAAAGTACATAGAAGAAGACATAGGTACTAAACTCATGGACCTGAGTTTTAAAGAGCATTTTATGAATTTGACTCCAAAGGCAAGAGAAGTGAAGGCAAAGATAAATGAATGGGACTACATCAGACTAAGAAGTTTTTGCTCAGCAAGAGAAACTGATAACAAAATAAACAGGCAGCCAACTAAATGGGAAATGATATTTTCAAACAACAGCTCAGATAAGGGCCTAATATCCAAAATTTACAAAGAACTCATAAAACTCAACAACAAACAAACAAACAATCCAATAAAAAAATGGGAAGAGGACATGAACAGACACTTCTCACTATTGAAGAAATACAAATGGCCAACAGATATATAAAAAGATGCTCATCTTCATTAGTTATTAGAGAAATGCAAATCAAAACTACAATGAGATACCACCTCACACCTGTTAGATGAGCTATTATCAACAAGACAGGTAATAGCAAATGTTGGAGAGGCTGTGGAGAAAAAGGAACCCTCATACACTGTTGGTGGGAATGTAAAGTAGTACAACCATTATGGAGGAAAGTATGGTGGTTCCTCAAAAAACTGAAAATAGAACTACCTTATGACCCAGCAATCCCTCTACTGGGTATATACCCCCAAAACTCAGAAACATTGATACGTAAAGACACATGCAGCCCCATGTTCATTGCAGCATTGTTCACAGTGGCTCAAGACATGGAAACAACCAAATGGCCCTTCAATAGATGACTGGATAAAGAAGATGTGGCACATATACACTATGGAATACTACTCAGCCATAAAAAATGATGACATCGGATCATTTACAACAAAATGGTGGGATCTTGATAACATTATACAGAATGAAATAAGTAAATCAGAAAAAAAACAAGAACTACATAATTCCATACATTGGTGGGACATAAAAACGAGACTAAGAGACATGGACAAGAGTGTGGTGGTTACCGGGGGTGGGGGGAGGGGAGGCGCAGAAGGGAAGGAGGGAGAGGGGAGGGGCAGGGGGAGGGGCACAAAGAAAACTAGATAGAGGGTAACGGAGGACAATCTGACTTTGGATGATGGGTATGCAACATAATTGAATGACAAGATAACCTGGACATGTTTTCTTTGAATATATGTACCCTGATTTATTGATGTTACCCCATTAACATTAATAAAAATTTATTTATAAAAAATATATATATATAAAATTCAAGCGTGCTTTTATGGTAATTAAACAAAATAAATATGACAAAATTAAATTTATTCTGACATTAAAAAAAAAACCCCAAAAACACAATTGTTGTTATCTTCAAAGCTCCCGGCTCCCTGCAAGCCTCAAGAAAAAATTTTTGTTAAAACTCTGCCCATAAAAATCTTTGTTGGACTTCGCAAAATGCCGCATTTTGGCTCAGGATGCTCCCTGTGGGACACAGAATACTGGACAGCAGTCGCGACGTACAATTGTGTCATGCTAATGCCCGGGTCAGCATTATAGCACACTCTGAGAGAGGGCATCACTCAGGCAATGTAGCTATTTGTTGCAAGGTCCATTAGGGGGTTGTGATCTATTTAAGTCTCAGGCTGTCAGAGAGACTGGCTTTCTTACCACCAATCAGAAACAAGTAGATGGGTCTTGGGTGGGGAAAAACAAAGAGCAGGCAGGACTGGGAAAACACTCTCCTCGTGGCTGCAGGAAGTGTGAGGGACGCGGGGGAAGGACCAGTTGGCTCCGAGTGGCCCTGGAGCTGCGGCAGAGGAGTTTGTATGTGAATCCACCGAGGCAGAGGACTGACGTTCGTGGGCATCGTGATCGAAGCTGGCAGAGTGAGCTGAATTTTTAAGGTGAGGGAGAGGAAGGTGGATTGAAATGTCCTTCGTGCATTGCACGTTTTAATGAGGGTGAGAGGTGGAGAACCACTCAGCTGGTTCGCATGCAGTGAAATTGGGCTCTGCTTCCTCTTTGTCACTTGCAAGGGACTTTCTCTTGGTCTGCTCACATCTCCTGAGCCTCTGCCACCGGCCACTCATCCATCACAGGGCCGCTCACACGCCACCCACACTCAGCCTGGGACGAGGCAGACACGCCAGTTTCCCTCACATGCACATCTTTGGGACGTGGGAAGAAACCGGAGCACCTGGAGAAACCCCACGCCAACATGGGGAGAATGTGCTGGCTCCACACAGACAGCTGCCCCAGCCTGGAGTCTGAGTTTTCCTTCCTCGACAATGTTACAACGTTACAAATAAACTATATTGAACGAAACAACGTTATTGGGGGACCTGCTATCTGTAATTGAATTTAAAACGGGCAAAGGGCCTGAAGAGATATTTTCCCAAAGAAGATATTCAAAAGATGCTCACCATCAGGAAAATGCAAATCAAAACCACAGTGAGATATAAGTTCACACCTGTTAGAATGGCTGTTGTAAATAACACAAGAGAGCACAAACAAGTGTTGGCAAGGATGTGAAGGAAAGGGAACACGTGCAGTTGTTAGGAATGTAAATCGGGGCTGCCACTATGAAAAACAATATGAAGATTCCTCAAAAACCAAAAAACAAAAGTGTAGAATTACCATTTGACCCAGCAACTACCATATTATTCACTTCTGGGTAACTATTCAAAGGAAGTGAAATCTTTATGTCAAGGGGTTATCTGCACCCCCATGTTCATTGCAGCATTGTTCACAGTAACCAAATCATGGAAACCACCTAAGTGTCTGTGGATGAATGAATGAATATGTGTGTGTGTGTGTGTGTGTGTGTGTGTGTGTGATATGTACACAATGAAGATCATGTGGCCATAAAAAGGGAATCCTGCCATTTGTGACACACAGATGGATTTTGAAGGCATTATGTAAAGGGAAATAAGTCAGACAGAGAAAGACAAATACCGTAGGATTTCATTTAAATGTAGAGTCTAAAAGAACAGAACTCATAGAAACAGGAAACAGATTGGTGGTTGCCAGAGGTGGAGGATGGGGGTTGTGTGAAATGGGTGAAGGTAGTCGAAAGGTTCAGCCCTCCGGTGATACAATAAATAAGTTCTGGGATGCAGTGTATAGCATGGTAACTAGTTAACAATACTCTAGTGCAGCGGTTCTCAACCTGTGGGTCGCGACCCCGGCGGGGGTCGAACGACCGAAACACAGGGGTCGCCTAAAGCCATCAGAAATACATATTTTATTTAAAAATGTATTGTATAATAATGTATTTGCCGATGGCTTTAGCCGATGGCTTTAGGCGACCCCTGTGTTTCGGTCGTTCGACCCCCGCCGGGGTCGCGACCCACAGGTTGAGAACCACTGCTCTAGTGTATATTTGAAAGTTGCTAACAGTTCTCATCACAGACACACACAACTGTAACTATGTGAGGTGATGGGTGTGTTAACTAAACTTACTGTGGTAATCATTTCATAATGCAGTGTGTCCGTAAAGTCATGGTGCACTTTTGACCGGTCACAGGAAAGCAACAAAAGATGATAGAAATGTGAAATCTGCACCAAATAAAAGGAAAACTCTCCCAGTTTCATACCTATTCAGTGCAGTTCGGTGTGGGCTCATGCACAGATTTTTTTAGGGCTCCTTAGATAGCTACCAGGCGTCCCCAAAATATGGCCCGCGGGCCGCATGCGGCCCCCTGAGGCCATTTATCCGGCCCCCCGCCGCACTCCTGGAAGGGGCACCTCTTTCATTGGTGGTCAGTGAGAAGAGCACTGTATGTGGCGGCCCTCCAACGGTCTGAGGGACAGTGAACTGGCCCCCTGTGTAAAAAGTTTGGGGACCTCTGCTAGCCTCTACAGACCCGTCACTGACTGATGGCCTACCAGAACGGGGTTTCTCCACCAAACTGCCGGTTTCCTTCAACTGCTTATCCCACCGAGTACTGTTATTCCTATGTGGTGGTGCTTCGTTATAAACGCGCCGATATTCACGTTGCACTTTGGTTACGGATTCGAATTTAGCGAGCCACAGAACACACTGAACTTTCCTCTGTACCGTCCACATCTTGACTGGCATGGCCGTGGGCTGTTCCGCTGTATACACAGTGTTACGTCATCATCTGTGCATGCGCACATGCTGCCACATCATCCTACAGAAACTGGGAGGGTTTTCCTTTTATTTGGTGCAGATTTCACATTTCTATCATCTTTTGTTGCTTTCCTGTGACCGGTCAAAAGTGCACCATGACTTTACGGACACACTATATGTCAGATACATATGTCAAATCATTACATGTACACCTTAACCTTGTACAATGCTCTATGTAAATTATACACTATACATAAATTAAATAAGGCCAAGGAAAAAGAAACAGAATTCTAGAAGAATATATTCTTCTTAGAGGGTGCATGCTGAGGTATTAAGGGTGAAGTGTTATGATATATGCAATTTACTTGCAAACAGTTCAGAAGAATATCTCTGTGTGTGTGGAGAGAGAGAGAGCAGAAACTGCAAAGTGACAATTTTTTATCTAAGGTGGGGGATACACACAATGGTCACTGTATTATTCTTTCAGCCTTTCTCTGCAGTCAGACTTCTTGGGTTCAAGTTTCCACTCTCCCACTTACTAGCTGTGCAGTGACCCTGGGCCAGTTACAGAAATATTCTGTGTCTCAATATTACCATCTTAAAATGGGAATCATTATAGTACCTACCTCACAGAGTATTTGTGCCTGGACACCCCCCCCCTTTTTTTTAATGAAGTGAGAGGCAGGGAGGCAGAGAGACAGACTCTCGCATGCACCCTGACTGGGATCCACCCAGCAAGCCCCCTACAGGGTGAAGCTCTGCCCATCTGTGGCCACTGCTCCATTGCTCAATAACTGAGCTATTTCAGCACCTGAGGTGAGGCCATGGAGCCGTCCTTGGCACCCAGGGACAACTTGCTCAAACCATTAGAGCCATGGCTACAGGAGAGGAAAAGAAAGACAGAGAGGGAGAAAGGGGAGGAGTGGAGAAGCAGATGGTCACTTCTTCTGTGTGCCCTGACTGGGAATCAAGCCCACGACTTCCACATACTGGACCTATGCTCTACCACTGAGACAACTGGCCAGGGTCAAAACACAGCTGTTTCCTTTTTTTAAATGTTTATTTTATTGATTTTCGATAAAGAGAGAGAGACAGAAACAGTGATCTGTTCTTGTATGTGCCCTGACTGGGGATCAAACCAGCAGCCTCTGTGCTTTGGGACAATGCTCTAACCCACTGAGCCATCTGGCCATGGCATGACCTGGACCTGGGCCATTCTTTAAATAGAGTAAGTGATCAATATTGGTTAGTCCTATAATTTACTGTGATAGATATAGATAGATAGATAGATAGATAGATAGATGAGTAGGAAGTAGGTAAATGAATGGATGGATGCATGAATGGATGGATGGATGGATGCATGGATGGATGGATGCATGGGTGGATTGATGGTGGGTGGATGGATGGATGGATGGATGGAGATATACATGCATACAAGGATAAAGGCTATGAAGATACATACGTAAATTATATTTATATAATGCTGATTCTTGATTCCAGCATGTGACAGCTGGAAGACTGTGTTTCCTCCTCAGATGTGCGCCTCATCCCCTGTGGGCCTGGGCAAGAGTGTAATTACAGGTGTAATTGAGACCTGGAGTGATCACTTGCCACCCAGAGTAGAGGTGCCCTCTGCTTCCCTTCGGTTTGTGCCTTCTGGTCCCCTCCCTCCAAAGACAATTGCAGTGCAATCAGCGTCTAAGTGATGCCCTTGTGGATCTGGGTGTCCTGCTCGCCGAGGATGGAGCCTCCCTCATGGTGCTGCATGTAGAACAGGGCCTGGTACCTGCATTGCATTTTAAACACATTCTGTGCAATTAGGCAGCTCTCATCCCTCGGGGGACTGATTGTTGCATTGCAGGATCCTCGCAGCCCTGAACCAGGCTCAGCCAGTCCATTGGGATGGGCATCCTGCCAAGTCTTAACCTCCAGCTGAGAAATGGCCACTCTTAGGTCAAGACTCACCAGTGGGGTGAGCCGGTGAGGACAAACCAGCCTGGTGTCCACAGCCAGCCCTCTGTGAATCTAGATTAGCTTGCCAAGCAGGAAGGGCCTCGTTAGGAGTGGATCCTGCTGGTAGTAATAATAAGCACTTTCTTTTCCACATGTCTCTCTCCACCTTGCTCAAACACTGCAGCTCCCCTGATCTGACCCTCTTTCTGTTTCTCCAACACACCGGGAACTTTCTTTACCTCGAATCTTTACCCCTGCAAATCCTTCTCTTTGCAACTTTCTTTCCTACCCTGGTCCCTCCTCACTGTATGGGTCACCTCCTCCTAGATCACACAATATCAGAAAATTGCCTGTTGATTATCCTTTACCTTAACACCATTTGTTCCCTCTTCTGTGCCTCATTTTCCTCATTTGTAAGTAGGGATAACAGTCGAAGTTGATATTCTCCATCTGTCTGTGGTTTCCCCCTCTCCTCTATGCTCCCTCGGGCTGGCCAATGGTTCTCCCTTGTCCTCTGGCTGATTTCAGTACATGAGAGGCAGCAGGAGAGATCAGACCGCTTATTCACCCAGCTCCCTGCCTGCTGGTGGCTCTGTCCCGTTAACTAGGCTCCTGATGGGCAGCTGGCCCTCGATGCTAGAAACCACTCCCCGCCGTGCATCTTCTGCGCCTGACGTGGCTAGCCCCCGGGGATGCCTCAACATCCCTGTTGGTTTCTTTTAACTCTGCCCACATGTTTGTAGACATTCCCTTCCCTGCCCTCCCTGCAGTCACCCTCTGGGATGTGCCATCCCTTCGCTTCCTGCCAGGATTCTGACCCGTGCCACCATAGCACCGATCTCATAGGAGTATCGTCAGGATTAGATTAGTTTCAGTGCAGGACACATAACAAGTGCTCAGGTTATTATTATTGGATATTATTTTTATTGTTATTAGCTATTATTTCCCTTGCTCTCATTTGGCCCGTTTTGCCCTTTCTTGGGTGCTAATTCAGTAACTTTCCCGGAAGGTGGGCTACAGTTTTCAGAAGGAGTTCGAGTCTGTGTCAATTTGTTCAATCATTGATGACCAGGTGCCTGGTGTGCAGTAGACCTCAAAAGATATCTGATGAATGAATGAATGAATGAATGAGGGCTGATTTTCACTTCAAAGCATTCTTGTATATTGAAGTGTGTGAGATCGCTGGTATTAGAACATTTTTTTTTTTGTCTTATAAAGACAGCAATTTCTTACGGTTTCTATCTATTACCATATCCCCTTTCATCTTGGGTAGTCAGCATGATGAGGGATATAATCACCACTTTATAAATGAAGAAACAAGAGAAGAACAGAGGGAAAAGTAGGGAGAAACCACTAACTGTGCACCAGTGCTGTGCCAGGGCTGTTCAGCATTCGATGGGCACGATTTAACTTAATTTCACAGTAATTCTCACGACGACATCATTACCCCCTAGTTCGCGGACGCAGAACCTGGGGGAGGGAGGTCCGAGAACTCGCCCGGAACCGTGCAGCTGGCCGGTGGCAGATCTAGAATCCAGTCCTGATGGGTCTGACTCTAAACTGTGTGCTTCTCCCAGACAGCTAGTCTCCTGGTAAGCCCCAGAGAAACTCAAACACGTGCACAGGGAGACGTATACAAAAATAGCAGGCTGTAATAGTGGAAACAAATGGTAACAATGCCAAATGTCTATCAGCGGGAGAAAGGAAAAAACCACCTGGGACCTTTAAACTCTGAAATAACTACAGTGAATGAACTGGGGCACAGAATCACCTATAATGAAGAGGAGAAAACCAAGTATGGATGGCGGAACCAACTGCCAAAGAATACACTGATATAAAACATCATCGTAGGTCAAGGTTCATATATATACCAAACATCACCATACATCATTTAACCCTTGGAATAGTGAGCTTTTTGTTAACCCTTTGAGTGAGGACGTCTATGAATGTTCCTACTACTCACACGGTTAAGGACATGAATGTGCAACAGAAATGCTGAAATTCAAGGGATTATTAGCCCCAAGTTCAAGGCTGGGGTCCGAAGGATAGGGATGTTAGTGCAGGAGAGGAAGCGGGGCTCTCACTGGCTCCCGGGATGTTCTCCCTAAGCTCGGTGGCTGTTTGTTACATTAGTTTATACTTTTTCTTTTTCTAGAAGAAATACATCATTTATAAGAAAGAAAAGTGGGCCCTGGCCGGTTGGCTCAGCGGTAGAGCTTCGGCCTGGTGTGCAGGAGTCCCGGGTTCGATTCCCGGCCAGGGCACACAGGAGAAGCACCCATCTGCTTCTCTACCCCTCTCCCTCTCCTTCCTCTCTGTCTCTCTCTTCCCCTCCTGCAGCCAAGGCTCCATTGGAGCAAAAATGGCCCGGGCACTGGGGATAGCTCTGTGGCCTCTGCCTCAGGCACTATGATGGCTCTGGATGCAACAGAGTGAGGCCCCGGATGGGCAGAGCATCGCCCCCTGGTGGGCGTGCCGGGTGGATCCCGGTCAGGCACATGTGGGAGTCTGTCTGACTGCCTCCCCATTTCCAGCTTCAAAAAGATACAAAAAAAAAAAAAAGTGACGCCTTACCTAAGGTCACCCAGCTGTTTAAGGATGGAGCAGGGTCCTATATATGCCTCCTGACCTCTAGTCTAATTCTCTTTCTCTTAGACAGCAAGCTGTCCAAAAAGCAGGTAATTATTCCCATTGTGCAAGCTGGGGAAGAGGTGAAATACAAAGGAGTTCTTATCTCTATCCTCTTCCTTCCCTGAGGCCTACGTTGCCCTCATCCTGACACCTTCTTTTAAGTCGTTCAGGTAGCCCCGTCTGTATGGCTTCAGCGTCACAGTGTCTAGAGGTTGCATGCAGGCACTCTCGTTTTCCTGCTCAGTGTCCCTTCTGTTCTAGCAGTGACTACCTCCGATGATAGAAGCAGACATGGTGGCTACTCTCCCCTTCTCAGCCTCCCTATGGAAAGAGGAAATCTGCTGAGAGGTTTCTGGGAAATATACCCACTGCTGGTAAATAGGAGAGGAGGGGAGGTGTAAAGGGAAGGCTCTCTCCTCCCGTCTGTTTTCTATATTGGCAGGTAAAGATGTGATGTTTGGAGCTGTGGCGGTCACCTTGTAACCATGAGGAAAGGGCCAAGAGAATGCATAGAGAAGCTATTGTTGAGTTGTTGAATGAGGAATCAATCACCTACTCCTGGATCACTTCTTAAGTGCAAGACAGTTAAGCAATTATTGCAAATAGACTTTCACTCTGGAGTTCTATTACTAGCAAATAAAAAGGACATGTGACTATTCTGAGGAAAGAAAGATAGCAGCTCTTTTTTCTAGTGTAAATCATCTGGACTCATCCAGTTGGATGTAATCTGTTAAAAAAAGAAAAAAACAAAACCCCACAAACTTAAGTAGAAGCTTGCCACTCCTCTGCTTAACCCCTCAGTGGCTCCTTCTTGCTCTTTGGATAAGAATTAGGATCCTTAGTTAAGGTCTTCCAGGCGGGAGCTGAGCTGGCCCCGCCCGTTTGCAGACTCACCTTAGGCTACTCTCTCTGACTCACAGTGCCCCAGTCACATTAGTTCTTCTGCTTTGTTTTGTTCTGTTCTGTTTGCTCTCTCTAAGCTGTCAAACCCTTCTCAACTGAGGGCGAGTGGGTGGCTGGCCTCTCTGCCCAAAGGCTCTTTTCTTCTCCCTCTGCCTGGCTGACTCTAAATGTTCAATGCTTGTCAGAAGTACGGAGTTCTTCATGGAAACCTTCCCCATGATTTCATCTCATAGCGCTCTGTTTTCCCTCCGAGCTCTGTATTGACTCATTTTTTCCATGTATTGACGTTTCTTCAACCTCAGGCTGTATAAAAAAGAACTTCCCTCCGTTAGAGCAGGCATTGTGTTGGACTTGAACATCTCTGTAGCCAACCCACCCATGTGCCGCGATGGCGTACACATGCTGTGCCCTGGTTTCCAGAGCGAAGAGCTCTCCCTTCCAGCCCTGCAGCAAGTGAGCACCTCACCCCCCATTCTCAAACCTATGGAAGACAATAAATGTTAACTAGTATTTCCATCGTGCCTTCTCATTGCCTGTGCTCAAGTTGCATGTTCTTATCCTGGCAGTCGGAGTTGTCTTTAACGCACACCTTTATGCACGAATTATCGGAAATATGCACTGAGCACCTACTGTCCCACGCACTGTTCTAGGAAACAGCCGCCTCTCCTCCTCGCTAAGTCACCTGCCATCTAAGACATCCCGTCTCCATCCTCACCACTGTGGGTTCTTCTCTTCATCACAAACTCTTTCTAGATGTTTGCTCAAACTCTTTCTTTTGCCTAAAATATTTCCCTTCTCTGGAACCACCCAACAACTCCTTCCCTATCAGTTAAATCTCAATCTTTTTATTCAAACACACGTATTAATTAAGCCCCTGCTATGTGTCTGCCTGCGTCAGATCTCAGATTCTGAAGGACGTAGATTGTGTGCAGCTTCATTGCATCTGTACGATGTCTTCCACGCGGTCAGTGCACATAATCTGCTGAGGGGTGGGAAGGAGAAAAGAGCCTGAATGGACACTGACTGCCCTTCTTTTGACTCCAAAGGCAACGTCTGAGCCAATAGTTTCCAAATATTTTTGATCATGAACACAGCTCTTTCAAAAAAAAAAATGGGTACCCCGTTATTTGAATAATTGTATGTAAATGATATGTTGAATTATATATTCTCCAAATGACAGTGCACATACAAGAAAGAGCCACTGAAAAGCATGAGATAAAATATAAAGATGAACGGAAAGGTAAATGTTTCCACCCGGCATCCCAGTGGATCATGCAGCCTTAACCCAGCTTCGAGGGTCTGGCCTAGGTCAGATGCCGCTCTCCCTAGTTCACGGGGAGGGGCTGTGAGTATCTTCTGGGGAATGAACGGCAAGGCGTGTCGGCTGCAATGACAGACAGGTGTTTGACCCGAGGCTTCCTCTACCTCTGCTGCTTCCCAGGACCCCGGCACCTCTGTCCCCTGGGTTGCTTGAGTCCTGCTCCAGCCGGAGGACGGGACCCGACAGGCCAAGGATTAATTTCTTCCCTCTTCAGCCTCAGCCATTCCCGGGACTCAGCAGCAGACTGGAGCTGGGCTGAATTTGGGGACTCACTATGAAGGGGCCAGGGCCGCATCCAGCTGGGGCTTTTGCTGCAGACGAGGCTGAAATGTCTTCTTCTCCAGAGAGGTGGGGGAGTTCTGTGTGGCTCACCTCTGGACAAAGCAAGCCTGTCTGGGGATGCGTCTGTGTGTTGTCCCCACTGCTGTGTCACAACAGTTTACAAAGAGCCACACCATCTCCTCCCCGCCCCACCCACTCTCCATGCACCCAGTGACAGCCAGCTGCCTCCTCCGGTGTCACATCCCCGGCTACCGACCGCTCTGCAGAGAGCAGCCCCTTTGGAAACTGCCCAGCCTGTGTCTCCGCGCCAACACCCTGGGCCCGGCTATGCACAGCATCCACTGGGCTCTCGGCAAACCCTCCGCCAGGGCCTCTTGGAGCAGCCACGGGCTCGGGAGTCCCTGCACCAGTGCCCCCCCCCCCCCCCGAAGGGGACCCGCTCTTTCTCGCTCGGGCCGTTTGGGATTATCCACCATCCCAGTTTGCCTGGCAGTGGTCCCAGTATTAACACTGAACATCTCATATCCTGGGAAAACCCTCAGTCCAAGTAGGACTGATACATAATTTGTGGGACCCAATGCAAAATGACAGTGCAGGGCTCTTGTTTGGAAATTAAGAATTTCAAGACTGTAACAACAGAGCACTTAACCAAATGTGGCGTCCTTCTGAGCGTGGGGCTTCCTGTGACTGTCCAGGTTGCGCGTTCACGGCACCAGCTCTAGTCCCAGGCGAGCCAGGGCTGCTGTCACTACGTCCGCTACGGAGACCCTGGGAAGAGCAGGTACTGTATGTCCACAAGGTTGTTCGTCTCTCACAGCAGCCGGTGCTGTGAGAAGGTGGGAGACAGAGAACTTGCTCCCACCTTCCACCCATCTTCCCCCCCCCCCGCCAGAGCTTCCGGAAGCACCAAGACACGCTGCCCCCCAACTTAAAGCCCCACGGTGCCCACCCGGCCAACGGCAGTATTCTCAAGTGTGAGCAATAATCGTCAGACAGAAATTGCAGACTCCTGGTATTGACTTAAATTATTTTTACTATGCCACTGCTCGATATGTACCAACATAAAACTCGGCATAAACTTTGTGCGTTAATAGCTCTTACACAACGATAAAGCCTCATTTATTATTATTTTTTTAAAAGTAAGACTTTAGAATCAATAACATTCAAATCAGCAACATGAATTTAATGGAACAGATGAGGTGGTTTTGCCAGAACTGCGGCGTCCCCGGCAGAACCACGGAGCCCGGGTTGGCTGCGGCGAGGGAGGCTTTCCTTCACAGACTTCCTCCTCCGTGTGCTGCTCCCACAATAGCGCTCTGCAGCCCTGTCTTTGAACAAGTCTGAACATCATGCCCTGACACTGTTGGAACCTCACTTGCCACAAAGCCGCCCTTTAGGGCTCAAGCTCATCCCTGCTCTTTTCCAATTGGCTCATGACATTGGAGGCCTTGCTAACGGTGCCAGCGTGGTCATAAATATTCCTGCAAACACGAGCCCTGTGACCCCACTGCAACGCCGGGTTACAGTGGGAGTGGGCCACCCAAGTGACCTAAAAAAAAAAGTGCCTGGCCCTGGCCGGTTGGCTCAGTGGTAGAGCATTGGCCTGGCGTGCAGAAGTCCCGGGTTTGATTCCCGGCCAGGGCACACAGGAGAAGTGCCCATCTGCTTCTCCACCCCCACTCCCTCCTTCTTCTCTGTCTCTCTCTTCCCCTCCCGCAGCTGAGGCTCCATTGGAGCAAAGATGGCCCGGGCGCTGGGGATGGCTCCTTGGCCTCCGCCCCAGGTGCTAGAGTTGCTCTGGTTGTGGCAGAGCGACGCCCCAGAGGGGCAGAGCGGCGCCCCCTGGTGGGTGTGCTGGGTGGATCCCCATCGGGCGCATGCGGGAGTCTATCTCTCCCCGTTTCTAGCTTCAGAAAAATACAAAAAAAAATGCCTATAGTCATTTTAAAATCATTGAAATAAGGATAACGATAATTAGCCTTTATTGGGCAATGGCTATGTGCTAAGTACTTGCCATATATTAACTTATTTATTTATTACAACTTGGCAAGGAAGTTGCTATTGTTATTGCTATAGTACAGATGAGAAAACTGAGGCTCAAGGAGGGGGACATTAACTAGTCCTGAGTCATCACACCAGGTTTCTGAGAAAATCCTCAACGTGAACTCACAGACCACCACTCAGGCATAAGGAACTGTGAGGGGTTCTCGGACTGTAGTCCGGGGACAGTAGCCCACAGAATAAAGTTCAAGCTCTCAAAGTGGCTGGTAAGGACCTTCTTTGTCTGGCCCGCTGGCCTCTGCAGCCTCACCTCTTCCTGCTCCCCATCTCCTCGCCCATCTGAACCCCTGGGCGAGTGAAACTCCAGTGGGCATCAAGCACGCACGTTTCTCTGTTCCTTTTCCTTAGAAGTCTTCTCTCTGTGCTTCCCACCTAGAAACTTCCTTCGAGATGTTCGGTGCCACCCAGGCCGGTTGGCTCAGTGGATAGAGCGCTGGCCCAGTGCGCGAACATCCCGAGTTCGATCCCCCGGGAGGGCACACGTGAGAAGCAACCATCTGGTTCTTTTCCCCCTTCTCTATCTTTCCTCTCCCCCTTCTTTATCTTTTCCCCCCTCGCAGCCAGTGGCTGGTTTCATTTGAGCATTGGCCTCGGGCAATGAGGATGACTCCGTTTATTCGAGCATCAGCAGGGCCAGGGTTGCTGGGTGGATCTCTTTCAGGGCACATGTGGGAGTCTATCTCCTCTCCTCTCACTTAAAAAAAAAAATACACACACACACACACACACACACACACACACGCTCAGTGTCACTTCCTGGGATGCTATTCCCAAACAAGACACGCAGGTCTCAGCTCTCCCTGAAGACACTGTTAATGTCCTCAGAGCCCTGGCAGTGGTTGCCCTGCAAAGCTAAGCCAGCCAGACCCTTCTGTCTGGAGATCTTTAACTCAGAGGCCCAAAGACTTTGGGAGCGTGAGGTCAGAAGCTACGCCATAATAACAGCCAGCACGGGTTTACTTAGTGCTCGCTCTGCAGCTGGCCCTGTTCTAAGACCCTCACATCACTCATTGTATTGCAAGCCCACAGCGACCCTACCAGGAGAGCATCATTGCGCTCCCATTATACAGACAAGGAGGCTGCGCACAGAGACGGTGATGCGCCCCCGCTGTTGTGCCAACAGTGGCTCACCCACGTGTGAATCTCAAGTCCCTGCTCTGAGCCACGATGCCACACTGCCCCCGGAGCCCCAGGAGAGCCAGGACTGGGCTGGCATCGGGTAAAACCAAGGGCAAGCTAAACGTCAGTAGGATAAAAAACTAGGGGAGAAAAAGGAGAAGCTGGTTTACAGCGAAGAGAACAGTCCCCCAGAGCAGACAGCACAGATGGGACAAAAACCAACCCCAGGGCCAGAGCAGAGGGAGTCCTTTGTCCTCAACTGTCAAGGTCCCAGCCACTGTCACAACAACCTGCTGGACATCTTGTCTTGGAGTCCAAGGGTTTCCCATGTACCTTTTCTATTGACTTTATTATTTATTTTTTTACCCGATTTAGATCCAGTGAATGTTTTCCCTGAACACCATATTGAAACAAAACAAAACTAGAAATCCACCAGCCCCATGAACTTTATGGCCTTATTAATATGCCTTTATGTTGTACTTAAAAGGAAGCCCACCCATTGTCTCACTATGAAATATTTTGGGTCATACTTATACTATTTTTTGAACATAAGTACATCCCATGTGATTATACTTAGAACGTACTTATCCTGAATATTTATATTTAGCTGAAATTCAAATTCAACTGGGTGCCCTAAACTGGGATCACCTGAGAACTCAGAATCTCAGGCCACCCAGCCCTGCTCAATCAGAATCTACATTTTAGCAGATGGTTTGTATACACATTAAGTCTGAAAGTCCATCTGAAAGCTGAATTAAGGCAGTCCATAGACGGCATGGTAGCTCCTTCATCGTCAAGGACCCCAAACTCCTCTTAATTTTTCACTCTAACATCTTTACCTCATGGTTTCCATTCTCAACGTTACCTCATGGCCCAAAAGAGTTTCTTGGAGCTATCATTATAGGTTTAGCCTCCAGCTGGAAGCAAGGGGAAAGTACCCAGAGCCATTTCCCAGAAGTCCCGCCCAATGGCCTCAACTCACATCCCATTGGCTGCCTTGACCTGCAAGGGAGGCTGGAAAATGTAGTTTTTCAGTAGGCCTAGGGTGCCATTCCTTCTGAGATTGCAGCTAAGAATCTCTGGTTGACCTGGTTGACCTGGTTGACCAGGTTGACCAGGAGGCCCTGACCAAGGCAAAGGGATGAAGAAGGGCAATAAGACCGCTGAAATAAGATTACTTGAAAGAAAGAGGAAGTTCTCGTTATATTCTAGACCTGGGATAATTATAGCACTCAGCTCAACAATAAAGTCCACAGTTTCACAGGAAAAGAGATATTTTGGGTGTAGGCTTGAGTGATATAGGAAGCCTTCACAAACTCAGACACCCTCATACCATGCTTGTGTTTCTGAGACCAGTGGCTGATGGCAGGAGTGCCAAACAGCTGTGATCATACGCAACCAAACACAAAACACTGTTGGCTACCCTGAATCCAAGGAAGTGGAACGGTTCTCCCTCAGAGAATCACTGCACCTTCTGTTGGGATTTAGGTTGCCAAGTGGAGCTTTGCTGAACCAATCTTCAACATAACCAACCTTCAACAGCGACACCATGTGGCCACTGTAGCCATAGCAGAGATGGATAGCTCAGACTCATCTAATTCTTTGCTTATTGTTGAAGATGCTTGATTTCGTTTAGACCAGATTAGCCTTCTAAATCTTACCACCACTGAGAATGGTCTTAAATGGAGCACTTGATGCCTCGCTGGTAAAGATGCTCAAGTGTTTCATTGGAAGCAAAAGCGAGATGTGAGAGGCCCTGGCTGGTTGGCTCAGTGGTAGAGTGTTGGTCTGGTGTGTGGAAGTCCTGGGTTCGATTCCCAGCCAGGGCACACAGGATGAGCACCTATCTGCTTCTCCACCCTTCCCCCTCTCCTTCCTCTCTGTTCCTCTCTTCCCCTCTAACAGCCAAGGCTCCACTGGAGCAAAGTTTGCCCGGGTGCTGAGGATGGTTCCATGGCCTCCATCTCAGGTGCTAGAATGGCTCCAGTTGCAACAGAGCAACACTCCAGATGGGCAGAGCATCGCCTCCTAGTGGGCTTTCTGGGTGGATCCTGGTCAGCTGCATGTGGGAGTCTGTCTCTCTGCCTCCCTGCTTCTCACTTCAGAAAAAAAAAAAAAAAGCAAAAAAAAAAAAAAAAAAAGACAATGTGAGCATATGGACACTCTGAAGTTGAGGAGAAGACAGAATCTGTTACAGAGTTGGTAAAGGATTTATTTTAGGCATAGACAGCTTTTCATTTCCCAGCTAGTCTCACAAAGCCTCAGGACCAGGTATACTAGGCAAACCCATAGTTACCCTGGGCTCTTTTCAAGCCATGTTGTCTCAAGTAATGCTCAGGTAGGTGGAATCAGGATTTCTAGATGTTTGCTATGTACCACGCCAGAACATCTTTTTAAAGCAAGACTCATTCTTTGCAAATAGCAGTTGAGCACAGCAAGCACGCCATGACTGGAATGAGCCTGTTGTGTACTATGGAGCCTCAAACCAAACTACCTCTCCTTAAGTGACATTATTTTTGAGCTCATTTGCAAAAGAGAGTGGAAATTCCCTCTGACAAGTTGCTACTCCTCACCTGTACTCTCAGGTGTGACCACACCTGTACTTGTTGGGGTGGGCATTCCAGCAGATGCGAGCCTAGAAGGACAAAAGAAGTGAAATGTCAGGCCACTGACACAGTGGCCTGAACTTGACATCAAAGGGTATCAGTGAGAAGAGGGAGGCAGAGCCGCGGCCTTTGCAAGCAAAGCACCTGGTTGGTCAGAACAAAACAAGACAAAAACAATAACAAATACTGGTTGTCTCTGCCTATAAAAAGAATACTTATAAGAAGGAGAATACTTATAAAAAGAAGGAGAAACAAAAAGAAAGAAAGGGTAGGAGGAAGGGATGCTAGACTCTAAAATATTAAAATAGCCAATGAATTGTGCAAATCCATCCAATGGGTTCCAATTCTGTGATTCATCCGTTACACGTGGCTTTTATTTCCTTTGAAATCCAGATGTGTGTGAAAAGGAGGTAGAACAGGGTAAGATGAAGGAGGGCCTGAGTCTCATAACTTCCCCCAAAATGGAGATTTGTATCTATATTCTCGGTCCCCCTCTCTGGATTCTCAGTGTCTGGTAGATTCAAGCGATGGTGGATGGGAAGTCCATTCTTTGGAGAGAAAGAAAGGCTATGTAGATATCGAAACATGGACCTCAGCCCCTCAGGTAAATAGAGATGGAAACCAACTGGCTTCTGCCTTGTAAGAGGCCCTAAAAGCAAACTGTCCGGGAATGAAACAGGGAGCCCCGTTCACTGCTACAGTTGTCAATATTATTAGAACCTGAGGTTGGCTCTGAGCATCTTCTCTAAAATATACCAATAACTATAGCTTCGTTTTGCCAATGAAATAGGTCCAGGTCCTGGTTTAAAGAATGTGAGCTTTGCTTCTAACCTCCCATAGCTCACCCTTTCCAGAATTCAGATTGAGTCAATACCGAGAGCATGATCTCTGTCACCTCCCTGACCCACCTCCTTCACGTTCACTCCGCTCCAGCCACACTGGCTTCTCCTTAGTCCCTTGAACATGGCAGACGAGCTCCCATGTCTGGGCCTCTGAACCATGCTGCTTCCTCTGCTGCAAATTCTCCTCCTCCAGATGCACGTCTGCCCCTCACATCCCCTGGTCTCATCGCGAACAACGCCTTCCCTGATAGCCCTACCTCATTCTAAACTGCCTATCGCTTCCTAACTCCCTTGTTATGTTAGCATTTTCCTGCTAAGCTCTCATTCTTATCTAATATAGTAAATCATTTACTGGTTTAAAAGTAGGCCTTGTCTATCTCTCCCCAACTAGAATGAACGCTCCAAGAGAACAGGCATTGGCTGGTTATGTTCACTGCATAATCCCCAGTGCCAAAGACAGAGCCTGAAACACGGCAGGCCCTTAGTAAACGTGTGTTGAATGAAATAACAAAGTAATAAACAGGAATGAGAAATTCCACAAGCCGAGAGTGCTGCAGAGTCGGGGTTAGCCGGTCGGTGAAAAGCTGGGGCTCCAGTTGACTCCATTTCATTTCTGCAAATGGCCCTCCCATGTAGCTGTTAGAATATGCCCACATGGGTCTCCAAGGAAGACCCAGGGACTATGGCCCATGGTGGGACCTCCGTGGGGATAGCACCCCTGCACATCTTTGTGCCACGCCTCGGCCAGGGCCACTGGGAGCTCCCCAGGGCCACTTACCTTGACTTGGCATTCAGGGTACTCCCCAGCCTGGCCCCAATCAGCCTTTATGTTCATGTCTCTAATAATACTTTTCTAGTTTATATTCATTCAAAACGCCTCAAGTTTTATCTCAAAAGTCCATCTCAAGTTTGTATTCAATTCCATTATATAGTCTTGCTTGATAGAATATTAAAAGAACAAGTTTGTTGCCAGAACTCTTAACTTTTTTTTTAACCTTTATTTATTCATTTTTAGAGAGGAGAGAGAGACAGAGAGGGAAAGAGAGGAGACAGAGACAGAGAGAGAGAAGGGGGAGGAGCTGGAAGCATCAACTCCCATATGTGCCTTAACCAGGCAAGCCCAGGGTTTTGAACCGGCGACCTCAGCATTTCCAGGTCGACGCTTTATCCACTGTGCCACCACAGGTCAGGCAGAACTCTTAACTTTTAACTCAACTTTCTCACCTCTGCTCATCTCAATGGGGTGTCGGGAGGATGCTTCCCTTGCCAAGGGGTTTCTAATGTCTGGGGCTCCTGAATCTGAGAATGACAATTCTCTTTGGTGGCATTTATTAAGCAAAACATAAAGCATAATCCTGGAGCCCAGCCGAAGGTGGTATCTACCATGTCATTTAACCTATAATACATATTGCCACACTGACAGAACAACAACAACAACAACAACAACACACACACACACACACACAAGCCCACAGACACGCAGAATCAAACACATACAATTCAAGACACAAACATGTAGATATATGCACAAGTATAGACACATTTAAAGCAAACATCCATACACACATTGAATTTCTTGGTCTAAGATTAACTAAGCTTTCAATGCTCTGTTGAGCAGGGGTCCCCAAACTTTTTACACAAGGGGCCAGTTCACTGTCCCTCAGACCTTTGGAGGGCCAGACTATAAAAAAAACTATGAACGCAGAGACCTGGAGACAAGATGGCACTGGAGTAGGCGAACGTACCAGCATCTACCTCCCAGAACCAATGTGGATTACAAACTAATTTTATGAACTATCAACTGGAAAAACCAACTTTGGACTAAACTAAAAGGACTCTTCAACCCAGGAACGCTGAAGAAGCCACCCAGAGACTGGTAGGAAAAGCGGAAACGCGGAGAGGGCTGCCCAGCTTCTCGGAGCAAACGGCAGCAGGGAGAGACTCGCGTGGCGGGAAGTGAGTTTAGCAGAGGGGAAAAGGCCCTGAGCCCCAGGAACAGAGCCCCAGGAACAAAGCCCCAGCCTGCAGCCCCAGAGCCCAGAAGAAGCATAAGGACAGTATTTAGCTGGAAACAAGTCAGGATACTGTTTGTGAGAGAGTCTGATTTCTCAGACCCAGGATCCTTCTTAAAGGGACCACGCAGAACATCTCTCTCACAAACACTCACCCGGGGCTCCTGGAGACGGAGGGAGAGGGGAGAGAACCACAGTAACAGGAAGAGAGTGCAATCTAGGAGGCATAGGGAGAAACATTTTTGGGAGATAGCCACTCTAACCCCTGGGACGAGTCACTCCCCAAAGCTGAAGTGAATATTTCCCCCGGAAACAGCAATACCAGCAAAGGGAAGCAGGAGAGCAGCCAAACAAGCTCCCCCGCGGCATTCAGAGCAGAGTCGCATAGAAGGAGGGAGCTTTCGGGTCTACGGTAGTGAGTCTTAGGGTCCGAGCTGCAACGCCCCCACCCACACGGCTGAGGGCGCACCGGAGAGCGGGCAGCAGCGGGAGACAAAAGCGCGGTTCTGCTGGCAGGGGCGGAAGCCGGCTGGCCACCAGTGGGCTCAGGTGTGAGCTCAATCTTGCCCGGCTAGGGAGAAGGGGGCGTGCAAAAGCGGCTAAGCTCAGCTGCCGGCAGCCTGTAATCCAGCCTCCGGGAGAAGGGCGGGAAACCCAGAAAGGGTAGAAACCAGCCCCGGAGCAAGGGCAGAGGAGCACATCCCTGCCCCGCCTGTGCAACCCAGACTTGCGGTCTGACTTGGTAGCAGGCTCCTCCCGCGGGGGTGGAGCCAAAAGCCCAGAAGAGGCGGAGTTCCGCTACGAAGCTGAGCTTGGGCACGCAGCCTTTCCTGGTGGTAGAGCCAAGGCTAGCAGCTGTTCCTTGAGTGGGATCATCCTGCAAAGGCAGGGCGAAAGCTCAGAAACAGGCGGAGACCCGCAGCTGAGCAAAGGTGCTCGCCAGTGCCCTCAGGACCGAGCATAACATCACACACGGGGGCGGGGCAAAGGCCAAGGCCACCAACCCTTGTGTACCCGAGCACGTGATCACAGCCACTCTCGTGAAGAGAAAATGCGGAGGCAGAGAAATACAACACAAATAAACCAAGAGAAATCCCCAGAAAAGGACCTAAGTGAATCAGATATAACCAAATTACCAGATGCAGAGTTTAAAATAACGATTGTTAGGATGCTCAAAGATATTAGAACCACCATAGATGGCCATTACGAAAACCTAAATAAAGAGATAACAAATATAAAAAAGGACATTGAAATAATAAAAAAGAATCAGACAGAAATGACAAATACAATATCTGAAATAAAGAATACAATGGAAGGAATTAAAAGCAGGATGGATGAAGCAGAGAATCGAATCAGTGAGTTAGAGGACACAATAAATAAAGGCATGGAAGCAGAGCAGAAAAAAGAAAAGAGACTCAAAAAGTCTGAGGAAACTCTAAGAGAGCTCTGTGACAACATGAAGAGAAATAACATCTGCATCATAGGGGTTCCTGAAGAAGAAGAGAAAGAACAAGGGATAGAGACTTTGTTCAAACATATTATAGCGGAAAACTTCCCCCAATTAAGGCAGGAAAATATTTCACATGTTCAGGAAGCACAGAGAACTCCATTAAGGAGAAATCCAAAGAAACCAACACCAAGACACATCATAATTAAATTACCAAAGCTAAATGATAAAGAGAAAATATTAAAAGCTGCTAGAGAAAAAAAGACAATCACCTACAAAGGAGCCCCCATAAGGATGACTTCTGACTTCTCAACAGAAACACTTGAGGCCAGAAGGGAATGGCAAGAAATATTCAAAGTAATGCAGAACAAGAACCTACAACCAAGACTACTTTATCCAGCAAGGCTATCATTTAAAATTGAAGGAGAAATAAAAAGCTTTACAGACAAAAAAAAAACTAAAGGATTTCACTACAACCAAACCAAGGCTGCAAGAAATGCTAAGGGACCTGTTGTAAACAGATCAAAGGAAAAAAAGAATATAGCAAAAGAGAAAAACAGTTTTAAAGAAAAAAAATGGCAATAAACAATTACATATCAGTAATAACCTTAAATGTTAATGGATTAAATGATCCGATCAAGAGACATAGGGTAGCTGCGTGGATAAGAAAACAGGACCCATACATATGCTGTCTACAAGAGACACACCTTAAATCAAAAGATGCACACAGACTGAAGATAAAAGGATGGAAAAAAATATTTCACGCAAATGGAAATGAAAAAAAAGCTGGGGTAGCAATACTTATATCAGACAAAATGGACTTTAGAACAAAGACCATAGTTAGAGATAAAGAAGGTCACTACATAATGATAAAGGGAGCAATACAAAAGGAAGATATAACCATTATAAATATCTACGCACCTAATATAGGAGCACCTAAATATATAAAGCAGACTTTGATAGACTTAAAGGGCGAGATCAACAGCAATACTATAATAATAGGAGATTTCAATACCCCATTAACATCATTAGATAGGTCCTCAAGAAAGAAAATTAACAAAGAAACAGCAGACTTAAAGGACATATTAGATGAACTCGATTTAATAGATATCTTCAGAACCTTTCACCCTAAAAGAGCAGAATATACATTCTTTTCAAGCGCTCATGGGACATTCTCTAGAATAGACCACATGTTAGGGCACAAAAGCGGGCTCAACAAATTTAAGAAGATTGAAATCATATCGAACACTTTCTCTGATCACAATGGCATTAAACTAGAAATCAACCACAATAGAAAAATTGAAAAACATTCAAACACTTGGAAACCAAATAGCAAGTTATTAAACAATGAATGGGTTAACATTGAGATCAAAGAAGAAATTAAAAAATTCCTAGAAACAAATGATAATGAGCATACATCAACTCAAAATTTATGGGACACAGCAAAAGCAGTCCTGAGAGGGAAGTTTATAGCATTACAGGCATACCTCAAGAAGCTAGAAAAAGCTCAAATTAACAACTTAACCCTGCATCTAAAAGAACTAGAAAAAGAACAGCAAGTAAAGCCCAGAGCTAGTAGAAGGAAGGAAATAATAAAGATCAGAGCAGAAATAAGTGACATAGAGGCTAAAGAAACAATACAGAGGATCAATGAAACCAGGAGCTGGTTCTTTGAAAAGGTAAACAAGATCGATGAACCTTTAACAAGACTCACCAAGAAAAAAAGAGAGAGGACTCAAATAAATAAAATTAGAAACGAGAGTGGAGAAATAACAACTGACACAACAGAAATACAAAATATTGTAAGAAAATACTATGAAGAACTGTACGCCAAAAAACTAGACAACCTAGATGAAATGGACAAATTCCTTGAACCATATAATATTCCAAAAATCAATCTGGAAGAATCAGAAAACCTAAACAGACCAATTACAACAAATGAGATTGAAACAGCTATCAAAAAACTCCCCAAAAAGAAAAGTCCTGGGCCTGATGGCTTCACAAGTGAATTCTACCAAATATTCAAAGAAGAACTAACTCCTATCCTTCTCAAGCTATTTCAAAAAATTCAAGAGGAAGGAAGACTTCCAAACTCCTTTTATGAGGCGAGCATAATTCTGATTCCAAAACCAGGCAAAGACAACACAAAAAAAGAAAATTATAGGCCAATATCCCTGATGAACTTAGATGCAAAAATCCTCAATAAAATATTAGCAAACCGGATCCAGCAATATATGGAAAAAATCATACACCATGATCAAGTAGGATTTATTCTTGGGAGGCAAGGCTGGTACAATATTCGCAAATCAATCAATGTGATTCATCACATAAACAAAAGAAAGGAGAAAAACCACATGATAATTTCAATAGATGCAGAAAAAGCATTTGATAAAGTCCAGCACCCATTCATGATCAAAACTCTCAGCAAAGTGGGAATACAGGGAACATACCTCAACATGATAAAGGCCATCTATGACAAACCCACAGCCAACATAATACTCAATGGGCAAAAATTAAAAGCTATCCCCTTAAGATCAGGAACAAAGCAGGGTTGCCCCCTTTCACCACTCTTATTCAACATAGTTCTGGAAGTCCTCGCCACAGCAATCAGACAAGAAAAAGAAATAAAAGGCATCCAAATTGGAAAAGAAGAAGTAAAACTATCATTATTTGCAGATGACATGATATTGTATATAGAAAACCCTAAAGTTTCAGTCAAAAAACTACTAGACCTGATAAAAGAATTTGGCAAGGTGGCAGGATATAAAATCAATACTCAGAAATCAGAGGCATTTTTATACACTAATAATGAACTGTCAGAAAGAGAAATCAGGGAATCAATCCCCTTTACCATTGCAACCAAAAAAATAAAGTACCTAGGAATAAATCTAACCAAGGAGATTAAAGACTTGTACTCAGAAAATTATAAAACATTGATAAAAGAAATCAGGGAAGATACGAATAAGTGGAGGCATATACCGTGCTCATGGTTAGGAAGAATAAACATCATTAAAATGTCTATATTACCCAAAGCAATTTATAAATTCAATGCAATACCAATGAAAATACCAATGACTTACTTCAAAGACATAGAACACATATTCCAAAAATTTATATGGAACCAAAAAAGAACACGAATAGCCTCAGCAATCCTGAAAAGGAAGAAAAAAGCGGGAGGTATCACACTTCCAGATATCAAGTTATATTATAAGGCCATTGTACTCAAAACAGCATGGTACTGGCATAAGAACAGGCACATAGATCAATGGAACAGAACAGAGAACTCAGAAATAAACCCCACAGCTCTATGGACAACTGATATTTGACAAAGGAGGTAAGACAATACAATGGAGTAAAGACAGCCTCTTCAACAAATGGTGTTGGGAAAACTGGACAGCTACCTGCAAAAAAATGAAACTAGACCACCAACTTACACCACTCACAAAAATAAACTCAAAATGGATAAAAGACTTGAATGTAAGCCATGAAACCATAAGCATTTTAGAAGAAAACATAGGCAGTAAGCTCTCTGACATCTCTCGCAGCAATATATTTGCTGATTTGTCTCCACAGGCAAGTGAAATAAAAGACAGGATAAACAAATGGGACTTTATCAAACTAAAAAGCTTCTGCACAGCTAAAGACATTAAGAACAGAATACAAAGACAAACTACACAATGGGAGAATATATTTGACATAGCGTCTGATAAGGGGTTAATAACCAAAATTTATAAAGAACTTGTAAAACTTAATACCAGGAAGACAAACAATCCAATCCAAAAATGGGCAAAAGAAATGAATAGACATTTCTCCAAAGAGGACACACAGATGGCCAATAGGCATATGAAAAAATGTTCAACATCATTAATGATTAGAGAAATGCAAATTAAAACCACAATGAGATATCACCTCACACCAGTCAGAATGGCGCTCATCAATAAAACAACACAGAATAAGTGCTGGCGAGGATGTGGAGAAAAGGGAACCCTTCTGCACTGCTGGTGGGAATGCAGACTGGTGCAGCCACTGTGGAAAACAGTATGGAGATACCTCAAGAAATTAAAAATCGAACTGCCTTTTGACCCAGCTATACCACTGTTAGGAATATATCCCAAGAACACCATAGCACTGTTTGAAAAGAAGAAATGCACCCCCATGTTTATGGCAGCATTGTTCACAATAGCAAAGATTTGGAAACAGCACAAGTGTCCATCAGAGGATGAGTGGATTAAAAAGCTTTGGTATATATATACTATGGAATACTACTCAGCCATAAGAAATGATGACATAGGATCTTTTACAACAACATGGATGGGCCTTGATAACATTATACTGAGTGAAAGAAGTAAATCAGAAAAAACTAAGAACTATATGTTTCCACACATAGGTGGGACATAAAGATGAGACTGAGAGACATGAACAACAGTGTTGGGGTTACAGGGTGGGGGGAGGAGAGGGAGGGTGTTGGGGGAGGGGAGGGGCACAAAGATCATGGCTTTTCAGCATTGGCCATATTCCCCCCTTAATCTATAGACAGACAGCAAATATTTACGTATGGTGTTCCCACTATAAAGACTGCTGTCTTAGGGACAAATGCTGACAAACTATTTCAGCAGTTCCTCCTTCTTCAAAGACTTATATGTAAACATAGAGCCCCATGTTTCATAGGACATACTCAAGCTCACTCCAGGCTTCCTGGTGCTTTAGCACAAGGGAATGCCCCCCCCCTTTTTTTTTTTGTATTTTTTCTTTTATTTATTTATTTTTTGTATATTTCTGAGGATGGGGATGGGGAGGCAAGCAGACAGACTCCTGCATGCGCCTGACTGGGATTCACCTGGCATGCCTACCGGGGGGAATGCTCTGCCCATCTGGGATGTTGCTCTGTTGCAACCGGAGTCATTCTAGCAACTGGGGCGGAGGCCATGGGGCCATCCTTAGTGTCCAGGGTGGATTTGCTCCGGTGGAGCCTTGGCTGTGGGCAGGAGGAGAGGGACCGGGAGGGGGGAGAGGGGGAGGGGTGGAGAGGTAGATGGGCGCTTCTCCTGTGTGCTCTGGCCGGGAATCGAACCTGGGAATCCTGCACACCAGGCCAATGACTCCGACGGGTCTACCATATCATGCTTTTTACTTAAAAAAAAAAAAAATTTACATTTCTTTTGAAAGCTGATGAACAGGAGACACCAAATCTACCTTCTTTATTAGATCTAGCTAATAACACTGTTCTGTCTTTTTTCCAAATAGCTCCAGATATATGGAAAAGATTTATATAGGCGGATGGGGATCCTCAAACCCCTCAGCGAGATCTTCTGAGAATGGCTTTTAAGATACCTAGTGGCAGAAAAAGCCCAATAGAGATCAGGGGAACTACCAGCTTTTAGGATACACCCTTAAAGGCTCCAGCACCCCAAAGGGGTCTCATAGGATGCCATCTGGGTCCTGCTTCAATAGTGGAAAGGAAGGTCATTGAGCTAAAGCCTGCCAGGCTTACACACCTCTGCTGTGAGGAAACAGGGACACTGGAAGGTGGGCTTCCCCCTCGCTCCTCTAAGGGAGGGTTCAGTCTCTTCCAGGCCTGCTCCAGCCACCTATGACCTAACCTTGCCCAGAATGCTGGGGTTTGACACTGAAGGCTGAAGGTGCCCAGGGCCGTCGACCCCATCTACGACACTGTGGACGAGCCTAGGGTATTTCTTCCAAGAAGCAGGTAAACTGATCTCATTTGCACAAGGGCCACTTAACTATGTTTTGCCTGAATAGTCAGGTTCTTTATTCTTCCCTCAAAGATCTCTGTTGTGGGTGTTGATAGTCCTATTTTCTGCTGCTTTGCTTAATATATAGTGTTTCCTTTATTCCTCCTACCTCAATGCCCCACTCATATTTCAGGCTGGGACCTACTCTTAATTTAGAGCTCTCTTTCCTCCTTTTGCCAACTTGTATTATGAATTTACCTTTGCCACCCAGCTTAGTGTATCCCAAGGTTCTCTTTACCAGGCCACAGTCACAGAGCTCCAGGGAAAAGCAACCTGGTCTCAACTCTCCAGGCAGAGGAGAACAGAAGCTCCATATCCACGCATGCTGCAAATTGCTTTTTCCAGTCTACCTGAATCATTACCAGCTAGAAGCAGCGGTCATTGGGACTTGGACATGAGCTGCAAAGTATAGAATGGTGACAACAATTCCAGTGCCATACGGACTTTTCCTGTGGGGAACTTTCCTGGACTCCTGCTCCCTGTGACAGCTCCTAACAGACTGAACTGTGGTTGGGTTGCATTTTTCAGGAATTTGGCATGGTGAGGGGGCCAACTTGGACTTGGGGAACATGTTAAGGACACTACTCATTTATGGATTCTTGCTGTATTGGCCAAGAGTTTGCTTAAAGGCTTTTAATCACTGTAAAAAAAATAGAGGACTAGATGAAGAAGATGGGGCACATATACACCATGGTATATTATTCAGCTAGGAGAAATGGTGACATTGGATCACTTATAGTGGAATGGTGGAGTCTTCGTAGCATTGTGCGGAGTGAAATAAGCGAATCAGAAAAAAACAGGAACTGCAGGATTCCATACATTAGTGGGACATAAAAGCGAGACTGAGAGGCATGAACAGGAGTGTGGTGGCTATGGGGGGTGGGGGGAGGGAAGAAGGGAGAGGGGGAGGGGAGGGAGAGGGGTACAGAGAGAACTGGATGGAGGGTGGCAGAGGACGATCTCTCTTTGGGTGATGGGTATGCAACATAACTAAATGACAAGATAACCTGGAAATGTTTTCTTTGAATGTATGTACCCTGATTTATTGATGTCACCCCATTAAAATAAAAATTTATTTATATAACAAAAAAAAAAAACTATGAACAAATCCCTATGCACACTGCACATATCTTATTTTAAAGTAAAAAAACAAAATGAGAACAAATACAATATTTAAAATAAAGAACAAGTAAATTTAAATCAACAAACTGACCAGTAGTATTTCAATGGGAACTATGCTCCTCTCACCGACCACCAATGAAAGAGGTGCCCCTATCGGAAGTGCGGTGGGGGCCGGATAAATGGCCTCAGGGGGCTGCATGTGGCCCGCTGGCTGTAGTTTGGGGACCCCTGGTTGAGACTGTACTGGAAAAGAATATTGAAAGACATCAATACCCTGCTGCTTAAAGGCAAGAGGCACGGATTCTTCACCGCAATGGGTAGTTCTGGCCTTTTCCTTTCCCTAGAATTGTCTGTCTTGACCAAATCAAACCTTTGGCTTGGTTTTGTGTTGAAATAACTATAGCTCAGGCCCTGGCCGGCTGGCTTAATGTATAGAGCATCGGCTCAGCATATGGAAGTTCCAGGTTCGGTCCCTGGTCATGGCACATGTAGAAGTGGCCATTTGCTTCTCCTCCCCTCCCTTTCCCCCTTCTCTCCCTCTTCTCCTCCGCAGCCAGTGGCTCAATTAGTTTGAGCATCGGCCCTCGGCACTGATAGTTCAGTGGATTCAAGTGTCAGCCCCAGACAGGAGTTGCCGGATGAATCCCCATCAGGGCAGGAGACTGTCTCACTATCTCCCCTTCTCTCACTTAAAAATTAAAATAAAAAATAAATTTAAAAAATAACTATATCTCAACTATATACCAGAATGTCCTGATATGCCTTTACTTAGCCAAATTATTAAGCAACTTGATTTATGGGGATTATTTTAAGGAAATTTATTAGTATGGAGGGTGAGCTGCAGATAGTGTAGAAAATGACCATTCTCAGGGCTCTGGTCTGAGGAGCAATAGGTAAGTCACAGGTGGGAACAGTCAAGAGGAGTAGTATTCTGCAACCTTCTGATCCTTGAAACTGAGATAAAGTTCTAAAGGCAGTCTCTCCCTGCCTGACCAGGTGGTGGCGCAGTGGATAGAGTGTCGGACCGGACTGGGACTGGAGGACCCAGGTTTGAAACCTTGAGGTCGCCAGCTTGAGTGTGGGCTCATCTGGTTGGAGCAAGGCTCACCAGCTTTGAGCCCAAGGTCGCTGGCTTGAGCAAGAAGTCACTGTCTGCTGTAGCCCCCTGGTCAAGGCACATACGAGAAAACAATCAATGAACAACTAAGGTGCCACAAAGAAGGATTGATGCTTCTCCTCTCTCTCCCTTCCTGTCTGTCTGTTCCTATCTGTCCCTCTTTCTGTCTCTCTGTCTCTGTCACACATACACACAAAAAAGACAGTCTCTCTGAGAGCACAGTCACCATAACTGAGCTGACAAGGGAAAGTAAATAAGGAAACACATTTGTTTCAGGGGAACCAAGAATAAGGCATCTCTTTGCCCTCTTACTGTCTCTAACCTCTTGTGTCCTCCTCCTCCTCTCCTAGGTACTTCTTTCTGGAAACAATCTCAAAAGGCTTTCTATATTAGAAATGGAATATTTATTTTAGTTTCACAATACTAGGATAAAATGCACACGTATGCGTGCATTTAACACACATGCATACACAGTCAGGAATCCACACAAATAGCTTGGAGACTGAGGTTTTCAGAAAAGCTTTTTTTTTTTTTTTTTTTAAGGTGTGGTACCTTAGTTGTTCATTGATTGTTTTCTCGTATGTGCCTTGACCAGGGGGCTACAGCAGACAGTGACTTCTTGCTCAAGCCAGCGACCTTGGGCTCAAAGCTGGTGAGCCTTGCTCCAACCAGATGAGCCCGCACTCAAGCTGGCGACCTCAAGGTTTCAAACCTGGGTCCTCCAGTCCCAGTCCGGTCCGACACTCTATCCACTGCGCACCACCTGGTCAGGCAGAGAGAGACTGCCTTTAGAACTTGATCTCAGTTTCAAGGATCAGAAGGTTGCAGAATACTACTCCTCTTGACTGTTCCCACCTGTGACTTACCTATTGCTCCTCAGACCAGAGCCCTGAGAATGGTCATTTTCTACACTATCTGCAGCTCACCCTCCATACTAATAAATTTCCTTAAAATAATCCCCATAAATCAAGTTGCTTAATAATTTGGCTAAGTAAAGGCATATCAGGACATTCTGGTATATAGTTGAGATATAGTTATTTTTTAAATTTATTTTTTATTTTAATTTTTAAGTGAGAGAAGGGGAGATAGTGAGACAGTCTCCTGCCCTGATGGGGATTCATCCGGCAACTCCTGTCTGGGGCTGACACTTGAATCCACTGAACTATCAGTGCCGAGGGCCGATGCTCAAACTAATTGAGCCACTGGCTGCGGAGGAGAAGAGGGAGAGAAGGGGGAAAGGGAGGGGAGGAGAAGCAAATGGCCACTTCTACGTGCCATAACCAGGGACCAAACCTGGGACTTCCATATGCTGAGCCGATGCTCTATACATTAAGCAACGTGGCACCACTTCCAAACCTGTTGATAAGAGGCACCTCAATCTAGCTGTGAAGTCAGAACTTCTTAAAGAATGGAGAAATTGTTCTCATTAAGCCCTAAAACAGTATTCTCTTCCATTGATCATCCAAACCAAGTTGCTCTATGCAGAACTGCACTGTTAAAAAGAATTAGCTGTTGATACCATTCAATGGCAAGTATATGGATTTCCCCCTCAACATAAGATGCAGCTGCTAGTTTTTCTCAATCTCATAATTAAAAGGAGGTGATAAGCTTTGTGTTTTGAATCAATTCGATTAGATTTCAAAGAGCATAATGGAACGTCTGTTGTTCCTAAAATAACACAATCTTGTCTACTCAGCTGGCATGCCTAAGGTAGTGGGGATGACATGCATTTTCCGAGGCCAGGTTCTTTATCAACGCAACACATCTGCAGATAGAATTCAGGAGTCTGTGCATTGGATGGGAAAATTTTTTTGTAACAGTTTTAACTCACTTCCACTTAAAATTCAAAATTTCTGTCAATTATGAATATAAACCCAAAGGACAAGAGCAGGAGTAATACAGGGTGAAGCAAAAGTGGGCTTGTGGCTGTGGAGATGTGAAACACAGAGTTTATTCCTGTATTATTATTTTATTAAGTATTGTAGTATTTTCCAGAT
Organism: Saccopteryx bilineata; assembly: GCF_036850765.1. Classification (NCBI taxonomy): domain Eukaryota; kingdom Metazoa; phylum Chordata; class Mammalia; order Chiroptera; family Emballonuridae; genus Saccopteryx; species Saccopteryx bilineata. The sequence goes on from NC_089493.1 coordinate 274,693,518, forward strand.
GAACAACTGTAAACTTACTTTTGCCCTACCCTGTATTCTGTGACTTTCCACTTCTAGAAACCATAGATCGTTTCTATCATATTACAGGCTCCTTTTGTAATCCGAAGTAGTCTGTTTTCTGAATTTAAAAACACCGTTGTAAGGAGCCCAGGGGCTTTCTCAGATTGCAGGTGGTTTGTGGCCCATACAGGGTCTGAGATCCCTCCCTGTTCCTGGAGATGTGGGTTGTGAATGAGTTTCAGAACTTGGCATTGTCTGTGGGGGATGCCTGAAAACCCACAGGGAAGTCTTTCCTTAGAGCCTCGAAGGCTTCTCCACCACCCAGTAAAAAGCTCCCTCTGATGCCCTGGGTGGAGTTCCACACTTGAGGTTGTCTGGAGCAGCACCGGAGCGGACGGAGGAGGGGAAGAGAGAAGAGCTGTACCATTCTCCCAACCCTCTGCATGTTTGAACAGGGGGGCTCCACTCTACATCATTCTTTTGTACATTTTATTCCCCTTAGTGTTCTGATCGGTCGCCATGATTGGAGGACTGATTCTATCCAAGCACTTGACCTGTCTCATCTCCTTTAATTCTCACAACCACTCTTTGGGGAGGCGTTGTTATAAACTCTCATAAATATTGGCTACACGACTTTTACTGAATACTTACTACGTGTCAGGTACCATTCTCAGGGCTTTACTCATCTCCTGTACTCCCCCTCAAAGCCTAGAGCTAGCTTTTATTATTACATCATTGTACAGATAAGAGAACTAAGTACCTTGCCCAAGATCACGTAGCTCGAAGGTCACGGGTGAAACATCTGGGGGCTCAGTGGAGACATTCTGTCTCCCCAGACCTTGTTCCTCACCAGCATGCAATTTCGCCTTCCTGTGGATTTTTGTCGTTGTGAGTCTTCAAGCATGCGCTAGTTTTTAAGGTGGCTTTGTGATTCCTGGACTGGGATGTAATTATTTTGTTTCATATGGGGTGTATAATGAAAGGTGAATCTTCCCTCAACATTACACCATTTCTTGAGAAACAACAGATAAACAAAGCGGCGGCATTAACAGTTCTCTATTATTTGGCTGTAATAAAGCCAGCACTTCAAGCTGGCATTCAAATGCCTGGCCTTTTTTTGTTGTTGTTCCAACTGTAGTTCAGGGCATCCAATCAGCCAAGTTTCTTGCCTGGGAACAGTCACTTGCCACCTAGTGATAGAGTGAGGAATTGTACCCTCCCTGTGGCCCAGGAGGGAGGTCAGGGGCAAAGGGCAGGCTAGGAGACAGGAAGCCCTCCCAGCGCTGAGGAAGCAGAAGAGCCAAGAACCTCGCCAAGGCTCTACGGCAGTGGTCCCCAACCTTTTTTGGGCTACGGACCGGTTTAATGTCAGAAAATATTTTCACGGACCGGCCTTTAGGGTGGGACGGATAAATGTATCACGTGACCGAGACAAGCGTCAAGAGTGAGTCTTAGACGGATGTAACAAAGGTAATCTGGTCATTTTTTAAAAATAAAACATCGTTCAGACTTAAATATAAATAAAACGGAAATAATGTAAGTTATTTATTCTTTCTCTGTGGACTGGTACCAAATGGCCCACGGACCGGTACTGGTTCGTGGCCTGGGGGTTGGGGACCACATTGCTCTACGGCACTGTGCCCAGCATCTGGGTGAGACATCAATGTGCTTAGTCTTCACTGTGAACACTTCTGATGCCTGATGGTATTGTTTTCACAGTGCATCTGGCTAGAAAGATGGAACCACAGCCACCACCATGGGCTCATGTTAACGGAACAGATTTTTCCTGACAAACCTAATTTCTTGGGTGGGGTGGGGGAGAATGCACAAACAAAACATACTTGTAATTTGTTGCATCTAAATAACCCTGATAAGCCCTGGCCGGTTGGCTCAGCGGTAGAGCGTCGGCCTGGCGTGTGGGAGACCCGGGTTCGATTCACGGCCAGGGCACATAGGAGAAGCGCCCATCTGCTTTTCCACTCCCCCCCTCCTTCCTCTCTGTCTCTCTCTTCCCCTCCCGCAGCCAAGGCTCCATTGGAGCAAAGATGGCCCAGGCGCTGGGGATGGCTCCTTGGCCTCTGCCCCAGGCGCTAGAGTGGCTCTGGTTGCGGCAAAGCGACGCCCCAGAGGGGCAGAGCATCGCCCCCTGGTGGGCAGAGCGTTGCCCCTGGTGGGCGTGCCGGGTGGATCCCGATCGGGCGCATGCGGGAGTCTGTCTGACTGTCTCTCCCCGTTTCCAGCTTCAGAAAAATACAAAAAATAAAAATAAATAAATAAATTTAAAATAAAAAAATAACCCTGATAAACAAATTGCCCTTTCTACTGGGAGGTTCTGTTTTGTAGTAGGCACTGTGCTCAGTGTTTTTGCACACAGTGTCTCACCTGCTCCCTTTTAAATGGCTCTGATAGAGATGGAATTATTCCTGTGATGAAACTGCACCTCAGCTAAGACTGTCCAGGTTCCTGCAGATGGTGTGTGACTGAACTAGGAGCTGACCCGAAAGTTGGGAGCAGACTACTGTGCCATTCTGCCTCAACCACACACACACACACACACACACACACACACACACTTAAGGAAGTAAAAAAATCAAATCTTCAACTAAGCTATCCTCTCTACAGCAAACATATCATCAGAGTAAAATCTAGTGCTGATACTAGAAGACAAGTTAGTTATACACAGGCAGGAGAGAGAGGACTGCTGTCCATGAAATTATGGTTACAACGTAATTTTTGAGGTATTGACTTTATTCAAAGTTTTATTTTAAAGCGACAAGTGCTAGCAATTAGAATCCGACAGCCTGTTAAAAGAATTATACATCACAGCCAAGTGGGATTTTATCCCAGGAATGCAAGGGTGGTTCAATGTAAGACAATCAATCAGTGTAATACTTCAAATTAATAAAATGAAGATAAAAAGAATCACCTCAAATGATAAAGAAAAGACATTTGATAAAATCGAACATCTTTTCATGATTTTAAAAAAAAAGACAAAAAACTCATAAACCAAAGAATAGAAGGAAACTTCTTCAGTACAAAAAGGGTGTTTATGAGAGACCCACAGCTAACATCATACCAGTGGTGACAAACTATACTGCTCACAAAAATTAGGGGATATTTCAAAATGAATATGATACAATAAAATATCCCCTAATTTTTGTGAGCAGTGTCAAAGCTTTCCTCCTGGGACTGGGAACAAGACAGGGATGCCTGCTTTCACCACTGTACTAGACACTGTGCCAGAAGTTCCAGTCAGAGCAACTAGACAATAAAAATGAAAAAAGGCATCCAAATTGGAAAAGAAGAAAATTACCTCTGTTCACAACTGACATGATTTTATATATAGAAACTCCCAAAGGATTTACAAAAAAAATTACTTGAGCTAATAAACAAATTTAGCAAAGTTGCATGGGACAAGATGAACATGACTTGTACCTACACACCAGCAATGAACAACCCAAACGAAAATTAAGGAAGCAATCTCGTTTTCAAGTCTAAAAGAAATACATTTAACCAAGGTAGTAAAAGACTTGCACACTGAAAATTATAAAGTATTGCTGAAAAAATTAAGAAAGACCTAAATAAATGAAAAAATATTCTGTGTTCATGGATTGGAAGACCTACTATTGTTATGATGTCAGAATACAGAAAGTGATTTATGGGTTCAATGGCCTATCAAAATTTCAATGACTTTTTTGTTGTTGTTGCAGAAGTGAGAAAGTCATTTTTCAAATTCATATGGAATTGCAAACTTTATATGAATAGCCAAAACAATATTGGAGAATTCACATTTTGCCATTTCAAAACTTACTAAAAAGCTGTAGTAATTAAAACAGTGTAGTGCTGGCATGTGGATAGACATATATACTAATGGAATAGAAGTGAAAGTCCAGAAATAAGCCTATATCCATTTATGACCAATTGGTTTTTGACAAGGGTGCCAAGCCCACTCAGTGAGGAAAGAATAGTCACTTCACCAGTTGGTGGTGGGACAACTGGATTTCCGCATGCAAAAGAATAAAGTTGGACCCCAACCTCACACCTTAGATAAAAATTAACTTAAAATGGATCAATGACCTAAATGTAAGAGCTAAAACCATAACTCTCTTGGGAGAAAACATAGGGACAAATCTTCATGATCTGGTATTTAGCAACAGAGTCTTAGATTTGATACAAAAAAGAAAAAAAAAAGAAGAAAGAAATTGTGTGTGTGTGTGTGTGTGTGTGTGTTTGCATATCCCCAGGATTTGAGGAGGACAAATAACAATAATAATAATTTTTTTTTTTTGTATTTTTCTGAAGCTGGAAACGGGGAGAGACAGTCAGACAGACTCCCGCATGCGCCCGACCGGGATCCACCCGGCATGCCCACCAGGGGGTGACGCTCTGCCCACCAGGGGGCGATGCTCTGCCCCTCTGGGGCGTCGCTCTGCCGCGACCAGAGTCACTCCAGCGCCTGGGGCAGAGGCCAAGGAGCCATCCCCAGCGCCCGTGCCATCTTTGCTCCAATGGAGCCTTGGCTGCCGGAGGGGAAGAGAGAGACAGAGAGGAAGGAGAGGGGGAGGGGTGGAGAGGCAGATGGGCACCTCTTCTGTGTGCCCTGGCCGGGAATCGAACCCGGGACCTCTGCACGCCAGGCTGACGCTCTACCACTGAGCCAACCAGCCAGGGCCATTAATAATTTTTTTTAGAGCGCCTACACCTGGAGTTGAATCACAGTTGGGATGTGATACAACACCGGAAAGCTCTGTAAATCACTTTCAGTATATTGACATTTTAACAATATTAAGCCTTGCAATCCATGAACACAGGATGTTTCAATTTTATTAAGACACCAAAAGACAGAAGGAGCGCTTTATTCAGTATCATACGGCTAACATTGGGAAACTGTTAGAACTCAGCCTAGTGTGCTCTCTCTCCTGCAGAGTGCTGGGACCATCATTCCTTTGTAATACGTGATAATTCAGGTAAGGGCTGCTTTCTAGTTTCCCTCTCTTGGGAAAACTTTGTAAGTAGTGTGAACAGTGCGGGGGTAAAGGCTGCAAAGAGAATGCTTAAACTACTGATAATCAAATTGCTTTTAAGCACACTTCAGCACTTTAGAAGAATCCGTTTATATATTAAGAATGAGTATGCTAATTGCAAGCCATTCTTGTGTATCCTTAAGGGATCTCTATGGAACAAGCCTCATTTGAATTACTCTCTTCCTTCAACAAATATCCAGTACTTGAAACTTACTGATTTTTTTTTTTTTGGCACCAAGTCTGAATTACCAAGACTTTTTTTGTAAAGAGGAAATGATTAATGTAGAATGAGGCTGGAACTAACCAGCATTTACTGAACCTCCTATGTGCCAGGCAAGGGAGACCTTGTTCTCAGGTCACGCCTAAAACAAGGAGGGCTCAGCTCTATGGCATATGAGCCCCTCCCTCCAGGAGACAAATAGCTCCAGCTCCCCCTGCAGTAATAGGAAGGGATATTTTACTGGACTCCATTGGTGAAGGGAGAGGTTTTACATCAGACACCACATAACAAGATGAAAATCTCCTCTGACCACCCGTGTTCCCCCCACATGCCCAGAAATATTCTCTACTTGCATTAGTCTCATCTTTCTCCCTTCTCCTCCCCATCAAATATCACAAAATGTCTTCTATTGTCCTGAGCAATTCGGCTGTGCCTCTAGGATGTAAACATCACTCAGGAGGACAAAAGCCAGGTTATTAACTGAACAGTGACAAAACTATTTTGCTGGGTCTGTACCTGCACGCATGCATGCGTGAGTGTGTGTGTGCATGTGTTGCGTGAGTCTCACTTCATCTGGGATCACTTAGGTTATCTCCTTTACTTTTTAAAACACCCCTAAGAGGGCCATGGCTGGATAGCTCTGTTTGTTACAGCATCATCCTGAAGCACAGGCACGTACCGGAACAAACCAATGTTCCTGTCTCTCTCTCTCTTTCTCTCTCTCTTTCCCTTCCTCTGTCATAAATAAAAATTTTAAAAATAAATAGAACACTCCTAAGAGATTATTTAATCCCATTTTATAAGAAGAAAGATAATAATAGTTCAGCAACTTGTCCAAGCTGGACAAATTGTCAGTGGGGGGAGCTATGATGGAACACAGGCTTAATTCCAATGTTCATCATGTGAAAGGCTGGTCCAGAATGGAGAGCTATGGAGGTAACTTTCTTGATTTTCATAACAGTGGATGAATTCTTGTCTCTGCCATATTGGACCTTCCCTGATGGACCCTTAGTGACTGGTGACCAGCCATGTATTAGGTTTACTCAAGAAGCTCATAGTCTAAAGCAGGGGTCCCAAACTTTTTACACAGGGGGCCAGTTCACTGTCCCTCAGACCATTGGAGGGCCACCACATACAGTGCTCCTCTCATTGACCACCAATGAAAGAGGTGCCCCTTCCAGAAGTGCAGCGGGGAGGCTGGATAAATGGCCTTATGGGGCCGCATGTGGCCCGTGGGCTGTAGTTTGGGGACACCTGGTCTAAAGCAAGGCTTGGCAAAGAACAGCAAGAGGGCCAGATGCAGCCTGCTGCAGGTAGAGTTTTCTGGGACACGTTACCCCTGTCCCTTTACATAATACCTATCACTGCTTTTGTACAGCAATGGCAGAGTTGAATAGTTGTGACAGAGACTGAATGGTGTAAAAATGTTTACTATCTGGCCCTTGGAAGAAAAAAGTATGCTGACTCTGGTCTAGAGACTCGACTAATAGGTAAATTGAAATTTGAGCACCAGAGGTTGAAGGGAGATGGCAGTGAGCTATGGGACTCCCTACGAGTGGGACTTTGTTGTACAACCACTCACTGGTGATCAGCAGCCATCCACCTTCCTGTTCTCCATGTTAGTAGCACCCTGAAAATACCATAGATGACAAAAGTCAACACAGTAACTACTTATTACTTGCCAAGCTCAGCCACAGGTGCTGTGGATAGAGCTGTGAGCAAAACAGACCACAACATCCATGTGGAATGTGTTGGAGACAAAGGCCAAAATGACAGGTGCCAAGTGAGAGCGGGCACCAGGCTCTAGATAAGGCTGGGAGGGAGGCAGGGCCAGGTGTGCAGGTTCCTGTGGGATTTCATTCCCAGTGCATGAGAACTTTGAAGCAGAGTGGGAAGTGGCATTATATGATTTAAAACAAATACCCCCGCCACTCTGCAGAGAATGGATTATGGAAGGCTTGGGGTGGGAGCAGGGAGAACCTGGGGGTGCATCTTGCGGTTATTCTGGCAGGAAGTGAGGGTGGCTGGGATAGGCTGGTAACCACGGAGATGGAGAGAACTGTTCCGATTGGGGAGATATCTGGACTTAGAGCTAAGAGGATCGATGGACGGTTAGGACGTAGAGTGGCTTCTAGCAAAGAAGCCCAAAGCTTGCCACAGGCTCTCGAAAGACCTGAGGACAGTGTGTCAGGCTGCAGTGGGTTTATGATTCCCACCTCCTCCCCTCACAGGCAGAGCACAAGCAGCTGTGGGTGCCTAAGGTCCCCTCGCGAGGAGGCAGACATTTCATTCCCATCAGGCTCCTCCGGTGCCCGTTCACCACCGCTGCAGGAGCAGGCAGACGCACCATCAAAATAAATAAATCGCCCGGTGCCAGGCAGCTGGCCTCCTTGCAAAAGGATGGATTGGGCTGTTTAGAGAAAGCTTGAAACTTGTGTTGAGGATCCATTAATGTCAGCCACAGGTTAATTCTGAGCAATTTCCAGGTGATCCAAAAATTCATTAAACTGACGAAAACAAATCTTTGGAAAATCGAGCTGGTGACAGATAGAAAGCCAATGATTTATTGTCTGGACGGGAATAAGTGTCTCCGTTCCATTCTTCAGTCTGTTGAGTGAATCGAAGTGTGCAGGAAGAACAAGGTGGGTGTGAGCTCCACTTAATGGGCATTGTTCGGGCCCAGCGTGGCATGCCCTTCATACTGCTTGTTTCATAAACTATTAAGGTGGAAGGGAGCATGATGTAGCAGAAACACACAGGTATTGAGGTCAGGCAAAACCGAGTTTGAATTCCTGATCTCCAAGTTATTAGCTTCTGTGACCTTGGGCAAGTTACTTGGCATTTCTAAGCCTCCATTGGTTCTTTTCTTCAACTGGGGCACTGGTATGTTTTCTCCAGGGTTCAGGAGTAGATATAATAAATGAAAATGATGAAGCACCATGTCAAGAACATTACAGGGGACTCAATAAATAGCTGACATGATAGTTATCGGTGATAACAAAGATGAGTGAGCTCTTTCATTCCTTTAACGGGCATACACGCTCAATGTGAGCAGTCACACTGCTGTTGCAAAACTGTCATGGAATGCTTACTTAGACAGCCAAGGATGGAAAAGTTTCCCAAGGTACACAAGTGGCAAAAAAAGATGAGGAAGATGGGTGATGGGATGTGGGCGTGGGGGCTGTTGGTGAATAAGAAGAAGAAGGTCCCAGGGTTGAAGAGAAGATGTAATGAAGGACAGACAGCTCAAGAGCTTCCTTCCAAGTGGCAGCAGAGAGGGTGAGTGGTATGAAGGATGGGACCATACTCTAAAAATGGTGTTGCCATTGGTTTGAAGTCTGGATGAAGATGGTTTCTAAACTCATACCCATAATATCTTAGATGAGGAAGAAACCTCAGGAACTAGTGGAAGGACTGGTCCTTGAACACTTGTAGTTTTGTCTGTCCACCATCCTTTTTATCACTTCTCCTTTCTCCATTCCTTAGGGGCCCATCCTTCACAAGGTGAATACATATCCCATTTTCTGAATATGTCCTTTTTTTTTTTTTTTTAAGTGAGAGGAGGAGAGATAGACAGACTCCTGCATGTGCCCCGACTGGGATCTACCTGGCAACCCTCATCTGGGGTCAATGCTTAGACCAACTGAGCTATACTTAGCGACCAGAGCCGATGTTTGGACCAATGGAGCCCTGGCTACAGGATGGGATGAGAGAGAGAAGGGGGAGAGAAGCAGATGGTCACTTCTTCTGTGTGCCCTGACCAAGAATCGAATGCGGGACATCTGCATGCTGGGCCGATGCTCTACCCACTAAGCCAACTGGCCAGGTCCTGAATATATCCTTCTATCTCTTATTAATGGTGGGTCTAGCATAGTCAATTGCAATTTTAGAAAGCAACTGTGATATTCCTCAGCTGAAAATACCTAAAAGCCACAAAGCTGCCTCAAAGGAATATTTTGTCATGGATTATTGTTCTTATAAATGGATTCCTGCTCTCACTAAATGTATTTAAGTATTTATGAATATTTGTTGGGAATAGGTTTGACAAGCTTTATTCGGAGTCTGCAGACCCTAATAACCTTCAAGGGGAACTCTGAACTTTGGCATCCCCATAGTGGGTCCAAGATGCCTTTGACTTGGTGTGCCTTAAAAAAAAATCGACAGTTAGTTTGAAAGCAGAGAATGCCTGGGAATGCTTAGAGCATAATTCATCCCTCACTGGCTCTTCCCGTAAGAGGACTATACTTTTCTGACCCACTAGTGTTAGGTTTATCCATGCAACTTGCTTTGGCCAGAGGCATATGATTAGATGTATTGCAAACCATGTTCAAACAGAAGTTTTAGCATTACGTGTTTCTATCACTCTCTCTGTCTTTCCCCATTGCTCCATGAATAGGGGATGCTCCTTCAACCTGGATGTCTGAATGAGAAGATATGTGGAGTAGAGCTGTAGCTAACCTGTGACTACCAGTGAATAAGATGGTGAGATAAACCTAAGCTATTGTAAGCCACTGAGATTTGGGGGCTGCTTCTTACACAGCATAACCTAGTGAGAGCAAACTGACTCAGGAACTGAGCAGATTGTTAAACATTATCAGAGGGGCCAGAGATTTTTTTCTAATGCTAAACTGCTCAGACTTAATCATATGGAATATTGCTCCTGCTCTTTCTGATTATTCAGGAGTTTGGTGGCTCATCACCAAATAGATTTGGTTTTCCCATCTCACTATGTGTGCACATGAAGTGTGTGTGTGAGAGACTTTCCAGGCTGAGCTCATGTCAAAAGGACACACGTGCCTGCTTAGTGCCAGCGTGGACTCAGCCTTTAGAAGCTGCACTTCCTAAAGCAATGGTACATAGTCAGATGACCCCACCTCTTTCCTTCTTTGAGTATGGGTTTTGACCATCTCACGGACATCAGTACTGCTCTCCATGGTACATAGTCAGATGACCCCACCTCTTTCATTCTTTGAGTATGGGTTTTGACCATCTCATGGACATCGGTACTGCTCTCCAACAGTGACTGCAAGAGGCTCAGGGAGAAGCCCACTTATCTGCCTGTTGACTAATCACTTTGACAGAAATGAGCAACTAATACCTCCCAGTGTGTAGGTACTGAATGGATACGACCTCATTTAATCTCTATGGCCACTGATGAGCTGTGTGACTGGCCCCATTGTACAAATGATGAAACTGAGGCTAAGACAGTAAGCCACCAGCCCAGGTAGAGTTGCAGTACAGGATCAGATATTTCTCTATGTATTTTATGACTTTAGTCAGTACCCCCCCCCAAAAAAAAAAACATGATTTAAGAGGAGGATAATGTCAAAAAAATATAAAAACAGCATCTATGTACCATGTACAAGTATGGGACCAGAGAGCTCCTTAACAATAATGTGATGGGTAAACTTAAGCCTAAGAGGCAAAGTCACAGTCCTGACCACACAGACTGGGGACAAGATAAGCTAGCACTGAGGACCATTTTGTCCACTGCATCCATCTATAAATGGGCTCCTTAGGACGATCTTGGGAGAAGTGGGAAGAATGGTGAGAAAAGACTCTATCTCTATTTTGGGATGTTCCTCCTCTCCTTTAAAGGGAAAAGGCAACAGCTTTTGTTTAAACCCCTAAACAAACTGTTGAATCATACCTCATGCGACGGAAGACTGAGAAACGGGCAGCGGTGCACTCTGAATGGCAATATTGTCCTCAGCTGGTGTGATTAGTGATGCAACAGAGGTATTTAATTAATTACCACTGACATATGTTTGTGCTAATTTATAAGACTGGTTAGCTTGCACATTGCATCTGAACTCTTGCCTGCCCAGAGAGCTTCCTGCATGTAAAGCAATCGCCTAACTTGAAGCTAAAGAAAGAATAAAAGAAATCCCAGAATACTTTAAGTTGGGCAAGTCCCAATGGGTTACTTCTCAATGGTTCTCAACCACGAGAGAGTCTGCTCCCACAAGGGACACTTGGCCATGTCTGGAGCCATTTCTGGTTATCACAATGGGAGGGGGATTACTATGGGCATCGTGGGCAGAGACCAGGGTTTGCTACGCATCCTACAGAACGCAGTACAGCCCCAGCACAAAGGCGGTTCGATCCCAAATGTCAGGGGTATGAAGGCTGAGAAATCTCAACCTAGCTCAACGCCCCTTCTTTAACCAATGTCTGGAGAGGGAAAGTGGCCTACTGAAGGTCACACAGCAATTTAGTGACAAAACCAAGCAGCAGGATGACCTATAGCCATTAGAAGTACAGACTCTGGACCCAATTGAACAAGTTACTTAGTTTCTCTGTGCCTCAGTTACTTGGTTCAAAAACTAAGAATAATCATGGTGTCCACTAGTAGTTTCTGAAGGGAATCCAGTAACAAAGACCATGTATGATTTGGCTCAGTGAGTGCTCTATGCACTCAGAATCCTCTACCTTTCTAGCAGCAGGATTCAGGGTAAGCTAAGATACATTATTATAACAATTACTAATACAGGCCAAGAAGAAACTTCAACTGAAATGGTGGTAGCCCCTTCTGTGTCTATATATATGGACAGACACACACACACACATATATATAGGGGTGGACAAAAGTATGTCTATACAGTTGTATGTGAACACAATTAATAAAACTTTTATAATGATCAAAATCTGTGTGTTTTTTTCCATATGAACTGTAAACCCACTTTTACCCACCCTTGCATACACACACACACACACACACACACACACACACACCATAAAGGTATTATGTATACTGTATGTGTGTGTATAATATATATTTTCCAATTGATTCTCATTGTTTTTAGATTCTGTATTTGCGAATTCGCCTCCTTGCTGAAACATATTTGCCACCCTCCCCACCCTCCAGCCCCGCGATGCCCTGGCAGTCGCTCCCAGCCCTGTGCAGAGCCACGCTCCACAGCACCTGGGTTTTTAATTAAAGCAGCGTTTTCTCGTTTCTGCCCTTCTCACCTCAGAATGAGGCAGATTGTAGGGTGATCGGCTAGAACAAAAGTGATCTCCAAGGGTTGTTCTTTAAAACCCACATTGGTACAGCCCCACACAAGACAGAGTTGTTCTTCTCGGCACCTCAGGGGAAACAATGAAAGTTAAAAGACCCCCTTTTTAATCTAGAACGAGAAAGCGATTCTTAAGTCAGTACAACCACTGAATCTTTGCCTTTCCATTGATGTCTGTTTCAGTCTATAAGCAGTTGTTTCTTTTTCTTTAGGGTAGTGAGGCTCTTACAATTTTTTAGGTTGAGATTTCTATGCTTTTGTTTTTTATTGTTTTGTATTGAGACTCTCATGGCTACTTTCATTGTCTTTTACATAGAATCTGCCTCAATCGTAAGAATGTTCTAGAACAAAGTTCCTCCCGTGATCCGGGCATGGCCACATGACAGGCTGCAAAGGAGAGGGCCACGTGACTCACAAGACGGCTGAGAGCACCCTGCCCTGTTTTCTGACAATCGACTCAAACCCCCCATTCCACACTCAGCTGGAAAATTCAGTCTCTGCTTCAAGATTTCTGTAGACTCCAGGCTCTTAAATTCTTACAGTTACCCTTGGTTTTAATTTCCTGTCACTCTCACCACAGTCTCTCTCCAGGAATGCCAATGAAAATGCAGATGCCAGAAAATTTCCCTTGATTTTTCTGGGCCTGAAATTCACAAAGACATTTATTTGGGTGCGTAACAGTCTTAAAGGAAAGTTTGAGTGAACGAATGACACTTACCCAACATGCACCTTGAAAACTGATTTTTCTGGCACATGTGACCTAAAAAACCGTTCAGGTATTCCTACTTCTGATTGTTTAAGAAAAAGCTGACCATTCCTGGCCCCTTTTGCTGGAAAGTTGTTGTTGTTGTTGTTTTCTGTGACTATTCCTGTTTTTTTCTCTCTCTTACCTTTCTCAAACCAAAATTTCTGGGGTACAGGCTTGGTCATCTGTCTCTTTGTTTTACCATCCTTCCAGACTTAAATCTTATTAGCAAGATGTTTTTCTAAAAATGACAGATTCCCCTATAAGGTATTTTCATGCCAGCTATAAAAATAACATTTTTAGTCCTTTTTTATGGCAAGGGAGCTCCACATAAGGGAGGGTGTGGGTAGGTTTACTGAGGATTTAAAGAATCAAGACTCTGGCCCTGACTAGGTTGGCTCAGTGGTAGAGTGTCGACCCAGTGTGTGGATGTCCCAGGCTTGATTCCCAGTTAGGGTACTCAGGAGAGGCAACCATCTGCTTCTCTACCCTGACCCCCTTTTCTCTCTCTCTCTCTTTCCCTCCCTCCCTCTCTCTCCTGCAGCCATGGCTCGATTGGTTTGAACACATTGGCCCTGGGCACTGAGGATGGCTCCATGGAGCCTCTGCCTCAGGTGCTAAAAATAGCTTGGTTGTGAGCATGGTCCTAGATGGACAGAGCATCGGCCCCATGCAGGAGTTGCTGAGTGGATCCCAGTTGGGGCACATGTAGGAGTCTGTCTCTCTATCTTCTCTCCTTTCACTTGGAGAAGAAGAAGAAGAAGAAGAAGAAGAAGAAGAAGAAGAAGAAGAAGAAGAAGAAGAAGAAGAAGAAGAAGAAGAAAAAGAATCAAGACTCTGAAGGTGAATCCGAAAAGTACTAGAGGATGAAAAATTTGGATTTTGCATCTTTGTCTGCTTGACATTGCCCACCTCGGTTCCCTCTTTCCTAAGAATGTAGGCCCCACTCCCAGTCAGCAAGGCTGTCACTCTTATAGAAAGATGGCCAAATTCATTTCAAAAAGGTGGCACTGCACAGGAACTGTGAGAAGATGGGATTGCATTGATTAACTCACTTATGCCATGTGTTTCCCCACCATTCATTTCCAAGATATGTGGGACAGTTCTATTGGGGAAGACCTGCATCTTCATTAAAAACAACAATGTTAACTCCAGTAATCTCTAAGTCTTAGGGCAGGGGTCCCCAAACTACGGCCCGCGGGCCGCATGTGGCCCCCTGAGGCCATTTATCCGGTCCCCGCTGCACTTCCAGAAGGGGCACCTCTTTCATTGGTGGTCAGTGAGAGGAGCATAGTTCCCATTGAAATACTGGTCAGTTTGTTGATTTAAATTTACTTGTTCTTTATTTTAAATATTGTATTTGTTTCTGTTTTTTTTTTTGTTTGTTTTTTGTTTTTTTTACTTTACTTTAAAATAAGATATGTGCAGTGTGCATAGGGATTTGTTCATAGTTTTTTTTTTATAGTCTGGCCCTCCAATGGTCTGAGGGACAGTGAACTGGCCCCCTGGGTAAAAAGTTTGGGGACCCCTGTCTTAGGGAGTGCTTACCGCATGCCTGTTTTTCACTACTTAATTACATTATTTAACACATCTTCACCATGAACCAATGAGGCAGGCACTATTCTCCCCATTTTACAGATGAGAAAACTGTGGCAGAAACGTCAACAAAGGGTGTTACAAACCAAGGCAATTTGGCTGCAGAATCCTGTTCTTGCTATTCAATCTCTTTGTGACTTCACAAATAGCAATGCTTGGGGACTGCTGAGTCCAGTGGCCCAACACACAATGATTAGAACCCCAAGGTCACGTGTCCTGCCAGTCCCTTCAAGTGTTGGCCTAAATGCCACTTCTATGCAGCAGCCTTCTCCGGCTCCCACACCAGGATAGCTCCTGCTTTCACATTCTCACCTCCCTGGGCGCTGTTTGTTGGTCTGTACCGTAACTGTTAAATAATTACTGCACAATTTCTTTATGTACTCAGCTAAAATGCAATCTCCATGAGAATGGGAACTGTTTCCCCTCTCTTGGTCACCTCTGCATTTCTAGCACCTGGTAGAGTGTTTGCCACATAGCGTGGCTTCCGCAAATATACCGCTCACAAAAATTCAGGGATAGTTTATTGCTTCATATTCATTTTGAAATATCCCCCAATTTTTGTGCGGTATACTTGCTTAGGCACGTGCGCATGAAGGGGAGAGAGGGTTCACAGATGAGCACACGCGGGCTCCTTCCAGAGCAGGGGTCCCAGGTTCCACACTACTGACATTTCTGGCCAGAGAGTTCTTTGTTGTGGCGTCCGCTCTGTACACAGCAGGATGTCTAGCGGTATCTCTGGCCTCTGCTCACTAGATGATGGTAACGCTCTCACCTCCAGTTGTGAAAACCCAAACTGTTTCCAAGCATGCGGGACTGACTGAAAGAGAGGGTACGTGGGTAGACATAACGTCACCTCTTATTCTAGGGAAACAGGGAAAAGACCATTTTCTAATGGTCGAACTTGACTAACAACACCAGCCTAGTAGGCAAGTACACTTTTTCAGATCATGCTCTTCGGGAACAAATATAGCAAGGGGCGTTTATAATAAATATGACAATAGCTATCATTGGGAAGTACATATTATAAGCAGGCACCTTGCCTTAAGACACCTTCTCTCTTTTTTTTCCTTTTTTTTTTAATGGAGACAGAGAGAGAGTCAGAGAGAGGGATAGACAGGGACAGACAGACAGGAACGGAGAGAGATGAGAAGCATCAATCATCAGTTTTTCGTTGCGACACCTTAGTTGCTCATTGATTGCTTTCTCATATGTGCCTTGACCGTGGGCCTTCAGCAGACCGAGTAACCCCTTGCTGGAGCCAGAGACCTTGGGCTCAAGCTGGTGAGCTTTTACTCAAACCAGATGAGCCCTCACTCAAGCTGGCGACCTCAGGGTCTCGAACCTGGGTCTTCCACATCCCAGTCCGATGCTTTATCCACTGCACCACCACCTGGTCAGGCGAGACACCTTCTTATAATAAAGTATGTTACACCATGATATCATCTGGTTCTCAGGACAACCTTGTGGGTGACAGAGGCCCAAAGAACTTAGTGGTTGGACCAAGGTAACATGACTGGTAAGTGGAAGAACCGGGATTTGAACCCTAGCAGGTCTAGCTGATGGCAAAGCCTTTGCTCTCAATCACCAAAGTACAAGAATCCTTTGGTGTTCTTGATGCCTTATGTTTGCAAACCTTTCTCCAAACTCTCCAACACCCGTTTATATGCATGGAAAGCCATTCAGAAGACAGACATGGGTATCCCTGTGCCTAGAACAGTGCCTGGCACTTATAAATGGTTGTTGGATGGATGAATGGTGACAGAGGCCCTTCCCACTCCCCAGTTATTAAAATAAAGTTCCCATTCCTTGTTAAGGGGTGTGCCTATTTATTATCTAATTCTTATCTGTTTTTAGACCAAGCAGTTCAACCAAGTCTTCAGTCACCCGAGCTTCTGCACGCTCATACCTTCCGCACTTGCACTGGCAGTCTAAACCTCTTATCGAGATGTGTTTCCTACACAGACAGTCCCCTCCTCGCCAAGGGGAATTCATAGTAAAGTTCCTACCCCTCATACACGCATTGTTTTATTTGGTAGGCATCATTTCCCCCACTTGCAGTGGGGGAGGGGAATAGAGCTGGGCCAGGATGTCTCTTAGAGCTCATTCACAGGTATATTTTTTTTGCAGTAAACTCCTTTCCATACTTCTTTTACACACCATGGAAATGGGATATAAAGACTTCCCCTAACAATACAGGTAGGATGATGCTTTCTGACTCCCTTGGTTTCCCGTTGGGCTACAGCTGATGCTCTGACACCTTCTACCCCACCGACTGCTTCTTCAAGACAAGTGGGTATGAACCTGACCAGGCAGTGGCGCAGTGGATA
This sequence comes from Saccopteryx bilineata, assembly GCF_036850765.1. Classification (NCBI taxonomy): domain Eukaryota; kingdom Metazoa; phylum Chordata; class Mammalia; order Chiroptera; family Emballonuridae; genus Saccopteryx; species Saccopteryx bilineata. Next base: position 274,710,449 of record NC_089493.1, read on the forward strand.
GAGCATTGGACTGGGATGCTGAGGACCCAGGTTCGAGACCCCAAGGTTGCCAGCTTGAGTGTAGGCTCATCTGGTTTGAGCAAAGCTCACCAGCGAGGACCCAAGATCGCTGGCGTGAGCAAGGGGTTACTTGGTCTGCTGAAGGCTCGCGGTCAAGGCACATATGAGAAAGCAATCAATGAACAACTAAGGTGTCACAACAAAAAACTAATGATTGATGCTTCTCATCTCTTTCCATTCCTGTCTGTCTGTCCCTATCTATCCCTCTCTCTGACTCTCTCTTTGTCTCTGTAAAAAAAAAAAAAAAAAGACAAGTGGGTGTGAATAATCTATTCAGCCATTTGTCACGTCCCAAAGCGGTGACAGTGAGATGGCAGGCCCCACGCTCCAGGCTCCCCAGTGCAGGCCTGGAGCTTGTGTTTTCAAAGGGGCAGCGGGTAAAAGGCACCCACGAGGTTTGGGGTAGAAAATATACAAAAGAACAATCAAAATAGCTCTTGGTGTTGGCCCTCTTCCCCTCCCCGACTCCAATCTGGGCCAGGGAGGGACTTAAGTGGGCAAGGAGAAAACAGGTGCCACCAGAAGAAAGGAACCTGTCACCTGTGAGTGGTCCCGTGAGCCACGGTCCGCTCTTTGAGGGGTGCATTCCTTCTGTGATGGAATCAACACAGACGGAACGGGTTCTCTTAAAGAGATGCTCTTTCTGAGCTGAACATGTCTCAGAGAAAGAAATCCACAACAGAATACAACAATGCCGTCAATTCTCTGCTCCCCGGCAGGAAACACCTGCACTTGAATGCTATACAAGCCTCGTCCTGGGGTTTTGCACAGAGTGGCGGAGTATCCTTTGTAGGTTGTTAAGAATGTCTGATGACTATCATGCCTGTTGGGGTACTTGCCCTCCTCCTGAACAGCAGGGTCTTAGGGGAAGAGGCTCTGGTTTGTTCATTTTACAATCCAGGTTGCTCTGAGCAGAGGGCCAGGCAAGCGGGATCCGGTCATCAGGGAGATAGGGTGGAGGCAGGGAGAGGGACGAGACTTGCCAAATCAGACTAAGTGATCGTCACTTCCTCTGTTGCTCTTTCAAACTTTCCACCTTCACCTTTTTTAATCCTTTAAACTTTTCATGTGGCCCTGGCCGGTTGGCTCAGTGGTAGAGCATTGGCCTGGCGTGTGGAAGTCCCGGGTTCGATTCCCAGCCAGGGCACACAGGAAAAGCACCCATCTGCTTCTCCCCCCACTCCCCCTCTCCTTCCTCTCTGTCTCTCTCTTCCCCTCCCACAGCCAAGGCTCCATTGGAGCAAAGATGGCCCGGGCACTGGGGATAGCTCTGTGGCCTCTGCCTCAGGCACTAGAATGGCTCTGATCATGACAGAGCAATGCCCCGGATGGGCAGAGCATCGCCCCCTGGTGGGCGTGCTGGGTGGATCCCGGTCGGGCACATTCAGGAGTCTGTCTAACTGCCTCCCCATTTCCAGCTTCAGAAAAATACAAAAAAACCCCCCAAAAAACAAAAAAAAACTTTTCATGTGACATGGGTCCCCTTGCCTGGCAGGTGAAGCTTATGATCATACCTTCTCAGAATAATGTTTGTTTGTTTGTTTAAAAAAGTTATAATACATACTGCATCAAAGAAACTAACGGCATTGCAAAAACAGTTATCAAAAGATTTAATAAAACAAATGTGTGCGATGATAACATATAAGCTTCCTTATTAACATGTTATAAAGAAGACCTAGTGGCGGATCTTAAGACTTCATAATTTTGAAACCGTTATATGTGTAAATGAGATTTTCAAATATCTGCAACACTTGTACATGATAATTAGCTGTGATTTCCATGGGTGACACGGTCACAGCTACATGGATACCAGCATGGTTTATTGCCTCATTCATAACTGAAGGACATACCAGTTTCAGTTAGGAGCTAGTGAGAATGAAGACACATTTGCTTTTCCCCTTCTGAGTTCATGGCCTTCCTGAATTCCATCAGCAGGGTAGGCCGGAAACCTCCGCTTGTGAAACTGCAGGGACCCACAGGGCAATTCCTCCGATCCTGTCTCCTCTTTCTTCTACACGCGTGCCCTCCACCCCAGCTTCACGTCTCGTGGGCTGACATGCATGTGTTTATATACATGATGACGATTCTTACATTTCTACCTTCAAACCTGGGTCTCCCTGCAGAACCTCGCTCTTCCGTAGCTCTGGGCACCTTGTTGGCTTAGCATACTACGTGTGTCCACCTGGGCTGCCAGTCTCCCCCCTCCACACCTGACCACCTGCAGTCTTACCCCTTTCTGTCGCTGGGGCTCCATCCTTCTGGTGGTTCTGGCCGAAGAACTTGGGGTCTCCTTGACTCCTCTCTTTCTCTCACCCACATCCCGCTGACCAACAAGTCCGATCAGCTCTACATTCTAAGCACGTGCATACTTCAACTCGCTTCCTGCCACCTCCGGGTACCACCTGGCTAAGGCCACCCTCATCCTTCACCCAGGTTATTACAATAGCCTACCCAATTCTCCTTCTCCTCTGCCTCCCAAAAGTCCGCTGTCAGCACGGCAGCCAGAGTAATCTTTCAACAACAATAGAGATGCAATCTGAATCACTCCTCTTTTCAAAGTTCTCTAAAAACTTTTCCGTTGCACCAAGAATAAAATTCAGGTTTTGACCAAGGACCATATAAGACTCATTTCCCCTGCCGCTCTCTCTCCTACTGTATCACCCAATTAGCTTCAGTCACCTTTGTCACCCGTTCTTCAAAACATCAAGACAATTGCCACCCCAGGGCCACTCTGCCAGAATGTTCTTGCAGATATCCACATGACTCCTCACTTCCTTCAAGTTCTAGTCCAATATAATCATACGCATGTACCTTCCCCTAACCACCTGCTATGGACTGGATTATGCTCACTTCTATTCATATGTTGAAGCCTTAACCCCCAATACCTCAGAATGTGACTATTCAGAGGTGGGGTCTTTAACAAGATAATGACATTAAAACGAGGCTGTTAGGGTGGCCACTACTCCAATTTTATAAGAGGCAATTAGGACACAAAAGAGGCACCTGGGTGTGCACACACAGAGGATGACCATGTGAAGGTAGCAGGAGGGCAGCCATCTGCAGCCAAGGAGAGAGCCTTCAGGAGAACCGCACCCTGCCGACACCTTGATTTTGTACTTCCAGCCTCCAGACTGTGAGACAATACATTTCTGTTGTGTAAGCTGCCCAGTCTGTGAGATTATGTTATGGCAGCCCCAGGAAATGAATATGCCCTCCTATATAAAATAATAATTCCATTCTCCATCTCAGGACTCATCTTTCCTTCCTTATCCTGCTTTATTTTCCTCTATGAGCGCTTATCACTACTAAATACACTAAATATTTATTTATTTGCTTATGGTCCATCTTCCTTAGTGGAATATACATGTTATGATGACACAGACATTTCCTGGATTGTAGACTGATGTATCTCAGCATCTCGACTAGAGTCTATGCTCAATAAATATCTGTTGAATGGATGAAATGGTTAGCTTCTAATGAAGTTGCTTTGCTACATCATTAAAGTCACAGAGCCACTGTTATTAACATGAGGCCACAGCCTTGGAGTTAGATGGACCATCCCACATTCATGCATAAAACAAAGGCCATCTGAAAGTCCTCCATTGAACCATGAAGGAGGTGACAGTGGCACTAAAGTGGACCTAAACTGGCCCTATTCCCTTTACACCTTAGGCATGTTTTTTTCTTACCTGGACAGGTAGATAAGAAGCTATTTCTTTCTTTTCTTTTTTTTTTAAGTGAGAGGAGGGGAAATAGAGAGACAGACTCCTACATGCACCCCAACCAGGATCCACCCAGCAACCCCTGTGTAGGGCTAATGCTCAAATCAACCAAGCTATCCTCAACACTGGGGGCCAATGCTCCAACCAATTGAGCTACAGGCTGCCAGAGTGGAAGAGAGAGCATGAAGGGGAAGATGGAGGGAAAGAGAAGCAGATGGTCACTTCTCATGTGTGCCCTGACTGGGGATCGAACCCGGATGTCCGCATGCCGGTCCAACACTCTCTCCACTGAGACAACTAGCCAAGACCACAGGTAAGGAACTATTTCTAATTGTTAATAATACTATGTCCCAATTTTTGTGCATTTAAGTTAATTTAGTTCCTTCCTATACATTCGATTTAATCTTCTCTCTTACTGCCTCAGAAATAATTGCTTATTAACTGAATACTTGCATACAATTTTCCTTACACTGTGAACATAACACTTTAAGATAGTAATGTGTTTATCTACCTCTTCTGCTGGTCTGTGAATTTCTAGAAGGAAAGAATGTTTGTATTTCTAGGGATGAGCAGAGTATCTGGCAGATAGTAGATGCTGACTGAATGTTTGTTGCTGGTATTACTATCTAATATTTATTGAGTTATTCCAATTTCCTTATATTACAATGGGATGTTACCAGCAGCACCTCTCAAGGTTGCTGCAATAACATAAGTAAAGCAGAGACCATGTCTGGCCCAGAATAGCCCTCGGCAGGTGTTAGTCATGGTTGTCCCCATTGTTAATGATGCTGTCCTTCAAGCATTCATTTAGTGCACTGAAGTGCGCCAGTTGTAAACCAGCTGTAATCATGGTAACTGTTAGCAGCTATTGGTTAGCTAATAAATGCCAAGTTTGGGGCTATTTTAAAAATGCATTTATCTTATCCAATTTTCACAACAACCCTACGAGATAGATAATCTTTTGATTCGCAATTTAGAGAATTGGGAACAGACTCAGAGAGGTTAGGTGACCAGCCCAAGGTCACATAGCAAAGAAGTGGCATAGCGGGGATTAGAACCTGAGTCACTCTGACTCCAGGGTCTTAACCAGTATGTTGTGGTAGGGTGGCCTTGTCCTCATTCTAGGGAAGAAGAGACAGAGAAGTGCAGAGATCAGCTAACAACCAAAGCCACGCAGCTTGTAAAGCACAACAGCTGAGATTTGAGACAGGAAGATTTCCGTTGAGTCAGTGGCCGAGGAGTGCTGGCTGGGGTTTGGGATGCCCCTTCATGAGTGCATGGGGTAATCCAGGGGCTGACTAGATGTCTGGGGGGACCCCACGGGGGTAAGTTAAGTTTGTGTTGTTAATCAAGTCTGAAATCGGAAAGCAGGTTGAACAAAACCAGGAGCATCCCTCATCCTAACGGGACGCTAAACAACTGTCTATATGATTAATTATTCAAGGGCAGGCTGATTAGTGCAATAAGGTGTTGGGGCTCTGAGAGTTCATAAAAGGAAGTCCTTACTGAGTCCAAGTCAAGGACACATGCTAACAAAGATGCAGGGCTCACATTGGAGGCTGTGACGGTTGCACAGACCTCACCCCTGTGGGGGGCCAGAGGAGAAGCCGAGAAGCACCTCCCAGGGAAAGGAGAGTCTAGAGAATTCAATGACCCTGCATTTCCTCTCAACCATGTGATTTAATTATTGGGAAGTATCTCATGCACTTTCCTGTCAGGACAGATGTCTGGAAGAAAGGGAGGCAGTGTTAATATTTTTTCCTTCTGGTGTATGAGTTTCATTGATTTTTCTAGAAAGAAAAGGCTTCTCTTTGACCTTGTTCCAACTGAGCAGGTTTGCTTGGGACAAGGAGTTTGGCAGCTGCTCAGAGAAAGATGACCCTGGCCCTGTGCCCCAAGGGAAGTCACAAGGCAGCCAAGCCGGAGAGTGGAGGTAGAGACGGCCCCAAATGTCTGAAACCATGTCTCACTCCCTCCCCCAGCCCCAAATCAGTCCTCCCACCAAATCCAGTCAACTTTATTCCCAACCCTCTCCAATCTGCCCGCTCCTCTCTCGGCCGCTTTGCCATCCCCCTAGCCCAAGATGCTATCTTTCCCTGAAATAGAGTAACTTGACCTTCGGTCTCTGCTCTTGTTTCCTTCCAACATCTTCTCTTCTGAGCTCACAGAGTGACCATCTTAAAACACACATGCCCCCCCATGTTCATCACAGCATTATTCACGGTGGCCAAGACGTGGGAACAACCAAAGTGTCCCTCGATATAGGATTAGATAAAGAAGGTGTGGTACATATATATAATGGAATACTACTCAGCCATAGGAAATGATGACATACTGCCATTTATGACAACATGGGTGGACCCTGAGAACATTATACTGAGTGATATAAGTAAATCAGTAAAAGCTAAAAACCATACGATTTCACACATAGGTGGGATATAAAACTGAGGCTCATGGACATAGATAAAAATGAAGTGGTTACCAAGGGAGGGGTGTAGAGAGGGTGTAGAGAGGGTGTCACAAAATATACAGTGACAGAAAATGATTTGACTTTTGGGTGATGGGCAGACAATACAATCAATAGTTCAAATGCTATGGAGATGTTCATCTGAAACCTGTGTACTCTTATTGATCAATGTCACTCCATTAAATTTTATTTCAGTATGTATATGTGTAGCTTGATCAGGTGGTGGAACAGTGGATCAAGCATTGGACCAGAACACAGAGGATCCAGGTTCAAAACCCCGAGGTTGCTAGCTTGAGCGCAGGCTCATCTGGTTTGAGCAAGGCTCACCAGCTTGCACCCAAGTTTGCTGGCTTGAGCAAGGGGTAACTCGGTCTACTATAGCCCCCCAGTCAAGGCACATATGAGAAAGCAATCAGTGAACAACTAAGGTGCTGCAATGAAGAATTGATGCTTCTCATCTCTTTCCCTTCCTGTCTGTTTATCTCTATCTGTCCCTTTCTCTGTCTCTGTCACACACCAAAAAGTGTGTGTGTGTGTGTGTGTTAGGTCATTGTTACCTCCATCTTCTTAAAAACCTTCAGTCACTTCCCACTGCACTTGGGATAAACATAAAACGTCCTTCACACGTGGAAAGATGTTCATCAACAGGTGAATGGATAGAGAAAGTGTGGTACAGACATACACTGGGATATGATTTAACCTTAAAAAAGGACACTCTGCAACATGTAAGAACATGGATGAACCTTGAGGGTGTGAGGCTGAGGGAGGAAAGTCAGTGACAGAGGGACACGTACTGCAGGACCCCACTTCCGTGAGGAACGTGAAGGAGGCTGATCCATGGAGTCCAGAAATGGAGTTTGCTGGCCAGGGGCTGGGGAAGGGGACATGGGGAGTTATGAATCAACAGGCTCAAAGTTTTTATTAAGCAACCTGAAGAAGCTCTAGCGATCTGCTGCTGTGCAACTGTACCCTACAGTCAACACTATGAATTGCACACTTCAAATTTTGTTAACAGGGTAGAGCTCACGTTAAGTGTTCTTACTGCAATAAAATAGAATGTCTAAAAAAGAATTTCAACCAAGTATGACCACTGATCGTTATTTTTAAACTGAAATCGAATGCTTGTATGCCAAAATCTTGTATGCTTCAACTCATCTGGGAAATAGACACTTACTAATGTATTCTCGCAATAAGATATGCTACATGTGTGTTATTGATAAATGCCGGAAAGGCATTATTGATTTGATAAATTGATAATCAACGTTTTCTGTATATTGAGGTTATTTGACTAAACGCAGAAAATGTGTGGCACAATTGGACAATTTTAAAAAGAGAAAAGAAATATTTTTATATTAAAACAACAAAAACCCTTCCCATGGTCTTTTAAGCTCCCCATGACGCCCGCTTACCCAACGTGCATTGTCTCCACCTCTCCCCTCTGTCCTCACCAGGCTGTGGCCACAGCGACCCTTTTTCAACTCTTTGGAAAACTCAACTTTTCTCATTTTGTGCCCTTGAGAGTTTCAACACACATGAGTGACTTCTTCCTTTGTAGCATTTCCCACAGTTTCCAAACATCTATGTGTCTGTGACGATTTGTTTAATGAGCCTGTCCAGGTGAAATTTGTAGCCCATGAGGGGAGAGACCATTCTGTCCTGTTTACTTCTTTTTATCTCCCGTGCCTAGAAGGCTGAATTTATTCCATGAATATTGTGGACTTCTTAGGAGGCACTAGATCTCTTGCTAGGTGTTAGGGGTATAACAAGAATAAGCTGTAGTCTCTGCTGACAAGGCAGCTGGAGAAAAAGATCTCTACTGAAATATATGCCACTGCAACTGGAAGAGATGAGACCTGATATACTTTCTGGTACATAGAATGTTTGAGGGAGGAGGGGAGGAAGGAGGGAGGAAGGAAGGAAGGAAGGAAGGAAGGAAAAAAGGAAGGAAGGAAGGAAGGAAGGAAGGAAGGAAGAAAAGAAGAAGGAAAGGAGGAGGAAAGGAAGGAAGAAGTGAGGGAGAGAAGAAAGAACTCTGAAATACATATGGCAGGGGTCAGGAACATATGACTCGTGAGCCAGATGTGGCTCTTTTGATGGCTGTATCTGGCTCGCAGACAAATCTTTAATAAAAAAATAATAATGTTAAAAATATAAAACATTCTCATGTATTACAATCCATTCATTTCCTACCGCTCATGTTCATGGTTGCGGGTGGCTGGAGCCAATCACAGCTGTCCTCCGGGACAACATCAAATTTTTATTGGATAATGCCTAACGTACACGGGTTGTTGTGAGGTCAGGAAGTAAACTTCCCTCCTTTTTTAAAATTATTATTATTAAATTTAATGCAGTGACATTGATAAATCAGGGTACATATGTTGAGAGAAAACATCTCCAGATTATTTTGACATTTGATTGTGCTGTATATCCCTCCCCCAAAGTCAAATTGTCTTCTGTCACCTTCTATCTGGTTTTCTTTGTGCCCCTCCCCTCCCCCACCCCCTCTCTCCTTCCTCGCCCCACCCTCCCTCCCCCCACCCCCCCACCCCCGTTGCCATCACATTCTTGTTCCTGTCTCTGAGTCTCATTTTTATGTCCCATCTATATATAGATTCATATAGTTCTTAGTTTTTTCTGATTTACTTATTTCACTCCGTATAATGTTATCAAGGTCCATCCATGTTATTGTAAATTATCCGATGTCATCATTTCTTATGGCTGAGAAGTATTTCATAGTATATATGTATCAAAGCTTTTTAATCCACTCGTCCTCTGATGGACACTTGGGCTGTTTCCAGATCTTCGCTATTGTGAACAATGCTGCCACAAACATGGGGGTGTATTTCTCCTTTTGGAGCCATTCTATGGTGTTCTTGGGGTATATTCCTAAAAGTGGGATAGCTGGGTTAAAAGGAAGTTTGATTTTCAATTTTTTCAGGAATCTCCATACTGTTTTCCACAGTGGCTGCACCAGTCTGCATTCCCACCAACAGTGCAGGAGGGTTCCCTTTTCTCCACATCCTCGCCAGCACTTATTCTGTGTTGTTTTGTTGATGAGTGCCATTCTGGCTGGTGTGAGGTGATATCTCATTGTGGTTTTAATTTGCATTTCTCTAATGCAGCAGTTCTCAACCTGTGGGTCGCGACCCCGGCGGGGGTCAAACGACCAAAACACAGGGGTCGCCTAAAGCCATCAGAAATACATATTTTATTTAAAAATGGGTCGAAGGACCAAAACACAGGGGTTGCCTAAAGCCATCGGCAATACATATTTTATTTAAAAATGTATTGTATAATAAATATGTATTTTCCGATGGCTTTAGGCGACCCCTGTGTTTTGGTTGTTTGACCCCCGCTGGGGTCGCGACCCACAGGTTGAGAACCGCGGCTCTAATGATTAATGATGTTGAGCATTTTTTCATATGTCTATCGGCCATCTGTATGTCCTCTTTGGAGAAGTGTCTATTCATTTCTTTTTCCCCTTTTTTGATTGGATTGTTTGTCTTCCTGGTGTTGAGATTTACAAGTTTTTTATAAATTTTGGTTATTAACCCCTTATCAGACGTATTGTCAAATATGTTCTCCCATTGTGTAGTTTGTCTTTTTATTCTGTTCTTACTGTCTTTAGCTGTGCAAAAGCTTTTTAGTTTGATATAGTCCCATTTGTTTATCCTGTCTTTTATTTGATTTCCCTGTGGAGATAAATCAGCAAATATGTTGCTCCGAGAGATGTTGGAGAGCTTACTGCCTATGTTTTCTTCTAAGATGTTTATGGTTTCACAGCCTACATTTAAGTCTTTTATCCATTTTGAGTTTATTCTTGTGAGTGGTGTAAGCTGGTGATTTAGTTTCATTTTTTTGCAGGTAGCTGTCCAATTTTCCCAGCACCATTGATTAAAGAGGCTGTCTTTACTCCATTGTATTTCCTTACCTCCTTTGTCAAATATCAGTTGTCCATAGAGCTGTGGGGTTTATTTCTGGGTTCTCTGTTTTGTTCCATTGATCTATATGCCTGTTCTTATGACAGTACCAGGCAGTTTTGAGTACAATGGCCTTGTAGTATAACTTGATATCAGGAAGTGTGATACTTCCCCCTTTATTCTTCTTTTTTAAGATTGCTGAGGCTATTCGTGTTCTTTTCTGGTTCCATATAAATTTTTGGAATATGTGATCTATATCTTTGAAGTATGTCATTAGTATTGCATTGAATTTATAGATTGCTTTGGGTAATAAAGATATTTTAATGATATTTATTCTTCCTAACCATGAGCACGGTATATGCTTCCACTTGTTTGTATCTTCCTTGATTTCTTTTATCAATGCTTTGTAATTTTCCGAATACAAGTCTTTAGTCTCCTTAGTTAAGTTTACTCCTAGGTACTTTATTTTTTTGGTTGTAATAGTGAAGGAGATTGTTTCCTTAATTTCTCTTTCTAACTGTTCATTGTTGGCTTATAAAAATGCCTCTGATTTCTGAATATTGATTTTATATCCTGCCACTTTGCTGAATTCATTTATCAGGTCCAGTAGTTTTTTGACTGAGACTTCAGGGTTTTCTATACACAATATCATATCATCTGCAAATAATGATAGTTTTACTTTTTCTTTTCCAACTTGAATGCCATTTATTTCTTCTTCTTGTCTGATTGCTGTGGCTAGGACTTCCAGGACTATGTTAAATAAGAGTGGTGAAAGGGGGCACCCCTGCCTTGTTCCTGATCTTAAGGGGATTGCTTTTAATTTTTGCCCATTGAGTATGATGTTGGCTGTGGGTTTCTCATAGATGGCTTTTAGCATGTTGAGGTATATTCCCTGTATTCCCACTTTGCTGAGAGTTTTGATCATGAATGGGTGCTGGATTTTATCAAATGCTTTTTCTGCATCTATTAAAATTATTGTATGGCCCTGGCCGGTTGGCTCAGCGGTAGAGCGTCGGCCTAGCGTGTGGAGGACCCGGGTTCGATTCCCGGCCAGGGCACATAGGAGAAGCGCCCATTTGCTTCTCCACCCCTCCGCCGCACTTTCCTCTATCTCTCTCTCTTCCCCTCCCGCAGCCAAGGCTCCATTGGAGCAAAGATGGCCCGGGCGCTGGGGATGGCTCTGTGGCCTCTGCCTCAGGCGCTAGAGTGGCTCTGGTCGCAACATGGCGACACCCAGGATGGGCAGAGCATCGCCCCCTGGTGGGCAGAGCATCGCCCCTGGTGGGCGTGCCGGGTGGATCCCGGTCGGGCGCATGCGGGAGTCTGTCTGACTGTCTCTCCCTGTTTCCAGCTTCAGAAAAATGAAAAAAAAAATTATTGTATGGTTTTTCTCCTTCTTTTTGCTTATATGATGAATCACATTGATTGATTTACAAATATTGTACCAGCCTTGCCTCCCCAGAATAAATCCCACTTGATCATGGTGTATAATTTTTTCCATATATTGTTGGATCCGGTTTGCTAATATTTTGTTGAGGATTTTAGCATCTATATTCATCAGAGATATTGGCCTATAATTTTCTTTCTTTGTGTTGTCTTTGCCTGGTTTTGGAATCAGAATTATGCTCACCTCATAAAAGGAGCTTGGAAGTCTTTCTTCCTCTTGAATTTTTTAAAATAGTTTGAGAAGGATAGGAGTTAGTTCTTTGAATATTTGGTAGAATTCAGTTGTGAAGCCATCAGGCCCCAGACTTTTCTTTGTTGGGAGTTTTTTGATAACTGTTTCGATCTCATTTGGTGTAATCGGTCTGTTTAGTTTTCTGATTCTTCCAGATTAATTTTTGGAAGATTGTATGTTTCAAGGAATTTGTCCATTTCATCTAGGTTGTCTAGTTTTTTGGCATACAGTTCTTCATAGTATTTTCTTACAATATTTTGTATTTCTGTTGTGTCAGTTGTTATTTCTCCACTCTCATTTCTAATTTTATTTATTTGAGTCCTCTCTCTCTTTTTCTTGGTGATTCTAGTTAAGGTTCATCAATCTTGTTTACCATTTCAAAGAACCAGCTCCTAGTTTTATTGATCCTCTGTATTGTTTCTTTAGCCTCTATGTCACTTATTTCTGCTCTCATCTTTATTATTTCCTTCCTTCTACTACATTTGGGCTTTACTTGCTATTCTTTTTCTAGTTCTTTTAGATGCAGGGTTAAGTTGTTTATTTGAGCTTTTTCTAGCTTCTGAAAGTGTGCCTGTAGTGCTATGAACTTCCCTCTCAGTACTGCTTTTGCTGTGTCCCATAAATTTTGAGTTGTTTTATGCTCATTGTCATTTGTTTCTAGGAATTTTTTTATTTCTTTTTTGATCTCATTCTTAATCCATTCATTATTTAACAACCTGCTATTTAGTTTCCATGTGTTTGAGAGTTTTTGAGCTTTTCTGTTGTGGTTCATTTCTAGTTTCATGCTGTTGTGATTGGAGAAAATGCTTGATATGATTTCAATCTTCTTAAATTTGTTGAGACCACTTTTGTGCCCTAACATATGGTCTATCCTAGAGAATGTACCATGAGCACTTGAAAAGAATGTATATTCTGCTGCTTTATGGTGAAAGTTCTGAAGATATCTATTAAATCGAGTTGATCTAGTGTGTACAATAAGACTGCTATTTCTTTGTTAATTTTCTTTCTTGAGGATCTATCTAGTGATGTTAGTGGGGTATTGAAATCCCCTACTATTGTAGTATTGCTGTTGATCTCACCCTTTAAATCCATCAATGTCTGCTTTATATATTTAGGTGCTCCTATATTAGGTGCATAGATATTTATAATAGTTATATCTTCCTGTTGGATTACTCCCTTTATCATTATGTAGTGGCCTTCTTTATCTCTTACTATATCTTTTGTTTTAAAGTCCAATTTGTCTGATATAAGTATTGCTACCCCAGCTTTTTTTTCATTTCCATTTGCATGAAATGTTTTTTTTTCCATCCTTTTACCTTCAATCTATGTGTATCTTTTGTTTTAAGGTGTGTCTCTTATAGAAAGCTTATGTACGGGTCCTGTTTTCTTATCCACGCAGCTACCCTATGTCTTTTGATTAGATCATTTAATCCATTTACATTTAAGGTTATTATTGATATGTAGTTGTTTATTACCATTTTATTCTTTAAAGCTGTATTCCTTTATTGCTATATTCTTTTCCCACTTTGATCTGTTTACAACAGGCCCCTTAACATTTCCTGCAGCATTGGTTTGGTTGTAATGAATTCCTTGAGTTGTTTTTTTGTCTGGGAAGCTTTTTTTAAATTTTTTTTATTTGTATTTTTCTGAAGCTGGAAATGGGAAGAGACAGTCAGACAGACTCCCGCATGCGCCCAACTGGGATCCACCCGGCACGCCCACCAGGGGCGACGCTCTGCCCACCAGGGGGCGATGCTCTGCCCCTCCAGGGCATCGCTCTGCCGCGACCAGAGCCACTCTAGCGCCTGGGGCAGAGGCCAAGGAGCCATCCCCAGCGCCCGAGCCATCTTTGCTCCAATGGAGCCTTGGCTGCAGGAGGGGAAGAGAGAGACAGAGAGGAAAGAGGGGGGGTGGAGAAGCAAATGGGTGCTTCTCCTATGTGCCCTGGCTGGGAATTGAACCCAGGTCCCCTGCACACCAGGCTGATGGTCTACCGCTGAGCCAACCGGCCAGGGCTTGTCTGGGAAACTTTTTATTTCTCCTTCGATTTTAAATGATAGCCTTGCTGGATAAAGTAGTCTTGGTTGTAGGTTCTTGTTCTGCATTACTTTGAATATTTCTTTCCATTCCCTCTGGCCTCAAGTGTTTCTGTTGAGAAGTCAGATGTCATCCTTATGGGGGCTCCTTTGTAGGTGATAGCTTTTTTTTCTCTTGCAGCTTTTAATATTTTCTCTTTATCACTTAGCTTTGGTATTTTAATTATGATGTGTCTTGGTGTAGGTTTCTTTGGGTTTCTCTTTAATGGAGTCCTCTGTGCTTCTTGTACCTGTGAGAGTTTCTCCTGCATTAATTTAGGGAAGTTTTCAGCTATAATATGATTGAACAAAGTCTCTATCCCTTGTTCTTCTTCTTCTTCTTCTTCTTCAGGAACCCCTATGATGAAGATGTTATTTCTCTTCATGTTGTCACAGAGCTCTCTAAGAGTTTCCTCAGACTTTTTCAGTCTCTTTTCTTTTTTCTTCTCTGCTTTCATGCCTTCATTCCAGTTGTCCTCCAACTCGCTGATTCAAACCTCAGCTCTATCTATCCTATTTTTAATTCCTTCCATTGTGCTCTTAATTTCTGATATTGTATTTGTCATCTCCATCTGATTCTTTTTTATACTTGCTATTTCTTTATTTAGGTGTTCATAATGACCATCCATTGTTGTTCTAAGATCCCTAAGCATCCTTACCATCATTATTTTCAACTCCGCATCTGGAAGTTTGATTATTTCCATATCACTCAGTTCATCTCCTGAAGATTTCTCTTGTGGTTTCATTTGGATTGCACTTGTTTTTCTTCTCATTGTCTGTGTTTGGGTGTTTTGTTTGTAGAGTTGGTTGAGTCTAGTCTTGGTGTTGTCTGCCTCCAGTTTTCGTTGTGTTATTTCTAGGTCTTCTTGTGTTGGTATCAGCTATTATTTGTAATCCACTTTTGGATTTGGGCAGCTTTGAAGTCTTGATTTGTTTGTTTTCTTAACAGGTGATAATCTTGTTTACTGATCTCAGCAGGGGGCTTCCTTGAAACTGTATCCAGGAATGCGATGGGTGTAACCTGAGACTCTGAAGACCTCTTCCACCAACTAATCTCTCTGGGAGCAGGGTGTTTTCTCAGCTGCAGTAGGGGGAGGTGTATCTCAGATCTCCATGGAGACCTGAGTTACTGCCTCTCCTCCCTACTTCTTGTTTTCAGCTGTGTCTTATTGTGCTGATTGGAGCTGGAGAGATGTCTGGAGATCTCTGATCCAGAAGCAATTCAGTACTGTTTTGTGGGGAAGGATCAGTCCCTCCCCCAGCTATGGCCGCCTCCAGCACAGATGAGTCAGCTTTTTTTTAGGTCATCTCCTGCATTCCTTAGCCCCTCACAGTCTGTCCCTCTCTCTTTCCTTTCCACTTGGGAGATAAGCTGGTCTTTTCAACACACCTCACTCCGTGGTCACCAGGCAAGTGGCTGTGAGCAGTATTTACTGTTCTTTTCCCTGGAGTGAAATCCCCTCTGGGCTCTCAGCCTCACCCCCCCCATTCCTGTAAGCAGGGGAGATTCAGCGCTCCCTACCAGGTTTGTTGTGGCTTCTTCTTTGCTCCTTGGTTTTTGAGAGCTGTTCTTGTAGTCCGGAGTTGGTTTTTTATGCTGATTTTTCCTAAATTGATTTGTATTCCAGTTTGTTTTTGAGAGCTGGGTGTCTGTGCGTCTGCCTACTCTGCTGCCATCTTCATCATAAACTTCCCTCCTTTTAATCAAGTAGTCAGCTAGCTAATTACAGAAACCCTTTTGACGAAGAAGATGGCTAAAAGAAAAAAAGATGAGAAGTAAAGTACTTTTCAGCAGGAATGGACAGAGGAATTCACTTTGTGGAGAGAGCAGGTTCTGCAGTGTGTCTAATATGCAGTGATAAAATTGCATCGATGAAATGGTCAAATATAAAGCGGCACTTCGACACATGCCACACTAAATTTGCATTGAAATATCCAGCAGGGGACAGCAGGAAGAAAGCATGTCAAGAGCTACTGTGCAGAGTGCAAGCTAGTCAGCAACAACCTTATGTTTGGACCCAACAAGGTGACTGGAAATCGGCTAGCTTTGTTGGTGCTTTAGCAATTGTGAGAAATGGAAAGCCATTCACAGATGGGGAGTATGCCAAAACATTTATGCTTGATGTTGCCAATGAACTTTTTGACGACTTTTTGGATAAAGACAAGATAATCAAATGAATAAAAGACATGCCTCTGTTGGCAAGAGCTGTTCACAATTGTACCATCATAATGGCAAATCAAATTGAGGCAACACAAGTGAAGGCCATAAATGCAGCACCATTCTTTTCTCTTGCTTTGGATGAGTCAACAGATGTAAGCCATTTATCCCCATTCAGTGTGACTGCAAGGTATGCAGTTGGTGACACACTATGTGAGGAAAGTCTTGCTGTTTTGCTTATGAAAGAAACAACAAGAGGGGAGGATTTATTCAAGTCTTTCACTGAGTTTGCTAAAGAAAAAATCTATCGATGGATAAACTTATTTCGATGTATACTGATGGTGCTCCGTGCATGGTGGGGAAAAACAGAGGATTCGTAGTGTTTCTTCAGGAACATGAAAAGAAACCCATCCTAAGTTTTCACTGCATCCTACATCAGGGGGCGCTTTGTGCTCAGATGTGTGGTGAGCAGCTTGGTGAGGTGATGTCGCTGGTCATTCGGGTGGTCAACTTTATTGTTGCCCAAGCTTTAAATGATCGCCAGTTTAAAACACTGTGGATGAAGTTGGGAATAATTATCCTGGTCTGCTTCTGCACAGCAATGTGCGCTGGTTGTCAAGAGGGAGGGTACTCAGCCGTTTCGCGGCTTGTTTGAGTGAAATCCGGACTTTTCTTAAAATGAAAAACGTCGAGCATCCTGAGTTAGCTAACACTGAGTGGCTCCTGAAGTTCTACTATCTCGTGGACATGACTGAACATCTGAACCAGCTCAATGTGAAAATGCAAGGCGTTGGAAATACAGTCTTATCCTTTCAACAAGCAGTGTTTGCATTTGAAAACAAGCTGGAACTCTTCATCACCGACATTGAAACAGGTCGTTTACTACACTTTGAAAAACTGGGAGAGTTTAAAGATGCATGCACAGCAAGTGACCCTGTTCAACATCTTGATCTCCAGCAGCTAGCGGGCTTCACATCTAATCTCCTGCAGTCATTCAAAGTGTGCTTTGGAGAATTTCGTGAGCTCACTGGTCTTTTTAAGTTTATCACCCATCCACACTAGTGTGCAGTGGACAGCGCTGACCTGAAATACATCCTCGGTGTCTCCGTCAGAGATTTTGAGCTACAAGCTGCTGACCTGAAGGCCTCAGACATGTGGGTGAACAAGTTCAAGTCACTGAATGAAGATTTGGAAAGACTTGCACGACAGCAAGCAGAGTTGGCGAGCAAACACAAGTGGGGAGAAATGAAAAAACTTCAACCTGCAGACCAGCTGATTGTCAAAACTTGGAACGTGCTTCCCATCACATACCACACACTGCAGCATGTGAGTATGCTGTACTGACAATGTTTGGCTCTACGTATGCATGTGAGCAGTCTTTCTCACATTTAAATAATGTTAAGACCAACCTATGATCACGTTTAATGGATGGAAGACTCAACGCCTGCATGAAGCTTAACCTCACCACCTATCAACCAGACTACAAAGCCATCGGCAAAACCGTGCATCACCAGAAGTCACATTAATGGTAAGAAGTACTTTATTCATCATTGGTTAGCAACAGCATAACAATGTTATTAAAAAGAATTCAGAGACTTATTGTACTTTAAAAGTGTTGGTCTTACATAAAATGCACACATGTACTTGTATTTAGTGTTACGCATATTGTATGGTTCTCACGAAATTACATTTTAAAATATGTGGCGTTCATGGCTCTCTCAGCCAAAAAGGTTCCCGACCCCTGACATATGGGAATGGTAGTATATATAGGAAAGGACAGGGAACAATGAGTTTGCTGGGAAAACTGGGATGGCTTTTTGAAGGAGGTGGTGATTGACCCTGAAGGATCCTAAAGGATGAGCAGGCATTTTTCAGAGGCACAAATGGGGAGAAATATTATATCACCCAGGCTGCTCTGCAGGGGATGGTCTGTGTGAGGCCAGAGGCAAGGAGACCAGTTGAAAGGCTGCAGCAAGAGTCCAAATGGAAGATGAGCCGGTCTGAACTGGGCAGCAGGTCTGCTGGGTGGGGAGAAGGCTTCCAGAGACATTATAGAGCGACTGAATTTGGGAAGGCTATTAGTTAGGGTTATGCTGGCCTGTAAGTAATAGAATTCTAGCCTGACCTGTGGTGGTGCAGTGGATAAAGCGTCGACCTGGAACACTGAGTTTGCCAGTTTGAAACCCTTGGCTTGCCTCGTCAAGGCACATATGGGAGTTGATACTTCCTGCTCCTACCCTCTTCTCTCTAAAATTAATAAATAAAATCTTTAAAAAGCAATAGAATTCTAATCAATAGTAGCCTAAATAATACAGACATCTCTCATATCACTAACAAGAAGACTGGAGGTAGATACCCCAGGGTTGGTTCAGCATCTCAATTATGCCATTAAAGATCCTGACCCATTCCAGCAGGCATTCCAGCCTTCAATATATTGGCTTTTTATACTCGTGTTTGCTGTCTCATGGTTGTAATATGGCCACCATAGCTCAGGCACCATGGCTATATTCAAAGACAGGAAGGAGAGGGTATGTCAGGGGGGTGAAGCCAGAGCATCAAGACAGGATCCCTTTGTTTCCTCCTCCTTTTATTAGAGAGGAAATGTTTTCCAAAGGTCCCTAGTAGAGAGCTGCTGATGTCTCATTGGCCAGGACAGTGCCCACTGCCCACTCTCAGCTGCAAGGTGAGCTGGGAAAGCGATTATTCAGCAAAGGAGAACAGAGGTGCCCAGTCCTGATGTGTGTGTGTCCTGGAGCCTGCAGACTGTCCCTCCCCAACAAAAATCAAGATCCTGTTTGCAGGTGGACCAGCTGCTAACAGTGTCTGCCATGGGTGGGAGGCGGGCTTTAGTTTTCAATTCAGTCTCCTCCTGGGTGTAAGAAATGGCAGCCACCTCTTGGCTTCCATGCTGTGGAAACTCCCCCTCGTTCCAGCTGGGCCTGCTGTTCTTTGCTCATCCATTCCCAAGAAGATGATTATGCAGAACAGCGAGAGCTTTCTTGTTTCCCCGAATATTCTCGAGAAATAAGACTGCATTAATAATTTGTTTTCTTGGTATGGGCCATTCGGTTGCAAAAACGATATTCCAGTCATAGCACGATACTTTCCCTTCCTCATTTACATTCACTGTTGGTTTAATTATGCTTTTCAGTCAGAATACTTATTAATTTTATAGACCTACCTGAAAATGAAAATGGATAAAATTCCTTTTCCTCGGTACCTTGAAAAATGTGTTTTTCCAAGCTGCTGCTGGAGCCCACTTCAGCCCTGTGCAATTTTGTTCCTCTTTAAGTTCATTTGCAAATAACACTGTGTTGGTTTAAAGGGTATATTCATCATTTCTGAGCGGGAGGAACACTACGAAATGCAGCCCAATTCAAAACAAAGTAGAAGGACAATGGAGAAAATTGTCAAATATTTTATTTTCTCAATATAGGGGGGGGGCATTGAACAAGGCATAAAATTTCCCTTCAGATGCAAGGAACCTGCCTTGTGTGTGGAGAGGACTCTATGTCGTGCCGAAGAGCCAGTAAGCCACAAAGTGCAGAAAAGGACATGGAGCTATGGTCTTCCCACTGACCAGGGTCACAGGGGGAAACGTGAGAACAGCAGCTGGTGCCTTTGTTCATGAAACATTTACCAACCTTTACGGTGTCTTAGGTACCATGGTACTAGAAATACAATAACAACGTGTTACCTACTCTCAAGCAACTCACACCTTCACAGCATAGACAGTGATATAAATAAAGCATGGTAAGTGTTCTGATAGACCAAGGGACAGAACACTGGGAGAGGCCAAGCAGGGCAGCAAAGCCCTGGGCTGGCAGGAAGCGAAGCTGCACTGTGTTAGCTGGAATCCATTGCCCAGCCCAGGGTCTGGCACCCAGACGCTCAGTAATTAGCTGTTGGTGTGAACTGCACTGAACTGACTCAGACCTGGTGCCAGGTATTAATTAAGGTAACATTAGCTACTATAACAAATAAACTCCCGGATATCAATAGATGTCACATAGTAGAAGCTTGTGTCTCTTTGTCTGTGTCCCAGTGTGTGTGTGTGTGTGTGTGTGTGTGAGTGTGTGTGCGTGCGTGCGCATGCGAGCTCTGTCTCCAGCTTGCCAACTGCAGACCTTGGGACTTCTCAGCCTCCATCATTACATGAGCTCATTCCTTATGATAAATTTCCTTAAAGATATTCCAGCATATTGTTTGTTCTGTTTCTCTGGAGAACCCTGGCTTACACAATGAGCAACAGAGACGAACTGGACAAATGAATTGACTTTGGTTAGCGACTAAGCATAAAAGGACAAGGTTATACTGATCACCACGCACACACACGATGCTGTATGTGGGAAAGGAAGGTAAGAGCCAGCAATGGACACTTTTAGGCAGTGAGCAAAGCAGAAGGCGGTCCCTGGCCCCATACCTTGACTCTTGCCCACGCCCTGAAACCCCCCTCAGAAGATGCTCAACTCTACAAAGCGTGGGTTATACAGGATAAGTTCTGGGGATGTAATGTACTAGGGGTGAGGGTAGTTAACGGTACCGCACTGGATACCTGATATTTGCTAAGAGAGTAGATTTGGGTTGTTCTTACTTAAAACAAATGCAACTATGTGACCTGATGGATACATTAATCGGCTTGATTGCAGTCACCATCTCACAATGCATGTGGAGATGAAATCATCCCTTGTACACCTTAAATACAATTTTTATTTGTCATTTATACCTCAATAAAGCTGGAAAAAGGGGGAATATTTGTTTAAAAACAAACATAACAAAAACAAAGGCATTAGTAGTAGCCCAAGGTTCTAATTCTGGCTGTGCCTTTCAATCGCTGAGTGACCCTGTTCAAGTCCACAGGGCGGCCAGACCTCACTCTCCTCAGTGTAAAGTTAGGGAATTGAATCACACAGTCTCCGATGCTGCCAGGGCTGTGAGAATCTATGAGTCTTAAGGAATTCATGAGTTTTCACAAAGTCTGCAGAAGCTGTGTGGCGTCCTGACTACAGAGAAAATGAAATCCAGTGGCTTCTCTGTGGTGGTGAGTTCTGCCTGAGCTCTAGCCTGGCTCCACCACTATGTAGCAGTGACTTTGGGCAATTTATCAAACCCCCGTGTTCCCCAATTTCTACACCTATAAAATAATAATAGCTCTGGTAAGATAATATATCACCTACCTCACAGAGTGAATTGTAAGACTTAAATGAGATTAAGTACGTACAACAGTGCCTGGCACATAGTGAGGGCTCAACAAATGTAAGTTATTGTTATTATTAATGGTTGTCTCTTTGCTTTTTTAGCATTTTTTCAGTTTCCCCCAGCTATATTATATATTCCTAAATGGGAGAAGGGTATCCTGCATGGTAGGTGATGGGGAAAAATACATATAAAAGTAAGTTTCTAGATACTTTGGAAATAGCAGGCATAGAATCAAAATTTCAAATTGTCTTTTATGTCGTATTTAAAATTTTTTTTGTATATTTCAACAAAAATATAGAATCATTTAACAAAACTTTACAGTCCTTAAATGTTGCTGAACTTTTGCCACATTGTAATATAATTCAAATGTAAATGTTTAAAAAAAGAATACAGGGGCACTATTTTGTAACATTCTCAAAATGTCAAAATTATACTGTGGCAGAACAAATCTGTGGTTGCAGGAGTTTGGGGCCGGAGAAGGGTGTGACGTAAGGGGCAGCATCAGGGATTTCTCTGTGATCACGGAATCGTTCTGTGCCCTGAGTGTGGTTGTGGTGGTAACATAAATCTATTCATCCAATGACATTTCACGGATCTACACACACACACACACACACACACACACACACACACCACGTACATGTAAAAATGGACAAATCCAAATAGGTCTGCAGTTTAGTTAACAATATTTGTACGGGCGTCACTTTCCTGGTTTGCTGGTGCACTACTGTCATGTAAGACATTACCCCGCAGGGAAGCTGGGGGCAGGTGCCCAGGAGCTCTCCTTACTACTTTTGCAACTTCTGGTGAGTCAAAAATTATTTCAAAATAAAAAGGTTTTTAAAAATTACAACAGCAGGAAGGAAATGATAACTATCCATTTCACAGTAACAGGTGATTCCTTACAAGATATAGTAGAAAGCGCATTCTTGTAGATTTCTGGTAGATTTGAGCACAGAATCAGAATAGCTTGGGCCACAATAGAAGGAAAACCATCTACCTAGGTTATGATCAAAGAGCGATTGACTTCGCAGGCACCAAGGTGTCCACAGCCACCAAATGCCACCTGGCATTACCACGACAAGGCAGCAGTCTAAGGAGGCAGGGTTGAGTGTGAGCAGCTCTGTGGGACCCTAGGGGAGGGTGGGAGGGGGCAGAGCGCTCGGTCCTGCTGGGGGTGAGTGACAGATCTGAGCAGAATCAGAAGAGGAAGCAGAGAGAAGAGGTGGCAGGTTTCGTACCAGTATGTCAGCTGAGGTGTGGGCGTTGGAGAACATCTGGGGTTTGCAGGAGTCTCTCCACCATCCCCATCACTAGGCTGTGAGGAACATCAGCGCTTGCTGACTCCCTAGCCATAGACAGTACAGTGTGTCCGTAAAGTCATGGTGCACTTTTGACCGGTCACAGGAAAGCAACAAAAGATGATAGAAATGTGAAATCTGCACCAAATAAAAGGAAAACTCTCCCAGTTTCATACCTATTCAGTGCAGTTCGATGAGGGCTCATGCACAGATTTTCTAGGGCTCCTTAGGTAGCTATCCCGTATAGCCTCTACAGACTCGTCACTGACTGATGACCTACCAGAATGGGGTTTCTCCACCAAACTGCCGGTTTCCTTCTACTGCTTATCCCACTGAGTAATGTTATTCCTATGTGGTGGTGCTTCATTATAAACGCGCCAATATTCACTTTGCACTTTGGTCACGGATTTGAATTTAGCGAGCCACAGAACACACTAAACTTTCCTCTGTACCGTCCACATCTCGACTGGCATGGCCATGGGCTGCTCCGCTGTGTACACGGTGTTACGTCCTCATCTGCACATGCGCACATGCTGCCACATCATCCTACTGAAACTGGGAGGGTTTTCCTTTTATTTGGTGCAGATTTCACATTTCTATCGTCTTTTGTTGCTTTCCTGTGACCGCTCAGAAGTGCACCATGACTTTACAGACACACTGTATATGCCTGTGTCTTTGAAGGTCAGGTTTTAGGCTGGGATACAAAGGAGTGAAGGCTCTCACTGCTGCTTTACTGTTGTACTTGACCTTTGAGATTAGAAGGGGAACGAGCAGGGCTAGGTTGAAGGCAGCAGCCACAGAAAGGGTGCACATGCGCCGCGCATTGTTCTGAAAACATTACAGGTTCTAACTCATTCAGTCCTCACCGCCGGGCCCTGTGAGGTAGGTAGGTCCTGCTAACTCCACTTTAGTAAGCGAACTTGACTCGAAGGAACTGCTGAGTGAACCCAGCCCTATTTTAAAAGCAAGGCAAATGAGGCTCAGAGAGGTGAAGTAAATTGCCCAGGATCACAGCTGATAGTCCAGCCAGGGGTAGTCAAACTTTTTATAAAAACTGCCCACTTTTGCAGTGCTGGTCAACCTGGTCCCTACTGCCCACTAGTGGGTGTTTCAGCTTTCATGGTGGGCGGTAGTAGAGCAACCAAACAGCACCACAATTGGTCCATCATGAAAGCTGGACCGCCCACTAGTGGGCGGTAGGGACCAGGTTGACCAGCACTGCAAAAGTAGGTGGTTTATATAAAAAGTTTGAGGACCCCTGGCAGCCTCTCACTGTGATCACACCTCCTCCTTTCCTCCTTGCTTATGAGTGCTAGGGAGGACAAGGGGGGGCAGAAGCATCAGAAAACTTATTTAGAAACCTTAATGGTCGTCTCTTTGCTTTTTAGTCTTTTATATTTTTGTCTTGCTTCCCCCAACTATTTTGTACATCCCTTAAAGGGGAGGAGGGTGTCATGCTGTGTGATAGATAGGAAAATATAATATACCGTATTTCCCCATGTATAAGACGCTCCTGTGTATAAGATGCACCTTAATTTTGGGGCCCGAAATTTGAAAAAAAAAAAAAAGTATTACATAAAGTTATTGAACTCAAGTTTTATTCATCATAAAATTCATACAATTCCTCATTAGTGTCAAAACTCCCATCCATTAGCTCATCCTCATCTGTGTCTGAAGGCGAATCACTGTCTTCAACAATGAGCGTAAAAACAAGGGTGAAAAAGCAGGAAATGCAAGTAAAAAAAAACCCCTATAACCACTGTATAAGAAGCACCCAGTTTTTAGACCCTAAATTTTTTGAAAAAAAAAATGGAAATTATATTTCCATTATTACCATAAGGAAATATGGTAATAATGATAATATAATAAGATGCAATATAAGATAATATAACCACATGTTATTATATTCACATAATATAATTATAATACAAAAGGAAGTTGAAGAATACTTTGGAATGAAATAGACATAATTGAGAAAGCAGGTACAACCAAAAACTAGAAGCAAAAGTAAAAAAGGCACCATTTTTATAATAGTCTCAAAATGTCTGCATCACAGTGAGAGAGGACAAACCAGTAGCAGCCAGGATGTGGGAGGCGGAGGGTGTGTTAGTTCACAGTGTTACACCAGTGGCCAGTTCCTGGGGCAGGCAGGGAAATTCACTGCTTTCTTGGTGTCCCCTAGAGCACCCAAACGCTGTGGGACCCCTAGGCCACATGCTACAGAAATTGGTTTAAAAATTTAAAAAAAAGAAAAAGGAAAACAAAAGCAAATTAAAATCCACCCCAACAACAACAAAAAAAATTATAAAAAGTCCTGACTTTCTAAAATAAAAAATGTTTTTAAAGCAACCCAATCTCTTCGCAGAAGTTCATAAAAATTCCAATGTGCATCGCGACTGCGAGGACTTTCAATTATAAATGAGACGTTAAAAGGTAGACAGAGCCCCTGAAGCTCACGCACGCCGCCGCACCACGAAGGAGGGAGAGCTGTCTCCCGGTATTGACAGCGTATTTATAATTGAAGAGTTGGAGGATGCAAATGAAAGGAGCCAGCGCCAACAGGGATGCCTGGAAGAGGGGAGAGAGAATTTCGGCAATTAAGAATGCTGTCTCAGAGGAAATTAGACTGGCCCATTAATTACAATGCTTTAAAGGGGACGAGGTTCCAACCAAATGCAATAAATTGAAATATCAAAAAGAAAATTAGTGGGCAGAGAAGATGGAAGTGCCAACCAGAAGTAAATCTCAGAGGTGGTGATGGGGAAAAGAGAAAGGAGGAAAAACACGGAGCGTGAATACTGCCTCTGCAGAGCGGGTCTACCTGGGCTCGTTCTCCGTCTCTCACTCCTTCCTCTCTTCTTTTCTCCTTCCTCCCTCCCTCCTTCCCTCCCTCTCTCCCTCCCTCCCTCTCTCCCTCCCTCCTTCCTTCCGTCCCTCCATTCCTTCTTCTCCCTCCCTCCCTCCCTCACTCCTTCCCTCCCTCCATTCCTTCTTCTCCCTCCCTCCCTCATTCCCTTTCTTCCCTCTCTCCAGCCCTCTCTTCCTTCCTTCCCCTCCATACAACCCCCTGTCCTTCCTTTTCTACTACCAGAACTTTCCTTTATTCCTTCCTACTGTCTTTTCCTTCTGACTCTCCATCCCTACTCCCTTTGCTCTCCTTTCGGCCTCCCTCCTTCCTTCCCATCCATCTTCAGTGTGTTCATTCCTAAGGGGCAGGGACTTAGGACCATCTACCCCCCCCTTGTCCCTTATACCACCCTCACTAGCCAGCTGCCACTGGTCCCGTCTCCCCCATCTTTGCCTTTCAAATCAGCTGCCAGGCCCATCAAGGTGAGGAGCAAGTCACCAGGCTGTCCCAGGTGACCATGTTCCTGACCCAATGACACTCTAATGTCCTTTGTTTCGAGTTCTCGAACATTATTTGTATTTCCTCGTGGCCTCAGCCTGGTAGCGAAAAGCTTGAGCTTTGGTTTTTTGTGGGTTTATTTTCTATACTGATTGATATTGACATTCCTGATACTGCTCCAGAGCCCTGGAAGCGGTGTGACCTGGAGGCGGTATGACTTGGAGGCGGTGTGACCTGGAGGTGGTGTGAGCCCTAGAGGCGTGTGACCTGGAGGCAGTGTGACCTGGCGGCGGTGTGAGTCCTGGAGGCAGTGTGACCTGGAGGCGGTGTGACCTGGAGGTGTGTGACCTGGAGGTGGTGTGACCTGGAGGCCGTGTGACCTGGAGGTGGTGTGACCTGGAGGCAGTGTGAGACCTGGAGGCGGTGTGACCTGGAGGCGGTGTGACCTGGAGGCGGTGTGACCTGGAGGCGGTGTGAGCCCTGGAGGTGGTGTGACCTGGAGGTGGTGTGACCTGGAGGCGGTGTGACCTAGAGGCGGTGTGACCTGGAGGTGGTGTGACCTGGAGGCAGTGTGACCTGGAGGCCCTGTGACCTGGAGGCCGTGTGACCTGGAGGCCCTGTGACCTGGAGGCCGTGTGACCTGGAGGCGGTGTGACCTGGAGGCCGTGTGACCTGGAGGCCCTGTGACCTGGAGGCCGTGTGACCTGGAGGCGGTGTGACCTGGAGGCGGTGTGAGCCCTGGAGGCGGTGTGACCTGGAGGCGGTGTGACCTGGAGGCGGTGTGACCTGGAGGCAGTGTGACCTGGAGGCGGTGTGACCTGGAGGCGGTGTGAGCTCTGGAGGCGGTGTGACCTGGAGGCGGTGTGACCTGGAGGCGGTGTGACCTGGAGGTGGTATGAGCCTGGGAGGATGTGTGAGCCTGGAGGTGGTGTCAGCCGTGCTCTGTGTGTTCTCACTCTAATTCCCAGCATGCCCACCACACTGTCTCACCTGTCCTCTCTCCAGAAGCTGCCTTTGCCTGGGCAGGAATCATGAGTCCTGGTAACCTCCAAATCTCTCTGTCCCTGTCTAGGACCCCATAGAACATTCTCAAATGTCCTGTAATAGAGACATTTGCTCTCTGTAATGAAAACTCACCCAATTTCAATTGTTCGTGCTTTTTTGTTATAAACATTTATCACCTGCGTGGCGATTTCCTTAATATGGATCTAAAAAATGCATTATTTTTTAATTTAAATACTTTAGCCTCATCTGAAACAAAAATATCTGAAACCGGGGCTCTGCTTTGCTGGTTATGTGTATTTTTCCATAAATAGGAACATAAATGCATAACAAGACCATTTTAACTATACATCTAGGTACCACGTGCCTGTCTTTGGCGCCAGCCATCCTGCAGGGGTGAGAAAATGGGTGAGAAAGCAGGGGCTTGGGACTGGTTACAATGTGACTGGGCTTTACCAGCTGCTGTGCAACTTTAGGCAAAGTCTGAATTATTCCCGGAGCCTCAGTTTTTCCATCTGCACATTGGCTGTAACTATATCTGTCTTTCTAGGGGTTGCCTTCAGGACCTAAGACATGCATTTGGGTATGTGTTTATTTTCTGGATGTACCCTTCCATCTCCCTACCCTAGGGATTCAGTTATTTGAGAAGCTTGGTAAACATTAACACAATGTTTGTTGTAAATGTTGATCAGATGTGTGTCCCCAGAAAATGGGTTTACTTAAGTGATGATATGAGAAAGGGAAAAGCCTCTGACTCTTCCATAGTAGAACATAAGCTCTTTGATAAATGGGCGATGTTTTGTAATTCTTCACATCACAGTGATGCCTGCCTGGTGCCAGGCATATGGTAGTGTCTCATCAATACCCACTGACCTATTGATTGATTTCTCATCCTGGTTGGAGCTCTAAGCATTGCCAAGGTGGGGCTCTGCTGGAGGTGTAGGAGTGAGGCCGGCTCACGTGTCCCACGGACTAGTCCTGGCTTCACGACAGGGCTGTAAGCAGATCCCAGCTCCTCCTAGGCTTGTCAATCCTGGTATCACTTCCCATCTGTATTCCTATTTTTCCTGCGACAGTAGATTTATTGATCTCATTAATTCTCTTTTCCATCTTTGGCATGGGAAGGTGATATTATCCATGCTTTAATGCCTGCTGTGTTCTGCAAATTACAGGATTATTATGGATGGGATGACAAGAAACACTGTTTTCACCAAATCACAGCTAAAGCCATGAAATGTCCTTCATTTAAATGGTGGGACATAATCTGCCCCACGCCCCGTGGTTGGATTTCCTCTCAGCTGAGATATTTCCACAGGAAGCAAAGCCACAATTCTTTCACTTGAACTTTTTTTTTTTTGAATTCCTGAAGGCAGTTGTAGATTCCCTAAAAAGGGGAGTTTTTAATTCTTTTACAGCCATTGCATTTGACGATTTTCTCTTCTTTTTGATTGAAAATTAGTCTGAGAATGACTTAAAAGGAATTATCGGAGGGATGCTGGAGCTCAAGATTTCAAGTCCAATATGTATTTTATAAAAAAGAACTCTGCAGTAGAAACAAGGCAAACTCTCTTCTGGAAGTTCTTTTAGTTCGATTCCTAATTAAAATCACAACCACCCACCAATAGAAAACTTTCTCCTGGTCTCATCTTCTACTTAGAACTCTTCGCAAGAGAAAGAGAAAGAAAAAGAAAATGGTTTTTCCATAGATGGTGAGTCCCCAGGACAGGGGCTCCTTCATCTGCATGAGTCTCCCCAGAGCTCTGGAGGGTGTCTAGAACAGAGTGGGCAAGAACTGATAAATGTTGACTCCAGAACAAATAAGAGAACTTTTGTTTTTCTTTAAAAAAAAATTGTATTCAAGTATAACATATATGCTCAAAAGGACACACATCCTAAATGTACAATTAGATAATTTTTTTTTTTTTTTGTATTTTTCTGAAGCCGGAAATGGGGAGAGACAGTCAGACTCCCGCATGCACCCGACCGGGATCCACCCGGCACGCCCACCAGGGGCGACACTCTGCCCACCAGGGGGCGATGCTCTGCCCCTCCGGGGTGTCGCTCTGCCGCGACCAGAGCCACTCTAGTACCTGGGGCAGAGGCCAAGGAGCCATCCCCAGCGCCCTGGCCATCCTTGCTCCAATGGAGCCTTGGCTGCGGGAGGGGAAGAGAGAGACAGAGAGGAAGCAGGGGGGGGGGGATGGAGAAGCAAATAGGCGCTTCCCCTATGTGCCCTGGCTGGGAATCAAACCCGGGTCCCCCGCACACCAGGCCGATGCTCTACCTCTGAGCCAACCGGCCAGGGCCCAATTAGATGAATTTTTACAGACTTGAATTCACCCACATAACCAGGACCCAGGTCAAGATACAGAAAAATACTGTGACCTGGAAGTTTTCTTCATGTCTCTCTTGGATTGTCATTCCTGTCTCCAAATATAACCAGCCTCCTGAAGTTTGATAGTTCGCATTAATATTACTGATTTTGAACTTTATATAAATGGGATCATGCCGCGTGTCTCCTTTTGTGACTATGGTCTTTCATTCAACGTGAAGGTTCTAAAGTTCATTCATATTGATATATGTGGTTGTAACCTGATTATTCCAATTGCCATATAGTATCCTGTCATGAGTGCTACAACTGAATGTGCTCCCTGCCCCCACTTCGTATGTTGGAGCCCTAACATGGTATTTGGAGTTGGGGCTTTTGGGAAGTAATTGGGGTTTGATTAGGTAATGAGGGTGGGGCCTTCATGATGGGGTTAGTGCCTTATAAAAAGAGAAAAAGACAGGAGATAATCTCTTATGCATGCAGAAGTAAAGGCCTTGTAAGCATAAGAAGAAGACAGCCATTTGCAAACCAGGGGCCCGCCCCAGACACCAAATCTACCAGTACCTTGATCATGGACTTCTTTGCCTCCAGAATTGTGAGAAATAAATGTTCATTGTTATGGTATTTTTGTGAGAGTAGCCCAAACTGGCTGAGACAATGGGAATTAATATACTACAATCATTTTATCCACTCTACTGTTGATGGACATTTGACAGTTTCTAGTTTGGAGCTATCATAAAAGCTACTGCTTCAGATTGTCCAAAATGTATGTTTTTCTGTTGGATTATATTCCTTGGAATGAAAATATTGAGTCACAAGGTATCTATAGCTTCAGCCTTAGTATAAACTGCCAAACATTTTTTCAGAGTGTTTGTACCAATCAACACTTCCAGCAATAGTTTATGTGAGCCTAGTTGCTCCATATCCTTGTCAGCACTTCATGTTATCCGTCTTTTTAATATTAGCCATTCTAGTGGGTGTGTAGTGGGATCTCATTGTATATGGGGGGGGCTGCGTATTTCTTTTTATTGTAAGATAATTGAAAATTCATATATAGTTGCCAGAAAGAATACAAAGAGATTCCATATAGTCTTCACTTAATTTCCCCCAATGGTAACATCTTGCGTGACTACAGTACAATATCACAATGAGGAAACTGATACAATGCACTAACCTTTGTCAGATCTCACCAGTTTTATATGTACTTGATTGGGTGTGTTACTCTGTGTTGTGTAATTTTACTATTCACGTAGGCTTGATGATCACAACTGCAGTCAGGACACAGAACACAGCACACAGAGTCTATCACAAGGATGCCTTTTTCTACCTTTTATGTCCACTGGCTACTCCCTCCCTTCCCCACATTCTTTTTCCTGCAACTACTAACTGGTCTCCGTCTCTATAGTTCTAATACTTCAAGAATGTTATGTACATGGAATCATACAGTATATAACATTTGGGGATTTTTTTTTCCTACTTAGCATACTTCTCTTGAGAGTCAGCCACGTGGCTGCATGTATCAGCACCATTTCCTGTGACTGCCAAATAGCATTCCATGAATGAGCTTCTGAAAAGAGAACAAGCACCCATTCCCCAACAACCATTCAGAGTGGTTTAATTGATTTCTTCCATACTCAAGGGATAATAAAAGAGATTTTCATGTTTTCTTTTTTATTTGTTCATTAATTCGACCAATAATTATTAAGTACCAACTGCATGGCAAGCATCGTGCTCCGTCCTGGGCATGAAAGAGACACAACAGGGCTCTGCCTTGTTGGGATTTTTCTAGCACCTATGAAGGGAGATAGATGTAAATTTAATAAGACAACGCAGCATCACAGATGCCCAGACAGTTATATATATTATACATTTCAGTTAGGATAAGGAAGGAACCCTCTGACTTGATGAGGATGGGAATGGAAGACGAGTGCAGGAGATTCCTTGTAGGGACATGACACACAAATCGAGTCCTGGAAGATAAATGATTCTACAGCTGACGGCTGTGGCTGAGAGAGGAGCAGGATAAAGAGGGCTCTCAGAGCAGAAGGAATAGCTTGAGCATAAGATGGTGAACAGTCCACACACGGTGTAGAACTCGGCGCACCATGGCTAGCTAAGCCTGGGCGGTGGGTGGGCCTGCTGCAGGCATGGGGAGTTGGGGAATAGTACCAGTTTTCAGGAACACACTTTTTTTTTTTTAATCATAGAAACAGTTACAAGCTGCTGCCCAGATGCCATCAGCAGAATCCTACCAAGATACTCCAAGTTTTGGAGGTTCTAGCATGGAGCGCAGCTACTCGTATACCCTTGACCGAAGAATGGTCCTCTCCTCTAGTGGGGAAGGTCGTCCTCTTCCACCGAGCACGCAGCTTCGGGAGGGACGCACATGGAGCGGTGAGGGAGGAAGGGGACACCCACCTAGCCAGCCAGATCAGCCGAATCAACCCTGGCGATCAATGGGGTGACAGATGTCGCAGCCAGATCGCCTTCACATCCATTATACTCCAAGTTTTATGGACTCCAGCCACACTGACTCTGCATTAGACATGGCCAAGGACCATCGCTCAGGTTACACCCCTTTTACAACTCTGTCTCAGGAGTATGTACCTCTCAGCTGTGCCCAACAACATGGCACACACATGCACATCCATCTGTCCATCCCTTCATCCACCTACTTTAATGTAAGCTGCTTTTTTGGCCCTTGGCCTGAAATAGGGAATCCCCTAAGTAATAACAATGTAAGTATTTATGTTGCTCCCAATATATATATATATATATATATATATATATATATATATTAGGAACAATATATATATATATATGACAGGTATTGCTCCATGCCTTCCTTTTAGCTTTTCCTCACAACAGCCCTCTACTCTAAGCTAGGCACTAATATCACACCTAGTTTTGAGATAAGGAAACTGAGGCACAATGAGGCGAAGTGACGTGCCCAAGGTTACAGAGCTTACAAACAGCAGGTTGATGTTTTAATTGCATGATCAGTCCCTAGAGTCCGTGCTCTAGGAGTCAGCAGACTCATGGAGAGGAGGGACATGGCGTTTCCAAATACCTGAGAGGGTCTGTAGGACACTGGGCTCAGCCAAGGTGTGAGCAGCCACCTGCAGGAGGTCCAGATGTCAGGTTCCTGCTGCAGGGCGGGCTCAGATCTTCTTCTAGGACAGTGGTTCTCAACCTTTCTAATGCCGTGACCCTGCAATACAGTTCCTCATGTTGCGGTGACCCCAAACCAAAAAATAATTTTGGTGGCTACTTCATAACTGTAATTTTGCTACAGTTATGATTTGGAATGTAAATACCTGATATACAGTATGTATTTTCCGATGGCTTTAGGCGTCCCTGCCGGGGTCGCGAACCACAGGTCGAGAACCGCTGTTCTAGGAGGCTAATTGGGTAAAGTTAGGGTTCCCATTAATTTGTCACACATCTAAACCAACACACTCAAACCAAGCCTTATTTATCATGGCAGTTTTCAGTCTACAAATGTTTCCTAATTTACTCATCTAAAGTGAGACCCATTATTCTGTATCTAACAGTGAGGCAAAGACCCTCCCAGGGGCATTTGCTCTAGCCTCGGCGCTCTCTTCCATTTCCGGGTACCAGCACATCGATCCCCCTCTCCTCCTTGTCCTCATCCAGGTACCCCCTGACCTCAGGGTTCCAGCCCCAAGTGTTGATCGAGGCCCCGGGGATATCTACCTTGATTCCCCGAGGCTAGTTCAGAACTCCTTGTTTGCATGGTACCTCATGTTTTTCCCTCTGAGTTCTTATCACAATGTATAGTCATGTAATTATGTGATTATCTACTTAATAAACATCTCCTCTACTAAAATGTAAGAGTAGTAGAACTGAGACTATGTAGCTTTTGATTTAGCATTTTATGTCCCTGGTCCAGTACCTGGCACATTGTAAGGACTCACTAAATTCTTACTAAGTGGATGAATGTATGAGCTCATGAAAAAAACAAAAAAAATTGAATTAATGAATAAACAAATGACCAAAGCTTTATCAAAAAGGATCTGGTGGGTCCTGGCTAGTGGCTCAGTGGGTAGAGCATTTATCCAGCATATCAACATCTTGGGTTCGAGTGCCAGTCAGGGCACACAGGAGAAGTAACCATCTGCTTCTCTTCCCCTTCTCCCCCTTCTCTCTCTCTTCCCCTCTCGCAGACAGTGGCTCTATTGGTTCTAGCGTTGGCCCCGGGCACTGAGGATAGCACGGTTGGTCTGAGCATTGGCCTCAGGAGCTGAGAATAGCAAGGTTGATTCAAGCATTGGCCTCAGATGGGGATTGCCAAGTGGATCCTGGTCAGGGTGCATGTGGGAGTCTGTCTATCTCCTCTCCTCTCACCTAAAAAAATTAAATAAATAAATAAATAAAAAGGATCTAGCGTCCTGTAATTCCCTGTAAGACCTTTGTCACTGTGGGTTTGACGTGCAGGCTTCCAGGACACCTCAGGCACAACCTCTCGGATGAACTCCTGAGGTGCCCACGATTCTGTGCCCCAGCTCAGCTCAGCCCTGCCTGCCTGCCAAGTCTGCATTCCAGCTCCTCAGTCTGATTTCCAGCATCGCCCACTGCAAGCGGGAGTAGTTGATTTTCTTTAATTAAGGCTGGAAGGCTGGCTCTCTGAGTGGGTAATGCATTCCCAGAGTTCAGCTTTTCAGCGGCACAGCCCACATTTCACCCAGAAATGGGGCACAGTCATTAAGAGAATGGCCTGACGGCTTCCTCTTTGGTCGCTTGTTTGCCTACCCTTAATGAATGAATAAATAACATGCCTATTCATTACCAACTTTTGAGTGGAAATAATTGCTGGGTTCCCTTGTTTGCCTGGAATGATGTCCTTTGCATCGGGACCGCCTTCTGCCTGGGTCACGGCGGTGTTTCCCCATCGATAGACCAGAGGCGTCCTCCGGGGAGCTGACAGTCACCTCTGGCTCACCTTTGAGAGAAGCAATCATTCTTCCAGTCCTCCAGGGTCTCATTTAGTGCACTGGGAATGCTCATTGATGGAAGGAGACCCTGGAACCCTAAGAAGTAAATGAGACTGGTAGGCCCATTAATTCTCTGAGTGCACCCTCGGGGCACCTGGGGCATTATAATGTAATTACTACTAAGAAAGTCTAAATTCCTATGGACTGTGCCAGAAGAGCATTTTACAGACAAGAAAGGACTTGTCTGTGACCTCTCTGTGAGCATATCCCTTACCTTTGGCCACGGGAAGCCTGGAGGGAGGTCACGGGGGCTCTTGGTTGATAAAAGGGGCTCCCGACCCTTGGGACTTCATCATTCATCTCTCCATCATTAACAATCATTTGCCAAGTGCCTATGCTGGGCATTAATTAAAGGCCACCGGATCCCTTATTTCTCTCCTGGACTTGTACGACGGCTGCCCACGTGATCTCTCCCAGCCACCCCCCACCCCCCTCACTACTTCTGCCTGCTTTATTCTCTCCACAGCCGCACAGCAGTCTTTCAGAAACACAAATATCACCGCGACACTCCCTGCCGAGAATCCAGAGGTTCTTTGTTGAGTACAGGATGCAGTACACAGTCCTCTGCGTGACCTACAGGGCCCTCCATGGGCAACACGGCCCTTGCCGCCTCCTGCAGCGTCATCCCTGCCTGCCCTCTGTCCCCCTTAATTCTCTGCCTGCCACAGGGAACTATGCGCAGCTCCCTGAAACACGCATGCGTCCTGTTTCTAAGCCTCCACCTCCACGTTCTTCTCCACCTCCTCACTGTGATCAGCGTGCACTCCTTGAGATGTTAGATCACGGAATGCCAACTGAATGCCCTAGAGAGGACAGGCAGGCTATGGAACTTTGTGGTGGGGGCTGGGAATAATGTAATAGGGACCGGTGGGGTATGTGGCAAACCGGAAAATGCACGCCCTCTCTGGAAGGAGCAGCTACCATTCTGCAACACTTCGCTGTCACCGTGAGGGGTATGGGTCCAATGTTTCAGCTCCACCGATGTTCAAGAGAAATTGGATATCTGATCTCCTATTTGAAATGTCCCAATTTTTAAATACGGCAAATAGCTCTGTTTTTTAATTTAATTTTTAAAATATGAGGACCAACCAAAGTGGGTCTGGTCTTTAAGGGCAGATCACAGCTGCTAAGTCTTGACTCCTACCCAGCACCGACTCTTCCTCATCTGGAAAAGGCTAGTAAAGTCAGCACTTGCTCAGCGAGGTCCTAACTCCTGTGTGTCTGCATACAGCCTGCAGCTCAGCTGACAGCTTCCGGGATCACTTCTTGTGTCTCTGGAAGGTAGCATCGTCCACGGCCTACGGTGGATGCTCAGTAAATGGAGGATAGATGAGAGATCGAATGAACAAAGGCCTAAAGACAGAATTGTTTCCCATCTATAAGCTTACAAATCACACCCACTTCAGAAAGACTGAGGTGTGTTGTCATATATATATTTTTTTAACTGTCAGGAAAAGAACAGTTTCATATAGCCAGCCTTCAACCCTGGTCATAAGAGAAGCTGGCATCCACCTGTGAAAAGCAATTTGAGAGGGAACACTCAGTCCCCTTGTCTGAAAATATTCACCACCTATTTGATCTGAAATTCCCTCCATTAGCACCTATAATGGATTGCGTCATAGCCTATTACCTTTGGGGTATCCTTGGGGAACTAGCCAGCCCTTTCCTGGCAGCATATGTAAGAAGTACTGTCTGCTACTGAAAGGTAATATAAAAATATCCTGGGTTCTGCTCCCATTTACGCTATCCATTTGCTGTGTGGCTTTAGAGAACTGTTTCCCTGTGTTAGGACCCCAGTTTCTTTAACCATAAAGAGAAAATTTAGGACAAGTGATGTCTAAGGTCTCCGTCAAAGCTGACATTTGATGTGAAATGATATGAGACCAGGGCAGAAGCTCTAATGCGTGTGGGCTGGGTGTGAAATTTGGCAAACTGGAAAGCCCACGCTCATCTGAAGAGGACAGTCATGGCGCAGCTCCAGCTGATGCTCACCAGGTGGGACCCTCAGCCGAGTTACCCGATCATCTGATTTTTTTTTAAGAGACATCAGAAATTTATGATTTTACATAAAATATACTGTTCTGTTCGGATGTTAGCAACTAAATCGCTTAAACACACCCGCGAACCAAAACAGTGTTGGCCAAAGTATCAGGGCTGACTGTATTTGATCCGTCTCTGAACCAGCGCCAGGGAGCAAAGGCAGAAAGGCTGTGGCCAAGCCTGCCTGCAGCTCCCCTCTCTGCAGACGGTTCCCTAAGTCAAAATCAGGAAGAATTAGACAAAAGCTGCAGGTATCTGCTACAAGGCACAAACCAAAAAGACCGTCACCCAGGCTCCTCACTATGTTCTTCCTAGAACCGTGCGTTGTTTAGCTTGAAAGTACTTGATTTGAAAAACTCATCGACTATCCGTTATTATAACCAGCTCTGTCCCCACCCACATAGGATTTCTGCTGCCTCTTCTTAAGGAAGCAGCCTTTTTCATGGTCCACGGGCAGGCAGGCCTTGTTCTACTGTTTCCCTTTATTGCACTTCACAGATTTCACTTTTTTTTTTTTTAACTAATAGAAGGCTAGAGACTCTTATTCCACTGTTTGGTTTACGGTGGTGGTTTGGAAGGGATCCCACTATCCCTCCGAGGTCTGCCTGTACCCCACCTCTGGGTCTTGCCAGCCACGGAGCAGTTCTGTTCAAGGAGACCCTGGTTCACTTCTCAGCGATCCTGACTTCTCCGGGGCTGGCTTTTGTTGGCTTTCTGCTCCCTACAGCACACATAGCTCATGCCGGTGGCTTCTCACCTCAGCCAAATCTGCAGTACCGGCGCCAGGTTCCTCTCGTGCCCGGCCCTCCCTGAAGAACTCTTTGGATGGAATTTATTTTGGTCTCCTGTTTTCCATTTTGGGGAGACAGACACACATTTAAATGAGAAGTGAGAATATCCGCAGCCACTTCCGATGTCGACGGAGCACAGGGTGGAGATGACTGCTCTGTGGAATCATCTGGACCTCATCTTCCCGTGAATGAGGAGAGATGAAAAGGGAGGGAGGAAGCAGAGGAGCAAGGAAGGGTTAAAGCGGGAGGGAGGAAAGGGGAAAAGGAAAATGAAGAGAGGGAAGGAAGGAAAGAGGCGTTGTGTGCAGAGAAGAACAAAAGGAAAAGAAAAAGTGGCCAAACCAACTTTGCAGCTTTCTAGCTCTGTTGGCAAATGCCAAGCACTTCTAGTCCCTGGCTACACCGCTCTACAGATATCTGCATGCTGAGCCCTGGCTGACGGGACTCGCCCACGGCTCTGATTATTCCCGTTCCAGGTAAAGCAGGAAACCCTGCCAGCTCACCTGTGCAGAGGATTTTAGCTGTCAATGCATATTTCAAACAGCAGGCAGGGACTGCCTGAATAATTCAAACCTTTCAGGGTGCTGGTGCCCTTCTCACCAGGTTGGTGTGCAATAATCCACAATGTGTTCTGCTTTCTCTGATGCTCTCATTAGTGACTGGGCTTGGGGGCCAGGCTTCCTGTGTATTGGGATGCGGGAGGGCTGGAGTGAGGGACATATAGAACTCTTTTGTCTTGACCTGGTGGTCTTCTTGTGCTTAGTTCTTACTCTAGACACTAAGAGTGTCTTTTTAAAGAGGAGCAGACAGTTAGAGAATATATTTTTCCAAGGAGACCCCAAGCCAGGTCCGGGCACCCACGTGGCCCATCAGAGGAATCGGGAATTAGGAGTCAGGTCCAGCCTCTGCCATCCTGAGGCCCCGCCCGCCCAGGACTCGGTGCTGACCGTGGCATCTCAGTATGTGCGGAAGGCTATGCTTAATTGAATCAGTGGAATTACTATAGATACTTGGCTCTCTGTCTGGAGGGAAACACAGATTCACACATCAACTCAGAAACCGAAATCAATTCTGAATAGATTGAATATGTAAATGTATGAAAGAAATAGGAAAGAAAATAAGACTATATGTATAAACTCAGGAAGGGGGAGACGTTTTTAAACCAGACGGAAAGTCCAGAAGCGTAAAATAAATGATTGGCAAACAATACAAAAACAAAACAAAACAAAACAAAAATACCTGTTCAACTAAAGACCGTATAAAAACAAAAGGCAATGCTAGACTGGGATACAACATTTGCACCACATGTGATTGACAAAGGGTGAACATTCCTAACAGTTAATATTCCTAAAGGTCTCTTGTAAACCGATAAGAAGATGAACGACCCTTAAAATTGGGGAAAATACATGGACAGGAACAGGCAATTCGTGAGTAGGACATTCACCATGTGAACGTTATTCAGCCTCAGCAATAACCAGGGAAATGTAAATTAAGGCAACCATATAGCACCATTCCTCTTCCATTTGAGAGAAAAAACGTTAAAAAGATTGATGACCGTTGGTGGTGGAAAGGGTGTGGAGAAAAAGGCAACCACACATACAGCTGGTGGAAATCCCATATTGTTGCAATGTTCTAGCAGTATTTATGAAGATCTAAAGTATTCTTATCATTAGGACCAGCAATCCCTTCTCTTTTGAAGCACATATTCCAGAAACAAAACTGTACAGAGGCTAATTTGTACAAGGACGTATTCGCCCTTTGTGGCATTGTTGTGTCCCCCAGAGTCCCCCCTTCAAAGAAAAGAAAAGAAAAATGCCATAGAGACCAAGGCAGAACGGAGAGGGAGAAAGAGATTAAGGAACATTCTGCAAGTCGATCAAAAGGAAAGGGGTTTGATGAAATATAGCAAACCCTACGAGATAAGATGTGGTTGCTTAAAGAAATGAGTCAAACCTACAACAGGGGTCCAGAGCAATAGATTCAGGTGGCTCAGTTCGTGAAATCAAGAGTGAGGTTTGGAGACGGGGCACTTGCATCTGATTCTCTCCTTCACCACTTCTTAGCTTGCTAGCTGATTACCCTCACTGTGCCTCAGTTTCCTCACCTGTCAACCAAGGAAACTTCCGGGGAGATGAGAAGAGTCAATCATGTCAATTGCTTAGACCTGTACCCGGTACCTAGCAAGCTTTAACAATTGTTAGTGATTATTGATAGTGTATAATTCTACTTTTTGTGATGCAATTAAAAAGAAAAAAAAAGGGGGTGGTAATATTCTAGACTAAGGAGAGGTGGGACTTAAAGGGGGAGATTAATCACTTCATCTTTAAAGTCTTGCTATTGAAATGTTAAATTAATACAGCTGACATTCAGCAGGTAGGCAACCTTTGAGCTACCGCAGCTGTTAAAATACTGACGTATTTTTGTACCAGTAGGTAAAGAATGTCCCCATTATCCTGACCATCTTGAGCCATTTCCTAGTGTCTCCTCTTCCGTCCATCCTTCCCTATGGTCCAGCAGGCAAGGGATTCATGCCTTGGCTGCCCAGGGAATCTCTACATCCCTGCTTCAGCCTGAGGTTTAGGGTCCTTATTCATCACAGTTGTGTATTCTGGATATCACCCCGAAAGACAGCAACATATTACCTGTGTAAATTAAAAAAAAAATTAATACACTGTAACACGGAGTATAATGCAAGCCTGCACTTCTGCATCTCAGTGGTTCTGTATTTGCCGATGTCAAGGCTGACTTGGGCGATCTGCAAACTGCTACGTTCTCTTCCACCTGTCCCTCACCAGCAGTGATATGCAAATTACTCTACCTGAAGTCAGCATGGTAAACAATTGAACCTCTGGAAGAATATTAAAAAAAAAACTTAAAAAAAAAACCTCCTTAAATATTACCCACACCAACTCTTACTGCTACCTGCAGGGTGTCTTCCTGAAATTCACAGCTCAAAGTCTCTTGAGCCCCAGAAGTCTTTTAAAATAATGCCAGCAAATGAATACCTACCTGGTAATGTGTTATAATTTCTAGGTCTGGCTGTGGATGGATGCCAAGCCCAGGTTTGTACAAGTTGGAAAAGAATAAAATGTCCCTGGCTCCAAATAAATAATGGTGCCCATGACAGATTTTAATGTGCTTCATCCCAGAATCCTGGGAGGAGAAAAGTGAGCAGGAAGATTAGATAATAGCCGTGAAAGGGCAAAGCAGGCTCCTCTGAGCTGACTCCTTGATGGGGGAGCAGAGGTGGGCAGTGGGCAGCGGACAGAGCTGGGAAGCCTCTGTTTAAAAGCAACAGCAATATAAATGGCAGGCGCTATCTGAGAACTGAATATATCCCAGGACTTCTGAGGCTGCTCTGAGGGGACCCATTTCACAGATCTGGAAACTGAGGTGCAGAGAAGTTAATGCTTTTGCCCACTGGTCTCCATAGGAATAAACTTTGGATGTGAAAAGAGGTGCCTCTGTCACTGAAGTCCACTCTAGTCCACTAAACAAGGCATTTGTCTCCAGAGGCCATAGAGAAACAGGAATGACCATGAGAGAGATAAGAAGCAGGTTCATTTTTCCAGAGTCCCGGGTTAAA
Source organism: Saccopteryx bilineata (assembly GCF_036850765.1). Lineage (NCBI taxonomy): Eukaryota > Metazoa > Chordata > Mammalia > Chiroptera > Emballonuridae > Saccopteryx > Saccopteryx bilineata. Next base: position 274,751,138 of record NC_089493.1, read on the forward strand.
AATCAGCCCGTTCCCAGGTGAAGTGCTTTCTAGTTCATGCCGTTTCTCAGTTAACTCAAAGCTGACCGAAAAAAAAAAAAAAAAAAAAGCTGACCGATTTGTTGGTTGACTTGGCAAGGCCGCGCCCTCCCCAGCAGCACAGGCACCCTGCCTCTTTTCGGCCACCTGTAACGGCTCTTTGCCATCGCCCGGGCAGTGACGGGGTTTAGAGATGAAGAGGCTGTAAGACTGTTAGACTGAAAAGCAGGCAGGGAGGGAAGCTCAAAGGGGTACCTGCTCCTCTCATGAGTCACATGCACTGTGACTGTACTTATATAGGGAGGTGACCCCTCACCTCTTAAAATGGAATCTAAAGGTTAGGTGCATTTTATTTATGTGCTTCGTGTTCCTGGAAGAGGATTTTCTGGGACTAGCTTTCCTCCAATTCTCAGTGGGCTCTGTAGCCCTGAAGAAGTTACAAACCCACAGTTCTCTGGGGGGGGGGTCCTCTGAATTAAATGTTAGGACATGCATCTCCATTCAGTCCTTCCTTCACTGAATGTGCATTTATTGAGCTCCTATGATGGGTGAGTTGTGGCCAGGTGCAAGGACTATGGTGGGAACCCGAAGGATGCTCCCTCCCTCGTGGGTGGAGCTCGTATTGAGTTAGAAGACAGACATTAAATGGTTCATCTGGTGGCTCCTTAATCCGATGGCGTTAACAGCTTTAAAACAAAAGACAAAAACAAACAAATAAACAAACAAGAACAGCGCAGTAAGGTTACATTTCCTATTTTAGGCTGTTTAGGAATGGAGTGCCTGAGGCGGCAATATTTCAGCTGAGATCTGAGACATGAGTCGTTGGCAGATGAGAGGAGGCTTGACTAAGGAGAGCTCTAAACACTGGCTGCTCAGAGGGTGGTCCTCAGACCAGCGGCATCAGCATCTGGGAACTTGTTAGAAACGCAGATTCTCAAGCCCGCTCTCTGAAGTAGTAAATAAGAGTCCAAACTTGGTAACCAGATCTCCGGGCGATAAGTGTTTGCACTGAAGGTCGAGAAGCGCTGCTGGGAAGTGAAGGAACAGCATCAGAGGAACCATGCGAAGATGGGGCGTTCCTGGGACTGAGACAGAAAGCGGTGCTGGGGACGGGAGAGGCGCGGCTGGAGAGAGGGGCAGGGGCAGAGCCGTCGGATCCTTGTAGCCATGTTAGGCAAAACAGGACATATTTGAAGGCAATGAAATGATTACACTTTCAGCAAGAACTTTTAGAACCCTAGTTTGGCAACTTGAGCTATGGAGTTGTGTATGTGTGTGTGTGATAATACACACACATATACATACACACGTACATATATATATAGAAAGCATGAAAATGACAAGTGCTTGTGGTTACTCTTTGTCCCTGCAACACATATGCAAATCATCTCTGTTTCCTCATCTGTAAAGCGGGGATCAGAAGTTCTCCATTGCAGGGTCATTGGGATGGTTTTAATGGATCAGTGACTATCATGCTCATGTATCAAGGTTGGACACATAGGAAGTGTTTAACAGATGAGTTTACGTCTCATTGATTAGACAAGTATTTGTTCTGGTCCTTCATTCTGAGCCCTGAAAGAGGAGGTGAAGATGTCACAATGAACAAGAAGGGATCTGTAGCCCGGGGAGCTCACACTCACTATGGGGAAGTGGAGCTCACACAGGTGGTACTGACACACGGCTAAGCATGAAGACGGCAGAAGTGGAGGGGGCTGTCGGAGCGCACACAGATGGGTAACAGACTCCGTGGAGCCTGCGTCATGCCTCAAGGAGGAAGAGCTGTCTAGGCTAGCCTGAGGAATGGGTTAGAGTTAGTCCGAGAAGAGGGAGATGACTATGACAGACCCTGAGGGGCATTTACAACATCCAGAACAAAAAGGTTAAAAATCTAGAATAAACAAAGAACTCCTGTAAATTATAAAGAAAAGGCAGGGAGCCCAACAGAAGGATGAAAAAAAAAAAAAAAAGAACCTTCATAAACATATGACTTAGATATGGAGAAACAATAGCATAGCTCTGTGATATAGGAAGAGATGCACAAACTCCTCAGTAACTAGAGAAATGCAAATTAAGATAATACAATGCTATCAATCCATCAGAATGACAAAACTTTAGACAGGTGGCCAATCCCAAGAAGCACAGAGCTGGGAATTCTCCTTCCTTCCTGTGGAGTGTAAACTGGCCAGAAGCGCTATCTGCTGGGACTTGGTGGTGAATTTAGGCAGGTGTCTGTCATAGTAATCTCTCTCCAAGGGGAGTTCTCACCTAGATTTACAATGGGATGACTTTGTAACATCAGTATGTTCGTAACATCAAGAAGTGGGAGGCAACCGGGGTGTCCATTATCAGGGATTGAATAAATAAAATGTGCTAAATGCACATTACAGTAAACCATACAGCATGAGGAAGTCACAAGCTAAATATATAGAAAGCAATATGGACAGATCCTAAAACAGTGTGGAGTGAAGAAAGCCTCAGGGTGAGCTGTACAAAACAATGCTGTGTATGTTAATTAAAAACACATTCACTCTCAGAATAACTCTGCATCTTTTATGATGTTTACAAACATATATCAAGCACAGGAGAGAGGAAAATGTTATCGGGAACAAGGTGTATGCAGGAAGAAATAAATGAATAATGAAGTAATACAAGGGCCCTCCATTGGCCAAGTATGATGAGGTGCCATGGATTAGGAAAAATGATGAACTCAGCTCAATGATCCTGAGATCCAATAATCAATCAAACAGTCAATCAATCAATCAAATAGCATATGAATAAAGTGTTTCAGGCAGAGAAACAATTAGTACTATTCCCAGAGGAAAAGAGATGATACCTTCTGGGTACAGAGAGCCTTCAGAATGGCTGGAACAAAGAGTGTAAGGCAGGGAGTGGTGAGTTTCGTGGTAAGCAGACCATGGAGGGTCCCAGAAGCTCTACGATGTAATCAAGATGATCCAAAGGTAATAGGGAGTCATTGAAAGATTACACATCATATGATCTCGTTCCAAACTCGAGCAATGAAAGAAGCTGGCAGTCAGCTCGAGTCAGAGGCTGAGGGCATTCATTTGTATTCATGTGACATATTTATCAAGTGTTAATAAAATAGGCTTTGGGAATCTTAGCAACCAAATCATGGACTTAATTTTTTTCCCACTTTTAAACCAATTATAAGACAGTCATTGACGTTTTCACCAGTAGCAACACATACCAGGCAATGTACAGAGTCATAGTAGTGACTTTGAGCAAGGTCACCTCAACTTTGAACGGGAGTTGCTCTAGTTGCCTTATTAGTAAACAAGCCAACACAAGCATTTCCTACATCCAGTCACTACTGGAATTAAACAAGAATTCAGTCTCAATCTTCACAATAACTTTATGAGACAGATATTCTTCCCATTTCATAGGAAGAAGAAACCAAAATGGAGACAGAGATGTTAAGTAACTTGCCCAAGGTCACTACAGGTAGCAAATGCACAAGCTAAGGTTGAAACAAAGGACTCTCTTCATAGGTTCATAGGCTGTTTCATTTTTTTTTTTTTTTTCATTTTTCCAAAGCTGGAAACGGGGAGGCAGTCAGACAGACTCCCACATGCGCCTGACCAGGATCCACCCGGCATGCCCACCAGGGGGTGATGCTCTGACCATCTGGGGCATCGCTCTGTTGCATCCAGAGCCATTCTAGCACCTGAGGCAGAGGCCACAGAGCCATCCTCAGCACCCGGGCCATCTTTGCTCCAATGGAGCCTCGGCTGCGGGAGGGGAAGAAAGAGACAGAGAGGAAGGAGAGGGAGAGGAGTGGAGAAGCAGATGGGCGCTTCTCCTGTGTGCTCTGGCTGGGAATCGAACTCGGGACTCCTGCATGCCAGGCCGACGCTCTACCGCTGAGCCAACTGGCCAGGGCCATAGGCTGTTTAAGAGGCTATACTGTGAACCACACTTCACTGCACTGGCCTTACATAGTTTACTTCAAAGTCTATAGCAGGGGTCCCCAAACTATGGTCTGTGGGCTGCATGCGGCCCCCTGAGGCCATTTATCCAGCCCCCCGCCACACTTCTGGAAGGGGCATCTCTTTCATTGGTGGTCAGTGAGAGGAGCATAGTTCCCATTGAAATACTGGTCAGTTTGTTGATTTAAATTTACTTGTTCTTTATTTTAAATATTGTATTTGTTCCCATTTTGTTTTTTCACTTTAAAATAAGATATGTGCACTGTGCATAGGGATTTGTTCATAGTTTTGTTTTTTTTAATGTAAATAAATTTTTATTTTAATGGGGTGACATCAATAAATCAGGGTACATATATTCAAAGAAAACATTTCCAGGTTATCTTGTCATTTAGTTCTGTTGTATACCCATCACCCAAAGAGAGATCATCCTCCGTCACCCTCTATCCAGTTTTCCTTGTACCCCTCCCCCTCCCCCTCTCCCCTCCCCCCACCCCCCGTAACCACCCCACTCCTGTCCATGTCTCTTAATCTCATTTTTATGTCCCACCAATGTATGGAATCCTGCAGTTCTTGTTTTTTTCTGATTCATTTATTTCACTCCGCATAATGTTATCAAGATTCCACCATTCTGCTGTAAGTGATCCGATGTCATCATTTCTTATGGCTGAATAGTATACCATGGTGTATATGTGCCCCATCTTCTTTATCCAGTCTTCTATTTTTTTTTACAGTGATTAAAAGCCTTTAAGCAAACTCTTGGACAATACAGCAAGAATCCATAAAAGAGTAGTGTCCTTAACATGTTCACCAAGTCCAAGTTGGCCCCATCACCATGCCAAATTCCTGAAAAATGCAACTCAACCACAGTTCAGTCTGTTAGGAGCTGTCACAGGGAGCAGGAGTCCAGGAAAAGTCCACATCCAGGAAAAGTCCTCATGGCATTGGAATTCTTGTCACCATTCTATACTTTGCAGCTCATGTCCAAGTCCCAATGACTGCTACTTCTAGCTGGTAATGATTCAGGTAGACTGGAAAAGCCATTTATAGCATGTGTGGATATGGAGCTTCTGTTCTCCTCTGCCTGGAGAGATGAGACCAGGTTGCTTTTCCCTGGAGCTCTGTGACTGTGACATGGTAAAGAGAACCTTGGGATACACTAAGCTGGGTGGCAAAGGTAGATTCATAATAGAAGTTGGCAAAAGGGGGAAAGAGAGCTCTAAATTAGGAGTAGGTCTCAGCCTGAAATATGAGTGGGGCATTGAGGTAGGAGGGATAAAGGAAACACTATATATTAAGCAAAGCAGCAGAAAATAGGACTATCAACACCCACAACAGAGATCTTTTGAGGGAAGAATAAAAAACCTGACTATTCAGGTTTTTAAAAACATAGTTAAGTGGCCCTTGTGCAAATGAGATCAGTTTATCTGCTTCTTGGAAGAAATACCCTAGGCTTGTCCACGGTGTCGTAGATGGGGCCGACGGCCCTGGGCACCTTCAGCCTTCAGTGGCAAACCCCAGCATTCTGGGCAAGGTTAGGTCATAGATGGCTGGAGCAGGGCTGGAAGAGACTGAACCCTCCCTTAGGGGAGCAAGGGGGAAGCCTACCTTCCAGTGTCCCTGTTTCCTCACAGCAGAGGCATGTAAGCCTGGCAGGCTTTAGCTCAATGACCTTCCTTTCCACTATTGAAGCAGGACCCAGATGGCATCCTATGAGACCCCTTTGGGGCATTGGAGCCTTTAAGGGCATATCCTAAAAGCTGGTAGTTCCCCTGATCTCTATTGGGCTTTTTCTGCCTTTAGGTATCTTAAAAGCCATGCTCAGAAGATCTCGCTGAGGGGTTTGAGGATCCCCATCCGCCTATATAAATCTTTTCCATATATCTGGAACTATTTGGAAAAAGACAAAACAGTGTTATTAGCTGGATCTAATAAAGAAGGTAGTAGTTTGCAGGCAAAAAAGATTTGGTGTCTCCTGTTCATCAGCATTCAAAAGAAATGTAATTTTTTTTTTTAAGTAAGAAGCATGATATGGTAGACCCATAGGAGTTCCAGGATATGACTACCCCCTTTTAAATTTTTTTTTAAATTGACCTTAAAATGTTTGCTGAGTACACTTTAATAATACCTTAGCTTTAAAGATTGTAAGCATGACAAAATACAGTAAATGCTTTTGCTCCATATGCAGGAGCATTTTCAGTTTAGCCAGTTTAGGAAATCCAATATTAGAACAATGCATACAGACAATGAGCTATAACATGCTTAGTAGCCTCTCCTGTTCTGACAGAGGTTACTATAGATCTGGAATATGTATCCACTGTAATGTGGACATATGACTGTTTGCCAAATGAAGGTATATGAGTAACATCCATCTGCCAAAGTTGTCCTGGTAGGGGTCCTAGAGGGTTAACTCCAAATGAGGGGGCAGTAAAGGACCCCATGGACAGGATTTCCTAATCTGCCGTGCTGCTTCCCGAGAAAGTTGAAACTGTTTACACTGGGCTGCAGTGTTCTGGTGACGAATAGTATGAGACTGACTTGCTCGGTCTGTCATGGTTGCTCCATGATTTTCTTTTGGGTAGCTTGATCAACAAGGGCATTCCTAGGCCCTGGCCGGTTGGCTCAGTGGTAGAGCATTGGTCTGGTGTGCAGGATTCCTGGGTTCGATTCCCAGCCAGAGCACACAGGAGAAGTGCCCATCTACTTCTCCACCCCTCCCCTTCTCCCTCCTCTCCGTCTCTCTCCTCCCCTCCCACAGCCAAGGTTCCACCGGAGCAAAGCCACCCCAGGCACTAAGGATGGCCCCATGGCCTCTGCCTCAGTCACTAGAATGGCTCTGGTTGCAACATCGCAGCACGTCAGATGGGCAGAGCATTCCCCCCTGGTAGGCATGCCAGGTGGATCCCGGTCAGGCACATGCGGGAGTCTGTCTGACTGCCTCCCCATTTCCATCTTCAGAAAAATACAAAAAATAAATAAATAAAAGAAAAAATATAACAACAACAACAAAAAAAGAAAAGAGTAAAAAAAAAAGAGAAAAAAAAAAGGGCATTCCCTTGTGTTAAAGCTCCAGGGAGTATGGAGTGAGCTTGAGTATGTCCTATGAAACATGGAGCTCTATGTTGACATATAAGTCTTTGAAGAAGGAGGAACTGCTGAAATAGTTCACCAGCATTTGTCCCTAAGACAGCAGTCTTTATAGTGGAAACACCATAAGTAAATATTTGCTGTCTGTCTATAGATTAAAGGGGGAATATGGCAAATGCTGAAAAGCCATGATCTTTGTGCCTCTCCCCTCCCTCAACCCCCCATAGTTTGTTTTATAGTCCGGCCCTCCAATGGTCTGAGGGACAGTGAACTGGCCCCCTGTGTAAAAAGTTTGGGGACCCCTGGCCTATAGCATTGGATGAGGTCTGAAGACAGTAAGTGTCTTCACATGGGATCCTGGATCTCTAAAACAAATATCCTCTGGGCTATACTGGAACTTGTACACATGTTGTGTTTTTTTTTTTTTTTTACCTGAATCATTAAAGTTCTTTTAGGTTCCACATATAGGAAATCATAAAACAAAATAAACAAACAAAACAGAAATAAACCCATAGATACAAAAAAACTGATAGTTGCCAGATGGGAGGCGGATTGGGGGGTTGGGCAAAAAAGGTAAGGGTATTAAGAAGTACAGACAGATAATTATAAAAATAGACACAGAAATGTGAAGAACAGCACAGGCAACATAGTAACATTGTAATAACTATGTATGGTATCATATGGCTACTAGACTTGTCAGGGGGATCACGTTATTAGATATACACACGTCTCACCGTTATGCTGTACACCTGAAGCTAATAAAATATTGAATGTCAACTGTAATTGAAAGATTTTTTTAAATTAAAAACATTTTTTGGTATTAATAGTCAATATATATATATATATATTTTTTTTTTTTTCATTTTTCCGAAGCTGGAAACGGGGAGGCAGTCAGACAGACTACCGCATGCGCCCGACCGGGATCCACCCGGCATGCCCACCAGGGGGTGATGCTCTGCCCCTCTGGGGCGTTGCTCTGTTGCATCCAGAGCCATTTTAGCGCCTGAGGCAGAGGCCAAGGAGCCATCCCCAGCACCCGGGCCATCTTTGCTCCAATGGAGCCTCGGCTGCGGGAGGGGAAGAGAGAGACAGAGAGGAAGGAGGGGGGAGGGGTGGAGAAGCAGATGGGCACTTCTCCTGTGTGCCCTGGCCGGGAATCGAACCCAGGACTCCTGCATGCCAGGCCGACGCTCTACCGCTGAGCCAACCGGCCAGGGCCTATAATCAATATTTTAAAATATGAAGATTTTACATAACAATCCAGAATTTTGGTTTCTTGTAAAAAGTTGAAAAATTTGGCAAGACTGGTCTCCCACACCCTTTTGGAAAAGTCAGTCGGAGCTGAGTAGCAGTTTTGTAGTTAGACAGTGCGTATGCTTTCCACTTTTCCATAGTCCCCACCACTCCTTAATGCACTGGCATCTTCCTCTCAATCTCATTAACCACCCAGCTGTAACAGACTTTGATGCTGTGATCCCAGTTGTAGGCAATAAATGGTCTAACTGAGAGGATGGGGCAGGCAATCGAAGGTTGTAAAAATCAGAAGCTTGGCCTATCTCAGAATGTGAAACAAAATTAAAGTCTTCTTGGAGATTACCTCTTCCCTGGTCTCCACTCTCATTGGTGGCCTTAATTTCCCCTGTGGCCTTAATTTCCTCTCTTATAAAGTAGCCAAGTGACACAACTGTAAATATAATCAAAACAGGAGCACTGGAATTGTTCCTTCAGAAGCTGAACATTAGACTTAGCTTTTCCAATAACTCTCTATTTATTCAAATCTAATTACAAAACGATTGTTAATCATTGTGGAATAAATTCACTCTTCACGTCTGAAAATGTTAAAGCCCTAATTTAACAGCAGCAGCCAAGAAAAAACAAAACAAAACAACAACCTTCTAATAGATTTGCACTAAGAAACAGAACATGGCCTGTGTTGTCAGATGTTCAATAATTTAATGGCAAATGAAGTGTGCAAAATACAATATTTGTGTCATAAACCACCCAGCTTGTCACATAATAGATTTTTGAGGAGTCGAGTTTCATGACACTGAGCAGGGTTATGCTGGAACAGCAGAGTAGCCAATTGCTGTCTGTAGGTTCCATTTGCTTCTGTAGGAAAGGACTGAATGTCACGTCAGCCACTGGCAAGGAGTAGTATCTCTCTGGTATTGAAATTATGTCCACGGAATCTTTGATGCTCTTTCATTAAAGAATTGGAACCTACTTCCTATCCTCTTGAGTATGAGGAGAACTGAGTGACGGGTGGCTAAGTGAAATACAATAGACATAATTGGGCCACACGAGATCAGGCCACAGAAGGCATTCTGGCCTCCTCTTTGTTCTCTCCGTTGAATTACTCGCTCTCGGGGGAGTCAACTGTCAGATTGTGAGAACACAGAAGCAGACCCGTGGAGAAGTCTACACGGTGAGGACCGAGGCCTCCTGCCTACAGCCAGTGAGGAGCTGAAGCACCTCGCACCTCGTCAAGTGCTCTGGAATTAGCCATCTTGGAATTAGATCCCCCAGCTCTGAGTCAAGTTTTTCAGATAACTGAAGCCTCAGCTGACATCTGAGCTTCCCTCTCGTGAAAGACCCCAAGCCAGACCTGCCCAGATAAGCCACTCCTGGATTCCTGATCCTTGGTAACTCACTGAGACAATAAGTGTTTGTATTTTAAAGTGCTAAGCTTCGGGATATCTGTTAAGCTGCATTAGATAACTAATACAAAATAAATGGCACGTTGAGGGAAAAAGGAAATGGTCTAGAATGGCTGCTGTTTGGGGCACATGACAGGTAGGAGGTAAAGAATGCAAACACAAGAACTGGGAAGGGCAGAGTGAGGTCAAGGTGCAAAGGACCTTGAAATGCATGCTCAGGAACTTGACCTTTATTCTGATGGGACCTGGGGCCATAATGGATCAACAAGACTGGTGCATTTTTTCATTTCTAAGAAAGCAAATAAGAGCCTTCTTCTAGTTGACTTCTCATTGCTTTAGGCATAAAGGAACACTAAGAAAACACGAGATCTGCTATTGCTATATCCATGTTTACGTCCAGCTCAAATACACGGTACATGCATCCACAGGGCAAGATAAGCCTACCAGTGATCTCATGTAGAGGGCCTTTCATTTTCTTCTTCCTGCCAAATTTAGCCTAATCTCTGCCACTCTGTTCTGGTATTGCCCTCATCCCGACACACACACACACACACACACACACACACACACACACACACACACGGATACTGCTCCCCATCTCTGTCCTTTGGATCACCTAGACCAGGGGTTCTCAAACTGCGGGCCGCATACAGGCCCCTGAGGCCATTTATCCGGCCCCCGCTGCACTTCCGAAAGGGGCACCTCTTTCATTGGTGGTCAGTGAGAGGAGCATAGTTCCCATTGAAATACTGGTCAGTTTGTTGATTTAAATTTACTGTTCTTTATTTTAAATATTGTATTTGTTCCCGTTTTGTTTTTTTACTTTAAAATAAGATATGTGCAGTGTGCATAGGGATTTGTTCATAGTTTTTTTTATAGTTCGGCCTTCCAACTGTCTGAGGGACAGTGAACTGCCCCCTGTGTAAAAAGTTTGGGGACCCCTGACCTAGACTATCACTTTTTTGAAAGCTTTTTCTATCCTTCCCAGTCTGGGGACTTGTCCTCTGTGTACTTCTAAACCCTGCACGCATGCATTTATTCTAAATTAAATGGAGTATTATTTGTCCATTTCTGTAATACTTTTCCCCACCTAGATGAGCTACACAAGTTCATTGGCTGCATTAAAAAAAAAATCTCTGGCCCTGGCCGGTTGGCTCAGTGGTAGAGCATCAGCCTGGCGTGCGGGGGACCCGGGTTTGATTCCCGGCCAGGGCACATAGGAGAAGGGCCCATTTGCTTCTCCACCCCCACCCCCTCCTTCCTCTCTGTCTCTCTCTTCCCCTTCCGCAGCCAAGGCTCCATTGGAGCAAAGATGGCCCGGGCGCTGGGGATGGCTCTGTGGCCTCTGCCCCAGGCGCTAGAGTGGCTCTGGTCGCAACAGAGCGACACCCTGGAAGGGCAGAGCATCGCCCCCTGGTGGGCAGAGCATCACCCCTGTGGGCGTGCCGGGTGGATCCCGGTCGGGCGCATGCGGGAGTCTGTCTGACTGTCTCTCCCCATTTCCAGCTTCAGAAAAAAAAAAAAAAAATCTCTGAATATGGTAGGTAACTAATAAATATCTCTAAAACAAATGAATGGACACATGATCACTGAGTTTTGCTAACTGCTACATCTGAAGAAATCCAGATTTCTCTGTAGTTTGGTAGCCGGGTGATCTGTCTTTGAAGGCTTCTGAAGAAAAATAAGTCCAATATTAAGGAGGCTTATCTTGCCCTGTGGATGCATGTACCGTGTATTTGAGCTGGATGTAAACATGGATATAGCAATAGCAGGTCTCATTCTCCTCCACAAATCAATGGACCAGTTCGCTCAGAGCAGACCAAGAGGCATTACCCTCACTTTGAAACACGACCTGATTTACTGATTCATGGGCAGAAACCCTGAGATCTTGGTTCCTTTCCACCAATGTTCCCAATCTTTCTTCATATGACAGGGGAAAAAAAAGGTATCCATAATCCTGATCATTTTCAAACAAGTTTGTTCCTGTTTGGAACCCATTAACTGTTTGTTGTGGGGAACTGCGTTTGCCTTCAGGAGATAGCTAGGGCGCAGCTGAGGACCTGAAGTGCCTTGGACTTATCAGGGCAGAACGGTGAGCCAGAAATTTGAGAATCGTTTAGGATGGGGATCAGCAAACTACAGTCCACAGGCCAACTCCAGCCCTATTTTAAATGGCCCTTGTGCCACAAATGATTTTTTTAAATGGTTACATTTTAAATGGTTATACAAGTACCTCTACAATACCTACAATTTTGATTCTTGGTTTGCAAAACCTAAAATATGATATTTACTACATGTAGCCATGTAAGAAAAACTTTGCTGAGCCCTGATGTAGAAGGAAAGAGAGAGAATCCCCAGAAAAGAAATTTGGAGAATGGACATATCATCTGTGGATTTTTAAGTCGCTTACAGTAGGGTGCACTCTGCTCTGTGTCCGCTAGGGAAACTGTGTCATGTCCATATTGACCATAAAGACCTGTGAGTCATGGGTTCTTTGGCGGGGAACCAATGTGTGTGTGGGGCGGTGTTACTCAAACTATGCATCTGAAAACAGAGAGGGCATGCAGACGCAGAAGCCAGTGTGCCACAGAGCAGCCAGCATCTGGTCACTTACAGCCTCCCTGGTCCTCCTTATTTATTGGCTTTAGGTCTCAGGTCAGATGTCGGAGGAATGACACAAACTCATCACCCTCTTCTCTTCCTACTGCCTAAACGAGCTCCAAGCTCACGGGGTCATACTGGCACTGTCCTCTGAGAGGACACCTTCACTTAATCACCCCTCTCCCTGCAGCCCATCAGTCGGAGAGCAGATACTTCTTGCAGAGAACACTCTTACCCGTCAGGGGACCATAATGCCCAGCAATCATTGTGGCTTTTCCAGACTTAATGTTCCCTCTCCTCAGGTTCTTCCTGCCCCAATGGAAAGGGTAAGAATGCTATTTTAAGACATCCTTTAGTACCAAAATACCACCTGAGACATTCATGTCCTTCCTTCCAATACTCTCTTTTGTTTAAAGCATAAAGAACGTATCAGGTTGGAAAGTCGTGGCGTCCTATGGGAAGCCACCCAAAGGCAGTGCGGAGTTCTCACAGGATTTCTGCCCCCCTCCCAGAAGGCATCGGTGCTTTCCCAGGTGTACGCTGAGGGCAAGGAGAAGTCTTTTCTCATTTTGTTTCTTCTTCTCATCTTTAGAGTGTGGGGACCACCGGAGGGGTCACTGGGAAGACAGGCTTCACGCGATAGAGCACCAGGGTGAGAAAGGACAGACTGATAATGGCCACGTGGACACCCAGCCTGGCCACAGGGAAAGGAGCTGTAGAGCACGAAAAGCAGAAGGGAAGACAGGGGCGTGGAAATAATCTTTTCTACAATAGCAAAGATAATTGGGATGATATTTGAAGGTAGCGTGTGGGGGTCAGTGTCTAGTGACATCATCTGAACTCAAAGATAATTGGGAGAATGAATTCTGAAAGTCTTAGGCCTCATTTCCATCATTCTATTCTGTCCTTCCAATGAGAGTTAATATTTACTGGATGCTAACTGTGCACCGTGTACAATGCTAATCCATTAACAAGATCCAGCTCGTTTAGTGCAGACAACAATCCCACGGTGTGGGAAATACGGTGACCCTGTATTTACAGAAGAGAAAACCAAAGTTCGGAGAGGTTAAGCCACTCACTCAACCACTCACAGCTTATCCGTGGCAGAGCTGGGACTCACACTCAGGCCTGACCCCAGAACCAAGCTCATGTCGTCTCCATTAGATCAGCTCTTCCCAGGAGTCTGCCTCCAGGATCCTGTCTCCCGCGGCAGTGGGGCACCGGCATATGCTCCGGAGAAACCGACTCCCACAGACAGCTGTCTAGACGGTGTTGATATTATAAATGGTATTATGAAAAAATAAGGATATGGCTTATAAATCAGGCAAAGGGAAGTTATGATTCTTCTGGACACTCTAATCTATCTCCCTATAATTGCCTGTATATGAAACGCCTGTATGAGGTTATTGGAGTATTCCCTGGATCGTCTGTGAAGGCAGGATGGCAATCTTAGCAACCGTAGTTCCACAAAACAAAGCAACCTGTCCCACTCTGACACTGTGACACTCCTGCTTGCGAAAGCGACGAAGGCAGGGTCAGAGAGGGGTTTGTCCACATTCCTGTTCAAAAATATAGGAAGTAAGAAGGGTTAACTGTGAAGCTTTTTTTTTTTTTTTTAAATTATTTTTGTATTTCTTTCCTTTTTATTGAATTTATTGGAGTGACATGGTAAACAAATTATACAGGTTTCAGGTGCACAAATCTACAACACATCATCTCTACCCTATATTCTGTGTTCAGCTCCCGCAAGTCAAGCCTCCGTCTGTCACCGTTCATACCCCTTAACCTTCCCTCCACCTCCCCCACCCCCACTCCTGGCAATCAGCACACTGGTGTCCCTGTTCATGAGGTTTTAAAAATATTTTATTCTTTTTGTTTTGTAGTTTATTTATTTATTTAGTGACAGAGACAGAGAGAGGGACAGTTAGGGACAGACAGACAGGAAGAGAGAGAGATGAGAAGCATCAAGTTTTTGTTGTGACACCTTAGTTGTTCATTGATTGCTTTCTCATATGTGCCTTGACCGAGGGGGGGGGAGGGGGCTACAGCAGACTGAGGGACCCCTTGCTCAAGCCAGCGACCTTGGGCTCAAGCTTGCTCAAACCAGATGAGCCTGCGCTCAAGCTGGTGACCTCAGGGTTTTGAACCTGAGTCCTCCTCGTCCCAGTTCGACGCTCTATCCACTGCGTCACCACCTGGTCAGGCAATTTTTTTTTTTCTTTTTCACGCAATCCCTCCACCTCCTCCAACCCAGCCTCCTACTTCCCCGCCTCCCGCCAAACTGTCAGCCTTCTCTCTCTCTATGAGTTTGTCTCTCTTCTGTGTGCTGATGGCTCTCGCCTCTAACAACTAGGGAAGCAATCTCGGGGATACTTAAGGAGAAAACCACAGGCTCCATTTCTTTAAACCATCTTTAACCTTTAGTTCTAGAAACCCTAATTAAAAATCAATTCTGGTTTTTTTCTGTAGTAAATCTGACAGTAATTCTATCTCTAATGGCAGCAGCTAGATAAATAGTATGTCAGGTAAACGCAGCAGGAAAAAATGACATTTTCATTAGCAATTTACTGGGTGTGAAATTTCAACCGTGATAAAACATTCCTGAACAATACAGGGTAACTATCCCCTTAGGGCAATCCAGTCTACTAATTAATGGGGGACACAAGGGGGATTAAATGTCTGCTACCCAAATCATTTTAGTGTTTCACAGCAGAGTTATTTTGTATGCACCTCACACTGAGAAAATAAGTCAAGGCCCCCAAAACAATAAACAGGCTGACATAACAAGATGATTGCAGCCTATTGCAGTCCAGAAGAATCTAATCTGCTTTCCTAACGGCACCGCAGTCTTTATTGTGACAGCATGGATCTCCATTCATCAGCCCATTTCGGCAAGCTCTCCCCACCAGGGATCATTCACTTTCAGGGTAGCCTCTGAACAGGTATCATCGACTTGCGAGTCTGGCAATCCATCCCCGCTCTGCGTCCCTCCATCAAGACGCCTTGGCAGTCTCCGGAGTAGCTGGGGAGAGGGAAATTTTGGCCAATGCATGCTGGACTTCCAGAGAGACTCTGGGAAGGAGGGCAGCAAAGTTCTCCAGCTCAGGGCAGAGAGGGAATGAAGCCCTGGCGTCGCCTCTCGTCCCTGCTAACATCCCAGCGACCTTTCCAGGGAGGCATCAGATCAAGGCAGAGCCGTGGAACATCAGGACGAAAAGGGAAAGAGGGGGGAAAGGTGTTTGTATTTCCTAAGGATCCAGCCTTCCAAATCGTTCTCTCGTTTAACTCTTATATCAAACCCTTGATAGTGGTGTGGCTGTGGATCCCTTTTCCAGATTAAAAACAAAACAAAACAAAACAAAAACAATAAAACTGAGACACAGAGAGGTTAAATAATCCACGCCGAAAAAGGGACTTCGAAACATGATTATTTAAGTAGCCGTTTTCAAGCTTTTTTTTTATATATATACCGAGAGAAGTAAAGTCCAGATGTGAAAAATTAACCACTTAAAGGGTAGATATAATTCAGTGGCATCCAGTACACTCACAGGGCCCTGCAGTCAGAGCTTCTACCCAGTCGAAACACTCCCATCACGCCTGTGCCCGGCAAGCATCCCTCCCCCCAGCTCCTGGGTCCACTTCCACTCCTCTGCTTTGTGTCTCTGTAGATTTTTTCAAAAGACAATGGAACCCCAATCAACAATAAAAAAAAGAAGAGATGCTAATTGAAGTGGAGGCTGCATCTTGGAGTTTCAACCTTCCCAGACTCCAGCGGAGACCCAGGGCCACTGCTCTAGAGCCTTTGGGCTCTAGAGGATGATTATGGGAGATTCTTGAGAAAAACTGCTATGAGGGGCTCTGTCACTGCACCATAATTACTTTCTCTCCGGGCCACTGGAAGCGACAAGACCAACACACCCTGGGAATCTCTGAGCAGCGATTTAACAAGGTCTCTGCACCCCTGCTGAATGGGGCCTGGACATCTCCATGGGGGGCGGATCCGTGCTACACTGTTGACCCTGATCAAAGCACCGTGTTTAGGAATCCTGCTAGTTTGCTTTGCTTGTTATGTACATCTCCAGAGATAGGTGGGGAAAGAACTTGACATCGGATCTCAGAACAGAGGAAAGGAAGAAATAATTGGACTTTACCATGGACTCACAATTTCAGCCACAGAAAATAATAAGAGTGTCAAAATACAGCTCCTCCTTTGGCTGGAATATTGTCTGATGTTCTAACCAGTTGGCTCTGGAGTCGAAACTGGTAAACTCTGCCTGATTTCCGTCTGTCCTTATTAATGGTGAACTGGAGTCATTTGCAGAGCCGGTGTGTTAATTGCTTTGCATGCTGCACCCACCCCATTCCTCAGTGGCCTACTGAGTGGGTAATGAGCCTCTAGTTCTGCCTCTAGACCACAGGTTGTGTTATCAGACTAAAGGGGTCTGTTTGCCTGCACGCATCAAAGCCCAATAAAACATGAACAGGAGATTACAGCAGAGAAAGTCAGGGTTAATTAGTTAAGGAAGTGGCCCATGCCTGGAGTCACAGGTGAGCCAATGCTCACAGACCTGGCTCCCCAGCGACATCCAGGGGATGGGTGATAAAGGGGGAAAGTCATCGATCATGGTGACGAAGAGACTTAGGGTCATGGTCCGAGTCGCGCTCTCTGCTGTTTGGTCCTGACGCCAGCCATGGCACTGTCTCGTCTGGTTTCGCCACTTTTCTGGCCCTGGAGCTGAAACTCACCTGGGGTCTAGATGTCATCTCTAGCTTGACGAAAACTCAGTCTCTGTGGTCAATAAACCCAGGGCTTTTGTTCCTAAGATTATTTGATGCCAAGCAGAACCTCCTTGTCTCGATGGCTTCATGAGTAAGGGAGCAGTTGTGCAGGAAGAAGGAGGCAGGTGAGTCAGGGTGCTGGGGGGAGGCCCATTGGAAGCGAAAGGAAAGGAAGGAGAAAAGTTCATATTGAAGAACGGAACTTTCTGCACGGTGACAGTCAGTCCAGGGGTAGGCGTGAAGTCTCAGTCTGTGCTGGGGTAACTGTGGCGTGGCTCGGGGACTGAGACTGTGGTTCAGGAGCTCTGGGCAGCCACTGCTGGGCCCCTGGATGGAGAGCCACACAGTTCTGAGGCTGGCCTCGTTCAAAAAGACACAGCTGACATGCACAGAGAAAAGGGTGAGAATGATGCAGGCAAACCCTCTAAAACAGTGGCCCCCAACCTTTTTTGGGCCACGGACCGGTTTAATGTCAGAAAATATTTCCACGGACCGGCCTTTAGGGTGGGATGGATAAATGTATCACGTGACCAAGACAAGCGTCAAGAGTGAGTCTTAGATGGATGAAACAGAGGGAATCTGGTCATTTTAAAAAAAATAAAACATCATTCAAACTTAAATATAAATAAAACGGAAATCATGTAAGTTATTTCTTTCTCTGTGGACCGGTACCAAATGGCCCACAGACCAGTACCGGTCCGCGGCCTGGGGGTTGGGGACCACTGCTCTAAAAGACCCAGAAGAGAGACACTCGAGTCCTCCATTCAGCCACACTGCTACGATGACATTATGTAACTGGACTCTTGAATTTCCAGTTCTAGGTTCCCGGGGGGACTTGGCTGAAAATTCCTGCCCTTGGATTCTTTGTGATGTCTCATTGTCTTGGTCACAGTTCCTTTGGTTACAAGTGCCAGAGACACAATTCAGACTTGCTCAAGCACCGAGGAACTGCACTGGGTTACAAAGCTGCAGCGTCCAGGCAGGACCACGGCAGGGGCTCAGACAACGTCATCAGGGTTCCTTTGCCCCACCCCGGTGTCTGCTTTCCTCTGGGCTGGCTTCATTCTCAGGTGGACTCGCCAAAAAGCTCCCCAAAGTTCTAATTTAGCAACTGCAATGGAGAAAGTACCCCCCATTTTCCATAGATTTAGAAAAATTGAGGAGCTAATGCTCACTGGATGATTTAGGTCACATAACTACCAAGGAAGCAAGACCCTGGGTAGGAACGGCTGACTAGTCAACCGGTCCTTAGACTCACAGCGGAGTGGAATCAGCCCATCCGAAGCAGGAGGACGGAGGGGAAGAAAGCAAAGGACCTTCAGGATGCTGTTCCCAGACTGTGGGTGCTGGGCAGCCGTCAGAGGGAACATCTGCTCTACCTGGCCTCCCTTCAAAGCAAATTCATTTTAAGTTCGTCTGAGCAGGTTCCTGTTTCTTGTCACCAGTCCTGGACTAAATATCAAGAAAACTGTATGGGAAATAACGACAAGGAAGACAGATTTCAGCTGTCAAAAACCTTACATTTTTACCAGAAAGATAAACCCAATGTATGTACAATACATTGGACATCACAGGTAGAAGCTTGTTCCAAAGGGACAGAGAAACCCCAGGGTTTCAGAGGCCATGAAATTGGCTCAGGTAAACAGGAAGTTTCTGAGGATATTTATTTGGGTTGAAGCTTAAGTAAAGAATGGTTAGACTGGCCCTGGCCAATTGGCTCAGTGGTAGAGCGTCAGCCTGGTGTGCAGAAGTCCTGGGTTCGATTCCCAGCCAGGGCACACAGGAGAAGTGCCCATCTGCTTCTCCACTCTCCCCTTCTCCTTCCTCTCTGTCTCTCTCTTCCCCTTCCGCAGCCGAGGCTCCACTGGAGCAAAGATGGCCCGGGAGCTGGGGATGGCTCCTCGGCCTCTGCCCCAGGCACTAGAGTGGCTCTGGTCGCAACAGAGCGACGCCCCGGAGGGGCAGAGCATCGCCCCCTGGTGGGCAGAGCGTTGCCCCCTGGTGGGCGTGCGGGGTGGATCCCGGTTGGGCGCATGCGGGAGTCTGTCTGACTGTCTCTCCCCGTTTCCGGCTTCAGAAAAATACAGGGGGAAAAAAAAAAAAAGAATGGTTAGAGTTTTGAATAGATAGGGATCATATTTCCAATTAATAAAAACGGCCTCATCAAACACCCAGAGGCTGAAAAGTACAAGGTTTATATAGCTTAAATGTAAACCCTTAAATAGCTCTAGCGTCTCTTTCGCCCCGGCTCTCTCCTCACCATCCAATCTACTGTCTCTGCTGGCCAGGCTCCTGCGACTTCCGCTTTTGCTCTCTTCCGAGCCAGTCTCCGCTTGCCAGCTGGAACTATTTTTTTTTTCAAATGCAAATCTGGTCATAATAATACCCTCCTTGCCTCTCAGTAGGTTTCCCATTGCTCTGATGATCTAGATTAAAGTTCTTCTCCAGTCTCCTCTCGTCATACCCCACCCAGCCCACCTCCGTTCTCATATAAATTCTCCAAAGCCGCAGACACGCTGGGAGGCTCCCTGAAATGCTGCTCACATCTCTGATCCCTTCACAGTGATTACGTGACACCTTTCCTTCAGGTCTCTGCCTAAGGAAGACCACCCCAGCCAGGCTAGTGCAGGCGTCTGGGTGATGCACACCCCGTGTCACCCTATATTTACCTTCACAGCCCTTATTTCAGTGGGTAAATAATCTTTATTTGCGTGATGATTTCATAACAGCATGGTTGCTCTCCCTGGGATCTATTGACATTTGGGACAGATGATTCTTGGTTGTGTGTGGGGGAAGGGGCTGTCCTGTGCATTGCAGGGAACTTAGCTGCATCTCTGGTCTGCTCATTAGACACCAGGAGCACCCCCCTCTGCGGTCTGCTGTACGCTAGACTCCAGGAGGGTGAAGCCAGTGCAGCGCCTGGCAAACAGAGGTGTGTGGTCCTTTGTTCCAGCTGCACCTTAGACTCTTTTAGGGAGCTTTTTAAAAACTATGAGGTATGATCTGACCCCATACTGAGTAAATAGGAATCTCCGAGGAGGTAGGTAGGGTCAAGGATTGAGGTCTAGGCATCCATATACTAGTTAAATCTCCTGCAGCTGGGGTTGATATCACAGAAGAGGTGTTCATTGTTGATATCTTTGCTAAGTAAATGCAAGGGAGGGATGAAGATAGTGAGGGAGTGAGAGAAGCAAGGAAAGAGGAAGAGGGAGGGAGAAATGTGAAGGAAATCCAAGGAAGGGGAAAAATGGAAGAAAGAAAACCAAAAATCTCTTGCTAGACTGAGACTGAAAAGAGAAATCTGGCTATTAAAGCTGAAAAGCCAAGTTGGAACCAGAATTCAAGAGCTCTGAATATTATTTGTTGTACTTGGGTAAACAGTAGGAAGCCAGTGAACATTTCAGAGCAAGGTTGCTTCAGGTTCAAAGCAGTGTGTTCAGAACTCGAGTGGGTCACCTGGCACAGAAGACACTGGAACAAAGAGACCAGGAACCAATTGCATTCTATGAAAAAATTGGAGATGATGAGAAATGGAAAGGAAATAAGAAATATCACCAATTCTCCACAGGGGGAAGAGCGAGGCGATTGTAGGTGACAAGAGCAGGAGTCACCTTTGGGAATATGACAGCCACATGTCCGCCATTCAGAAAGGAAAACAGATGGGAAAAAACAGTTACTAATGAGGCACAGAGTGCTTGGAGCATAGAGCAGTGCCTCATCCTGGGGGATGGAAAACTCTTCCCAAAGGAAAACACCTTCTCCGGAAGACCTCCACGCTGATGGGGCTGGGGTGGAAGGTAAGAGGGAGAGAGAAGGAAACTAGGAAAATGTAACTGGATTGGGCTGAAGCGAGAGCAAAGCAGAAGAGTGATGGATGAAGCCAGGGAAGCCCTTCGTGATTATGGAGGTACTTGCAAGCCCTCCTCAGGATTGTAGACCTTATCCTCAGAGTCAGGGTACGCCATGGAGAGAAGGGATTTAGAGCAAAGTAGCAAAACCATCCAGATCTGCATTTTTGTCAGCTCTCACTTCTGCTCGGGGGAGGAAAGCAGAAAACATAAATAAAGAAAGGAGTCAGCAAACTCTGAACCCACCTGAGTGGTGAGGAGATGGCCATAGTAGCAGCAATGAGGAAGAGAAGCCGGTGACCAAAATCATGGGACAAAAGGTATCTGAAAATTCTCTTTCGTGACGTTATAAAATATCTGGGTTCCTGGCACAGAGTCCCCATGGTGGGTAAAGAGTAAAGAAGAGCCTCCGGTCATTGCAGACCCTGCAGACTGTGTCTGGACCCCTCTCTGCCTGCCGATGTTCATGTTTCAATAAAAGGAGCCTGGACTAGTCAAACCAGGACTCTCTTCAGTTCTGGGTGGTCGAGACTCTCTCCCAGTCTGTCTGTGCCCCTGCCGAATCCCAACAAGGAAAGAACATAGAGTATGGAACCAGACCAGACCAACTTCAAACCCCTGTCCCACAGCTGAGACCAGCCGGACAATTTCCTTAACTAGCAGAGCCTCAGTTTCCCCATCTACAAAATAGAAAGACCAATACAACCCCGACTGGTTATAAGAATCATAAGATATACGCCTGACCAGGTGGTGGCGCAGTGGATAGAGCGTCAGACTGGGATGCGGAAAGACCCAGGTTCGAGACCCCGAGGTCGCCAGCTTGAGCGCGGGTTCATCTGGCTTGAGCAAAGAGCTCACCAGCTAGGACCCAAGGTCCCTGGCTCCAGCAGGGGGTTACTCGGTCTGCTGAAGGCCCACGGTCAAGGCACATGTGAGAAAGCAATCAATGAACAACTAAGAAGTCGCAACGCGCAACGAGAAACTGATGATTGATGCTTCTCATCTCTCTCCGTTCCTGTCTGTCTGTCCCTGTCTATCTCTGCCTCTGTAAAAAAAAACAAAACAAAAAACAAAAAAAACAACAAAAAAAAGAATCATAAGATATGTAACATTTGGACAATGCCTAGGAAAGAGGTTGGCAGTGGCAAAGGCTGGGTTTCCTTCCTCTCTGAATGGAAGCACCCAGGCTATGTGGTTGCATCACCAGCAGAAACTGTTCACTGCCACAAACCATTACACCACAAACAGCCATTTCCACAATGTAGCATGACATCAATAGAGTACAGGTAGAAAGGCTTACTTGAACAAGTCTTCCATTTGCTTAGGAGATGGATGTTGATAGGATGGAGAGAAAAAAATTCAGGACTCTAAGCAACAGAAATATTTGAATAATGGCAAAGCCAGAACATTTGTAGCAGGTCAATAGACCACGCTCTTCTTCCTAGTAAATTCTCCATCTTGAGCTTCTGTAATATCGGCATCTTTGTTATGAAGCCACTTCTGATCTATTGCTCTTACAGGGGCATATTGAATGCATTTGAAGAAGAATGTTGCTTTATTAAAGATCAGGGGCCTCGTGCTCGTGATTTATGGCACGACGGTGTGTGCCTGCCTGACATCAGCCACAGGAGCGACCAGTCATGCACGGGAGATGATCCTATCTCAGTACCTGGCCTGTGTGTTTAGCCAGGATTCTTCACAGTGCAAGTGACAGACACACAATACAGAATAACGGAAGGAAAAAGGGAATTACAAGGACACTGAGGAACCTCATAAAAGAATGGAACCTCCAAGCCAAGGAAAAGGCTGAAGTCAAGGTGGACGTTGGGAACCGTAAAACCAAGGATTTGGACATACTGTGATTCTTTTTCCTTTCTTTCAGCCGTGTCTGCTTGTTTCATTATTCTTCCTCCTCACTAGAAATAGGTTTTGGCTACACAGTAAGAACCATGGCCTTTGATAATGCCTGAGTTTTCTACATGAGACGCCAATCCTTTGAGGGATACTGAGCTCCTTCCCCTCAGTGCCAGTTCAAGTGCTCTAATGAATGAACTCGTTGGCTTAGTTTGAATCAGGTGCCATTTTGAGGGCCAATCGGCTGTTTCCAGTGCAAAGTGTTATACTCTGATTGGCCCATTCTGGGTCAGATGCCTATACCTGGACCAACTAACAGGCTAAAGATGAAGGGTCATCTGAGAACATAGTCCTTCAAAAGGAACTCCAACAGATGTAACAGGCAGAGTGGCAGTCTCCAGGAAAAGTACCAGGTGGGACAGAAAAAAACATGGGTGAACTACACACTCTTCTCTCTTGGGAGTAAACACAGGAAAGATACTCTTGTCCAGGTTTCACTCATTTATTTATTTATCTGCTCACAATTTATGCATTCATTTCACTCAAACACGTATTAAAGCACGATCTGTCGGGGTGTGGTAATTTCTGGGTTAGGTGTGGAGCAAAGCTCCCCCTTCCTGCTGCTGATACATTGCAAACACACAGAGACTTTGACTCCTGCTCTTCAACGCCTCCGCTAGAGAGGCTCTCAGCCCCATCCGACAGCAGGCAGGAGCTTGTCGACCACTTCACACCAATGACTGCTCCTGTTGAGAATCTCTCTCTCTCTCTGAAATATCCAGCAACAAATATCACACAGCTCTTCTCAACCTCTCGACACACACACACACACACACACCAGGATGCCCAGCTAGACACTGAGAAATCACTTGATCTTTCTCTAGAGAATAAAACATTTTGCTGGCCAAGTTCACTCGACTGTATTAAGTCTCCTACATGGAGAGACCCAGAGTGTAAGGAAGGCTGAGCTCAACTCTGGTACAAACTCACTGGGTTTCCTTGAGTAAGAGTTATATCCTTCTTCTCCCTTGACTTTTCCCATCTGGAAAGTTGAAGTGCTTGCTTCACTATGAGATAAATCCTTGCAATCAGTTTTAGGAAAGAAAAAAATAGGTCCTAAATTTTCAAAACTCAGGCCTTATAAAGAAATCTTTCTCTGACATTCCAGGTTGTGTTGTGGGGCCAAATTCTTTTTTCTTCTTTTCTGTTGTGGTTCTGTGCTGTAATCGTATTTTACCTCTCTGTGTTCCCTGCTACATTGTAATTTCCAGAAGACAGAGACCAGCACTTAGTCATTATATTCCAAATGCTCAGCACAGAACCTGGCATGTCATAGGGACTCACTCAGTAAGTGTTCATTAAACAAGTGGCTGGCTGGATGAACGACACATCGCATCGTGCTGGCCAACCTAACTTGTCCGTGGAGCTGTCGTACCCTGCTCTAAGCAAAACGGCGATGGCGTTGATTTTTGCATTGTGAGTTTGCAGATTCGAGAACTCGGGCTGTCAGATCACAAAAGCTGCCAGCGGTAACCTCTCCTTAGATGTTCTCCTGAGCTGGATTCACAGGAAATTCTAGTCTAAGGAGTAGATCAGAGACCCATGCTCAGCCCAGTATTAATGGCATCAGTACCAGCTGTTCAGACACTTTTTAAAAACAAATCTAAAAACACCTACCAATTACTGGGCCCGTACTGGGTATGGGGCACTATCTAAGAGCTTTGAAAACATTCTCTAAACAAGTGCTTCTCAATCGGGGTGATCTGGCGATGTTCGGACATAATTTAGA
Source organism: Saccopteryx bilineata (assembly GCF_036850765.1). Taxonomy (NCBI): domain Eukaryota; kingdom Metazoa; phylum Chordata; class Mammalia; order Chiroptera; family Emballonuridae; genus Saccopteryx; species Saccopteryx bilineata. The sequence continues at coordinate 274,775,715 of NC_089493.1, forward strand.
CAGTCTCTCTGGAAGGAGTTTGCTGCTGGCATCTAGTGGGTAGAGGCCAGGGATTCTGATAAACATCCTATGTTACACAGGGCAGCCCCCCACCACAATGTCAGTAGTGCTAAGGTTAAGACATTCTGATCTAAATGATCCCTTCTACAACCCTATGATTATTTTAAAACTGCTGTTGTTGCCATGACTCTTTTTATTACTTCCCTGATTTTACAGGAGAGGAAACCAAGGAATATGTACTTTGTTCAGGTAACAGAGCTGGGGTTTGACCCTCAGTCTTTTGGGTCTAAACCTTCTGTTCTCACTGTCTGTCTAAGTCTTGGTAGGTCTTACCCACAAGGTCGAACTAGATAGGGAACTTGATACTTACACCCCTAAACCTACTTAATAAGCTGGGACTTGAAAATATCCCGCTGCTCCGACATCAGATTTTTACCTAGTTTCATATGAGAAACTAAAGACATGACTTTGGCCAGAGTTGGGAGTATCTTTAAATTGAATCCAGTTCCCCCCTATTGAAACATAATAACTTTTAAAGTAATCTTGCGTCTTCATTACCAGCGCTCCATCCAGTTGTCAAAATCTCTTTTGAGTTGGTAGTTAAAAGGCCCTGGCACACATCTGTAACGTTATTGTCGCTGGCTAAAATGCTTAGCAACAACACAAACATCACTCAGAATCAAATTATCAGATGTACCGACAAGATGCTCCTCGATTTAATAGTGTGGTAAATGATAGCTGGGGGATGTTCGCTGAAGCTGTGGAGGCAAATGTGAAAGCTAATTCAATTCTCAAATGAATAAAAGTGAGAAACTGTTCTTATAAACCTGATATCAGCAGAGACGGGGCCAGAGCGTGCTGCTGACTGGTGGCGGGGGGGGGGGGGGAGCCAGGCTTATTTCATCTCTGGTAATAAAGAGCTAGACTCTGCGACCACACGGGTCTGACCTCGGGTCCTGAGGGGAGCACGTTCATAGGAGTGAGGGCTCATTTCTGCCTGAGTCAAGAGGCATGCTCACTTTCCCCTCAGTTCCCCTTGGAGCTGCTTGTGAGAGGAAGGGGCCCTTGGAAGAAGCATCCGGGACCTCGGGGAAATCAAATCTCTGTTTATTAGACTTGGAGAGTACATAATAGCATTTCCTGAGAGACAGGGGACCTCGGATCACCCAGGCCAGTGGCTTTCCACTTCCTCAATAGGGTCCTCGGTTCTCACAAATGTATCTCAAGAGTAAGGGGTAGGAAGACTTGGGAAAGATTCATAGCCTGACATTTGCTTTAATTTATATATATGTGGCTTAGGGGTAAGATATTATTTAGAGAGAAAAGACTTTTGCTACTAAAAGTCATGAACCCCAGTAGTCTACTCACTTAAACCAAGAAAGCAAGGTCTCAAGGCTACATGACTAGTCAAGAGGGGCACACCTATGTGCCAATTCTCTGATATCCACTGGGTGTCCAACAACTCAATTTAATTCTGACACTACTGGAGATTAGCGTCTAACTCCATACTCTGGGGGCTCAGTCCCACAAGACTTCCTTGACTTCAAACACCAGCCGTAAGGTCCCAAAACCACCCACACTTCTGCCTGCTGGACTTGGCAATGCATTCAGGAGTTCCCATGATACCCCTTGGGGTTTGACAATTACCTAGAAGGACTCATCGGACTCAGGAAGCCTTCCACTTGTGATTGTAGTTTTATTATAAAGGATACAAACGAACAGCCAGATGAAGAGATGTGTACGGTGACAAAATTTGCAAGGGTCCCGAGTACATCTGTCCCTGTGGAGTCTGGGGTGCCCCATCCTGACCATACAACATCAACGTTTACCAACCAGGCAGCTCTCTGAGTCTCCGTGTCCAGAGTTTTGGCCAAGGTTTCATTACACAGACACAACTGATCAAATCATTGGCCATGTGCTTGAACTCAAGTCTCCAGCTGTTCTCCCTCCCCAGGAGGTCTCAGCAAGCCTGAGACGGAAAGTTCCAACCCTTCTGCATTTGCTAGGTCTTTCCAGCATGGCCACAACCATCCTGGGAAACATTTAGAACAGCGGTCCCCAACCTCTTTTTGGGCCACGGACCAGTTTAATGTCAGAAAATATTTTCACGGACCGGCCTTTAGGGTTGGGACGGATAAATGCACAAGATAAAATTATGCAACCGGCGTAAAAACTGTGGTATTTTTAAATATAATTGTCGAACTTACGAGACAAGCGTCAAGAGTGAGTCTTAAATGGATATAACAGAGGGAATCTGGTCATTTTTAAAAAATAAAACATCGTTCAGACTTAAATATAAATAAAATGAAAATAATGTAAGTTATTTATTCTTTCTCTGCGGACCGGTACCAAATGGCCCACAGACCGGTACCGGTCTGCTGCCCGGGGGGTTGGGAACCACTGATTTAAAGGTCCACCATAAGTCAGCTCATTAGTATAAACTCAGGTGTGGTCAAAAGGGGCTCTTTATGAATAACAAAGATACTCTATCACTCAGGAAATTCTAAAGGTTTTTAGAGCTCCGTGCCAGGAACCAGGGACAAAGACCAGCATTTTCTTTTTGTAGTCATACTTCAAGGGCCCAAGTTGGCACCACAGCCCCTGCTTTCTCTGTCACCCCAGCACACCTCTCAGGAGCTGGCTGCTTGTTTTCAGAGTGGTAAAGTGGCAGAGCAGAGCAGGGGAGACCCAGTGACCCACTATTTGACAGACACGCTGGGGACCCCAGCTACTCAAGGGTAAAGCTGGGCTGGAAGCTTGGTCTCTAACCCTGAGCTCTCAGATTCTCTGGAGAGTTCCGTGTTTGTTTCATATGGTGTGGTAACCAATGACCACAGACCGAGCGGCTTACCACAGCACACATTGATTCCCGATCTGGAGTCAGACTCTGTGGCTGTGCAGACTTGTGCAAGGCCAGTAGCCACGGCCGTCATGGCCGTGAAGGTTCACATTGAATTCAGACAGACAGTAAAGAAACAGTGGATCCAAAAAATGGTGGGCCATTCCTTTATTAAAGTCTCACACCGGCAAACGAGCAAACAGGCAGGGAAAACATCTCCCTTTCATTCAGGGCTCCCAGAGTCCCCCAGCTCTGGTTCCATAACCAGGAGAATCTTCTCCGGTTCCTCCTAGAATCAAAGGCCCCACCAGTCTCAGTGGAGCTCCCAAAGCCCCTCAGCGCTGGTTCCCCATCTGCACACCTTCTCTCTCTCTTCAAAACTCTCTTTTTTTTTTTTTTTTTTAATTTTTTTATTTATTCATTTTAGAGAGGAGTGGGAGAAACAGAGAGAGAGAGAGACAGAGAGAGAGAAGGGGGGAGGAGCGGGAAGCATCAACTCCCATATGTGCCTTGACCAGGCAAGCCCAGGGTTTTGAACCGGTGACCTCAGCATTTCCAGGTCGACGCTTTATCCACTGCGCCACCACAGGTCAGGCAAAAACTCTCTTCTTCAGCACTCTGCATTCTCTCTGCTCTCCCTGCAAAACTGCCTGGGCCCACAAGACCCCTCCTCCAGCAAACGTCTGCCAAACAAGGGCCCCTCCCAAGCAGAAATGCAATCCACAATTTGCAATCACTTGCCCTGCTCTGGGGGGCAAGCACACATGTGACTGCCCAGCGCCATTTTTTTTAACAATAAAAATGAGCAAACTCAAAAAAATACAAATTTTACAAACTCATTTGCCCAACAGGCTTCCTTCCTTCTGGAGGTAGAAACTGTTTCCTGCCTGTCCCTGCTTCCAGAGGCTCCTTACACCTTTTTGTTCATGACCCCTGTTGGGCAAATAAGTTTGTAAAATTTGTGTTATTTGACTTTGCTCACTTTTATTGTTAAAAATGGCCACTGCCTAGGTAAATTGTGCTGCCAGGTGAGGCTGCTGATTACCTTCCTGCTTGGGAAGGGGCTTTGTTATGCTAATGTTTGCTGGAGGAGGGGTTTCATGCCAAAAAGTTTTTAAGAAGAAAGGAGAAGAAGAAGAAAGCCATGTTTTTGCAGAATTTGTGCAGAGAGAAGGCAGGGTGCTAAAGGAGAAGGAAGAAGCAGCCAAGATGCTAGGTTGCTAGAGGAGAAGCCAGTTTGTGCAGAGATGAGGAGAATGACGATGTGCAGATGGGGAACCAGAGGTGACTGAGACTGGTGGGGCCTTTGATTCTAGGAAAAACGGGAAAAGATTCTCCTGGTTGTGGAACCGAAGAACGTGTGAGTGGGTTTTGGCGACCTGTGTGTTTTTACTCGCCGCTGGTTGTGAGAGTAAATAAAGAATAAAGGTGTGACCCACCAGTTTTTGGCTCTGCAGTTTCTTTACCATCTCTCCAAGTCTAATGTGAACCTGCATGTGCCTGGCCGCGATGATGGCCATGACTACTGGCTTTACAACCCCCTTTCTCCATCCCTCCATCTTCAAAGCTAATAGAGTAGCATCTTCAAACCTCTCTCTCTTTCCTTCTGCTTTTCTTGTCAATCCATGGCCTTCTTCTGTTTAACATTGCCCCCTCCTGCATTTCCTTATAAAGGCCCCGTGATCCTATCTGGAGATCTGGAATCATGGAATCATCTTAAGATCTTGAACTTGACTACATCTGCACGGCCTCCCTTCCCTTATAAGGTAACATATTCAGGGGGTTGAGGATGAGGATGTGGACGGCTTTGGGAGGGCCATTACTCAGTCCTTCGCAGTTCTAGTCTGTCAGGGGCTAGGTCTGCCAGTCTCAGCTCATCTTTGCTCTGTCACAGATCGATGGTGACTTCTGTTGTGGAGGAGGAGACTGTGTCTCTTTCTCTGAGCTTATTTTTTTTTAGCTCGCCCCTTTCCTAGTTTTGCTAAATGATGAGGAATTGTCTCTCGATGATGAAGGGCCATATTTACTCATGGGAGAGAGCTTTAGGATAGATGGCTGCCTGCCTAGGAGCCCTCCCTTCCCCTCCCATCTGCTGTGCATTCTGCTGGGTCTGAGCTGCTTTCCTGGTCATGGGGGAGGGGGAGATGGGAGTTAGGAAATATTGTTCTGTTATCCTGAGACCCCCCCAACTGAGCCCTTACCAGAGAGTCCTTAAAAGAAGTCTTTGGCCCTGGCCGGTTGGCTCAGCGGTAGAGCGTCGGCCTAGCGTGCGGAGGACCCGGGTTCGATTCCCGGCCAGGGCACACAGGAGAAGCGCCCATTTGCTTCTCCACCCCTCCGCCGCACTTTCCTCTCTGTCTCTCTCTTCCCCTCCCGCAGCCAAGGCTCCATTGGAGCAAAGATGGCCCGGGCGCTGGGGATGGCTCTGTGGCCTCTGCCTCAGGCGCTAGAGTGGCTCTGGTCGCAATATGGTGACGCCCAGGATGGGCAGAGCATCGCCCCCTGGTGGGCAGAGCGTCGCCCCTGGTGGGCGTGCCGGGTGGATCCCGGTCGGGCGCATGCGGGAGTCTGTCTGACTGTCTCTCCCTGTTTCCAGCTTCAGAAAAATGGAAAAACAAACAAACAAACAAACAAAAAAAAGAAGTCTTTGTACTTTCCAGGCTAAACAAATTGGTGCCTTATTTCCTACTCAGGCAAAGCTTGGCCACTCAGAAGACAGGGTGGACCATCCTAGCAGCATTTGCAAACCGGTTTCTCCTCTCGCATCGCCCACTGTGGGCTTGAGGAATTTGTTTCCTTCTCTTATTTTCCTAAGAATAAAACTATAGAAGCTCTAATGAGAAATGTCTTCATTCCCATGTTTCTATACAAGTCTGTGGTTTTCCAACCCCCAGGGGGAGGGTTGACCCTAGAGGACATTCAGCAGTGTTTGATGGCATTTTGGTCATAACCACTTGGAAAGGGGGCTGCTACTGGCACCTAGTGGGGAGAGGCCAGAGATAGAACTAACCATCCCGCAGGGCACAGAACAAAGGACAGCCCCACAGAACAAAGGATTAGCTGGTTCAAAATGTCAGTAAAGCTGCAGTTAAGAAACCTTGTCTTAGCTCCAAAGAAGAGGAAACGAAGTCTCAATAATTCATCTCTCTCTCTCTCTCTCTCTCTCTCTCTCTCTCTCTCTCTCTCCAGATTTACTTGGTCTTCTCCATGGGACAGGGAATGAGTAATCCTATTTGTCAGAATATGAGACAATTAATGAGGCACATTAATAAGCAGGCAGGGTCTTTGTGCTTCCAAAGCTTCAAAAACAAGAACCAGGCTATCTGCTTCCTCTGGTCTCATCTGCCCTCAGACACAGCGGGTCTTCCATATCCCGCCATGTTGCCGACCCATGGAGTAAAAATAATAAGCAGAACATCGCTGCCGGAGACAGGAGGAGGGGGCAGAGACTCATTCACTGATTACTGAAGCCTGTCCTTGCAGGGTCTGCAAGCATGGGCTAGAAGCCTGTTCTTAATGCTCTGCTGTGTTTTCATAGATGAGGGGTGTGTCCTTCTCAAGGCTTATATTTGGGATGGGTGGATGGTGAGCTCTGATCGAAGCCGCTTTCTATAATACAGTTTCTGGGATGATGAGGATTTGGTGGTGAGGGGGGTGGGAATGGGCAAACTCTACATAAAACTCAAAGAAACCATATATATGCTCGTGGTCCCCCTCTGTGTAAAGTCCACTGCCAGGAGGGAAAAAAAGGAATGCATCTGAGATTTGAAGCCTTTGTACTTGGGTGTCTTGGTGACTTGGATGCGAGGCATCAGTAAAGAGGACAAGGGCGCAGGGCTATTTCTTCGTATTTCCCAAGCCATGGAGAGGACCAGGCTCTGAGCACAGCCAGGTCAAACTCTCCCAGGGCTTTTTCTCAGGGAAGGAAGGCTGTAAGCCTCAGGCGCTTGGGTAAACCAGCAGTTTCCAGCTAGCGAGCCTCATTTGGGCTCTGCCTCAGCTTGAACTGAGTAACTGAGTGACTGCTATGTGCTCAGTCAGCAGGAAAATAGACGGACAAAAGGAATTTTTACTTTAGACTGAAGCAAAAAGAAAAAAATTCTTTCTTCCCGTGACAGAAAAAAAAGTAAGAATAGGCCACTGCTTCCTGCATTTGTAGTTTTAAGTACAGCCATGTAGTTATAGAGGATTTTAATTCTTCCTTTAAATGCAAAGAAAACCAATAATTTTGAAATGGCTTCATTGATCAAAAAATAACTACCACTGCAAACATTTACACACACCGCAAAAAGGCATAAGCCTTCTTTATCGCGTAACAAGAATATCATCTTGTTACAGTTAATGGCTATTGAACTGCCTATTATGTCCCAGGCACTGTTTATAAGAACACTGTGATGGTATTATCTAATTTAATCTTTGTCCTAATCCAATCTTGAGCATTTGGTGCTGTTATTACCTTGAGTCTAAGAGACTGAGGGTCAGAGAGGTGAAGCAAATTGTTCCAGATCACACAGCTGGCCAGGTGTCAGAGGAGGAACTGTGAACATAGACTTGGCTGACTCCATGGTCCTTCTTACTCTCTGTCCTACAGATTTTTCATCCAGACTGACCCTCTCGATTTTCACATACAGACTATCTTGGGAATGGCCAGACCGCAACTATAGCTTTCTTTTCTTGGAATGTCTTTGATGGGTTTTGGTATCAGAGTGATGCTGGACTCACACAGTGATTTAGGAAGCATTTCTTTCTCTTCAATTTTTCAGAAAAGTTTCTATAGAATTGGCAATATTTCTTTCTAAAGCATGTGGAAGAATTCCCCAGTGAAGCTATCTGAGCCTGAGCCTAGAGTATTTTGTTTTGTGGGGTGTTTTTTTTTGGGGGGGGGAGATTTTAAGCTATAATTTCATTGTCGTTAGTAGGTATAGCACTATTTGGGTCACCTACTTCATCTTGAATAAGATTTCATAGTTGTATCGTTCAGGAAATTTGTCCATTTCACCTAAGTTGTTGAATTTACGTCCATAACGCTGTTCATAATATTATACACCTTACTATCCTTTAATGATCCATAGATTCTGTAATGGGATCAGCTCTCTCATTCCTGACATTGGTGTTTGTGTTCACTTTCTTTTTCTTGGTCTGGCCAGATGTTTATCAATGGTATTGGATGTTTTCCAAAAATTGGCTTTTACTTTCATTGGTTTCCTGTTTTCTAGTTCCTATTTCATTTATTTCTTCTCTGATATTTATATGCTTTCTTCTGCTTACTTTGAATCTAATGCGCTTTTCATTTTCTATTTTAAGGTGGAAACTGAGGTCATTGAGTCAAGGCCCTCATAATTTTCTAATAAAGGTATTTAATACTACAAATTTCTCCCTAAGTGTTGCTTTCATAACACTCCGCATCTTTTCAAAATGTTGTGTTTTAATTTTCATTCAGTATGAAAATACTTTCCAATTTCCCTTTTGATTTAGTCTTTGACCCATGGGTTACTTAGAAATATGCTATTAAGTGTCCAAATATTGGAGTTTTACAGAGATCTGTTATTAATGTCCAATTTAATACCATTAGTCAGAAAACATACTTTGAATGACTTGAATCCTTTTAACTATATCGGGACTTTGTATTTTGGTCCAGAGTATAGTGCATGTGGTTAAATGTACTGTGTGGACATTCAAAGCATGTGGTAGGAAAGACCATGGATTGTGCTGCTGTTGGTCATGCAGATGTTCTAGAGGTCCAGGGACCCAAGGGTCTAAGACCCACTGTCAGTTCTTGGCTTTGTGCAGGAAAGAATTCAAATATGAGCCAGCATAAAGTTTAAAGCTAAAGTGAGTTCATTAGTGAAGTAGTGACCCAGAGAATACGCTACTCCATAGATAGAACAACCCCCCTTTAGTGGGATTTGCTTTCTTTATTGAGGTTCATTTAATCAGAAATAGGGCATTCAATAAGGGGAAGGAATATTCAGGATCTTCCTGGGAAAGGAGTGGAGATTTCATAAAAGAGCTCCTCTGGCCATTTTGTATCCCTATACGGACTTTCTGTTTCCGATCACGGTGGTGCACAGTGTGGGGCAGGGTGTCGTTTGGCATGCTGATGTATTATTACAGGGAGCTTGTATCAAGAGGCTGGTGGTCCCCATAGGTGAAATGAACGCCACATTGGTTTGAGCTGGTCTCTGCTGGTTTTAAGCCATAAATCCCGTGGGAAGTGGTCTTACCTCCTTGTTGACAGTTTCTGTAGCTTTTATGGATGATGGCCATTTCTCCACATAACCTATCTTATTTGCTGTTATGTATCAATTCAGTGAGTTGGTACATTGCCGTTCAAGTCTTCCACAGCCTTGCTGATTTCCTTTTACTTGTTTCTATCAGTTATTGAGAGAGGAGTCTGAAATTTCCAACTTTAGCTGTGGAACTCTTTCCCTGTTTTTGCTTTGTGTCTTTTTGAGGTCTGTTATCAGGTGCATAAGCAGCTAACTGCCCCTTTATTATGAAGTAAACTGCCTTATTTCCTTTGAAATCTATTTTCTCTGATATTAATGTAACTTCTCTAGCTTATAAAAATAGTGTTAGCATGGTACCTTTTATTTTTATTTTTTTACACTTCATCTATTTATATTTAAAGAACATTTTTTTCCTTTATTTTTATTGTATTTACAGCATCTAGTTAGGCCTTACTTTTGTATTCTTTTCAAATCCAAATTGACCTTCTTGTCTTTTAATGAGGATGTTAAGGCCACTTAAATTTAATATTATTATTAATATAGTCAGGATTGTGTCAATCCTCCCACTGCTTGCTTTCTGTTAAATCCATTTGTTTGTTTCTTTTGTTGGATTGTTTAAGTGTTTTTTATGATTTCATTAAAAATAACAGTTTTTTTTTGAGATATAATTCACATACCACAAAACTCAGGGTTTTTTTAAAGTATATGACTCAGAGATTTTTTTAGTAAATGCGTACTTATTCAACCATCACGACTATCTAAGTCCAGGTCATTTTCATCACCCCTCAAAGAACTTTGTGCCATTGTGCAGTCACTCTATACTCCCGACTCTCCCCAGTCCCTGGAAGCCACTCTTACACTTGTGCCATTTTTGGTAGTTTCTGTGTTTCTAAGAATTTGTACACTTTACCTAGATTAGCTACTCTGTTGCCATAAATTGTCAACTAAGGGAGGCCAAATGGATGTGGTTCCTGGATAGCTTATAAAAATAGAAGCAAGATTAATTACTACCGTGACTATGGATAGGCCCATTGCCAACAGGAGGATAGATCCCAATGGCTTTTCTTATTTTTTATCTTTATTGAGATAAAATTGCCAAAGAAAAATCATAAATATTTAAGGAGTATGACTTGATGTTTTTTGTTTTTTTAACTGAGAGGAGGGGAGATAGTGACACAGACTCCTGCATGCCCCGTGACCAGGATCCACCCAGTGACCCCCTATCTGGGGCTGATGCTGGAATCAACTGAGCTATCCTTAGCACCTGAGGCCTACATGCTCAGACCAACCGAGCTATCCTCAGCACTGGGGTCAGATGCTCGAACCAATCCAGTCACTGGCTGAGAGATGGGAAGAGAGAGTGAGAAGGAGGAGTCATAGGGGAAGAGAATCAGATGGTTGCTTCTCATGTGTGCCCTGACTGGGTATCAAATGTCAGCAGGAAGGGCCAATGCTCTATCCACTGAGTCAACAGTCCGTGACTTGATGTTTTATATACATTTAAATTATATATAAGACAATCCCAACAATTAAGTTAATTAACGTATCCATTACCTCACATACTTACCATTATCTTTTCTTTTTTTTTTGGTGTTGAGAGCACTTAAGATCTAATTTCTTTGAAAATTTCAAGTATGTACAGTATTATTAATTATAGTTACATTGCTATACTTTTGAGCTCCAGAACTTATCCATCTTGCATAACTGAAACTTTTTACTCCTTGAACAACATCTCTCTCCACTTGCTCCTCTGGCAACACAGTCAAATAAACTTGAGCCCTGAGAATGGGGGTTCCTAGGGAACTATCAGACAGATCATGTAGTGACAATTCTCTGTGGATGGGTTCCCTCCCCTTCATTCATCACTGGGTTTCTGATTCTTACGGTGACTGTAACTGCATGGCTGCTGTGTTCCAGGGTGACCAGGAGCTGGGAGAACAGTGCAAGTAAAATCACCTGAAAGCTCACTTATTTCACTATTTTCTTGAATAAAGAAATATTCTGCCTGACCAAGTAGTGGCGCAGTAGATAGAGCATCAGACTGGGATGCGGAGGACCCAGGTTTGAGCCCCCAAGGTTGTCAGCTTTAGAACGGGCTCATCTGATTTGAGCAAGTCTCATCAGCTTGAGCCCAAGGTCACTGGCTTGAACAAAGGGTCACTCGGTCTGCTGTAGCCCCCCCCCCCCGTCAAGCCACATATGAGAAAGCAATCAATAAACAACAAAAGTGCCCCAACAAAGAATTGATGTTTCTCATCTCTCTCCCTTCCTGTCTGTCTGTCCCTACCTGTCCCGCTCTCTGTCTCTCTCACACACACAAAAAAGAAATATTCTTTTTTTTAATTATTATAAATTTAAAGAGCCTTTATTAGCTGGCTGGCGACTGCTATATGAGAAACAGCTAACAGCCCCGAGCCTAGGGAGAGAGCAGTATTTAAGGGGATAAACCACAAAGTCATAGCTATTACAACAGGTATGCACAGCATTCTTTTTTATTATTATTGATTTTAATTTATTGTATTTACATAGATTCTAGTGTTGCCCCGAATGCATCCCCCCCTCTGTATTCCCCTCAACATCTCTTTTGCCCTCCTCCCCATAACGCCCTCCCCACTTCCCTACAGCTTTATCCCATCCTATCATCTCCTTTCCCTCTGTTCTCTTTTCCTCTGGTCCCTTTGATCTCTGCTCTGTCTCAATTCCGTTCCTCAATTCACATTGTTCATTGGATTCCTCAAATGAGTGAGGTCATGTGATATTTTTCTTTCTCTGCCTGGCTTATTTCACTTAACATAATAGTTTCCATGTCCATCCATGTTGTCGCAAAAGGTAAGATTTCCTTCTTTTTCATGGCCCCATGGTATTCCATTGTATATATGTACCACCGCTTTTCAATCTGCTCATCCACTGATGGACACTTGGGTTGTTTCCAGATCTTCACTATTGTGAACAATGCTGCCATAAACATGGGGGTACATTTCTACTTTTGAAATAGTTCTATAGTGTCCTTGGGGTATATTTCTAAAAGTGATATAGCTGGGTCAAAGGCAGTTCGATATTTAAGTTTTTGAGGAATCTCCATACTGTTTTCCACAGTGGCTGCACCAGTCTGCATTCCCACCAGCAGTGCAGGAGGGTTCCCTTTTCTCCACATCCTCGCCAGCACTTATTCTGTGTTGTTTTGTTGATGAGCGCCATTCTGACTGGTGTGAGGTAATATCTCATTGTGGTTTTAATTTGCATTTCTCTAATGATTAGTGATGTTGAGCATTTTTTTCATATGCCTATCGGCCATCTGTATGTCCTCTTTGGAGAAGTGTCTATTCATTTCTTTTGCTCATTTTTTTATTGGATTGTTTGTCTTCCTGGTAGAATTCACTTGTAAAGCCATCAGGCCCCAGGCTTTTGTTTGTTGGGAGTTTTTTGATAACTGTTTTGATCTCATTTGTTGTAATCGGTCTGTTTAGGTTTTCTGATTCTTCCCTATTGATTTTTAAAATGATATATGTTTCAAGGAATTTGTCCATTTCATCTAGGTTGTCTAATTTTTTGGCATACAGTTCTTCATAGCATTTTCTTACAATGTTTTGTATTTCTGTTGTATCAGTTGTTATTTCTCCACTCTCATTTCTAATTTTATTTATTTGAGTCCTTTCTCTTTTTTTTCTTGGTAAATCTGGTTAAAGGTTCATCAATCTTGTTTACCTTTTCAAAGAATCAGCTCCTGGTTTCATTGATCCTCTATATTGTTTCTTTAGCCTCTATGTCATTTATTTCCACTCTGATCTTTATTATTTTCTTCCTTCTACTACCTCTGGGCTTTACTTGCTATTCTTTTTCTAGTTCTTTTCAATGCAGGGTTAAGTTGTTTATTTGAGCTTTTTCTAGCCTCTTACAGTATGCCTGTAATGCTATGAACTTCCCTCTCAGGACTGCTTTTGCTGTGTCCCATAAATTTTGAATTGTTGTATGCTCATTGCCATTCATTTCTAGGAATTTTTAAATTTCTTCTTTGATCTCATTGTTAACCCATTCGTTATTTAATAACATGCTATTTAGTTTCCAAGTGTTTGAGTATTTTTCAGTTTTTCTGTTGTGGTTGAATTCTAGTTTCATGCCATTGTGGTCAGAGAAGATGCTTGATATGATTTCATTCTTCTTAAATTTGTTGAGACTGCTTTTATGCCCTAACATGTGGTCTATCCTAGAGAATGTACCATGAGCACTTGAAAAGAATATATATTCTGCTGCTTTAGGGTGAAAGGTTCTGAAGATATATACTAAATCGAGTAGATCTAGTCTGTCCTTTAAGTCTGCTATTTCTTTGTTAATTTTCTTTCTTGAGGATCTATCTAGAGATGTTAGTGTGGTATTGAGTCCTCTACTATTATAATGTTGCTGTTGATCTCACTCTTTATATCCATCAAAGTCTGCTTTATATATTTAGGTGCTCCTATATTAGGTGTGTAAATATTTGTAATGATTATATCTTCCTGTTGGATTTCTCCCTTTATCATTATGTAGTGACTATCTTTATCTCTTACTATAGCCTTTGTTTTAAAGTCTATTTTGTTCAGATATAAGTATTGCTACCCCAGCTTTTTTTTCATTTCCATTTTCATGAAATATTTTTTTTCCATCCTTTTACCTTCAGTCTATATGCATCTTTTGTTTTAAGGTGTGTCTCTTGTAGACAGCATATATATGAGTCCTGTTTTCTTATCCACGCAGCTACCCTATGTCTTTTGATTGGATCATTTAATCCATTTACATTTAAGGTTATAATTGATATGTATTTGTTTATTGCCATTTTATTCTTTAAAGTTTTTTTATTTTTTTTGTCTGGAAAGCTTTTTATTTCTCCTTTAATTTTAAATGATAGCCTTGTTGGATAAAGTAGTCTTGGTTGTAGGCTCTTGTTCTACATTACTTTGAATATTTCTTGCCATACCCTTCTGTCCTCAAGTGTTTCTGTTAAGAAGTCAGATGTCATCCTTATGGGGGTTCCTTTGTAGGTGATAGCCTTTTTTTCTCTAACGGCTTTTAATATTTTCTCTTTGTCACTTAGCTTTGGTATTTTTTTTGTTTGTATTTTTCTGAAGTTGGAAACAGGGAGGCAGACAGACTCCCGCATGCGTCCGACCGGGATCCACCCGGCATGCCCACCAGGGGGCGACACTCCGCCCATCCGGGGCACCGCTCTGTTGCAACCAGAGCCATTCTAGCACCTGAGGCAGAAACCATAGAGCCATCCTCAGTGCCTGGGCCTACTTTGCTCCAATGGAGCCCTGGCTGTGGGAGGGGAAGAGAGAGACAGAGAGGAAGGAGAGGGGGAGGGGTGGAGAAGCAGATGAGTGCCTCTCCTGTGTGCCCTGGCTGGGAATCAAACCTGGGACTCCTGCACGCCAGGCCGACGCTCTACCACTGAGCCAACCGGCCAGGCTCAGCTTTGGTATTTTAATTATGATGTGTCTTGGTGTAGATTTCTTTGGTTTTCTCTTTAATGGGATTCTCTGTGTTTCTTAAACTTGTGTGACTTTTTCCTGCATCAATTTAGGGAAGTTTTCAGCTATGATTTGATTAAACAAAGTTTCTATCCTTTGTTCTTTCTCTTCTTCTACAGGAACCCCTATGATGCAGATGTTATTTCTCTTCATGTTGTCAAGAGCTCACTTAGAGTTTCCTCAGACTTTTTGGGTCTCTTTTCTTTTTGCTGCTCTACTTCCATGCCTTTGTTTATCTTGTCCTCTAACTTGCTGATTTGAGCCTCAGCCTTATTTATCCTGCTTTTAATTCCTTCCATTGTGGTCTTCATTTCTGATATTGTATTTGTCATTTCTAACTGATTCTTTATTATTTCAATGTCCTTTTTTATACTTGGTATCTTTTTTTAGTTGTTCGTTATGATCATCTATTGTTGTTCTAAGATCTTTGAGCATCCTAACAATCTCTATTTTAAACTCTGCATCTGATAATTTGGTTATATCTGACTCATTCAAGTCCTTTTCTGGGGATTTCTCTTGATTCAATTGGGTTGCATTTCTCTGCCTTCCCATTTTGTCTGTGTATAAGAAGGGTGTGGCCACTGTAGTCCAGTGGGTGTGGCTTCTGTGTTCCCTAGGTGTGGTCTGTCTGCAGGCCCACCACCCCTTCTGCTGCTGCCTTGGGCATTCAGGTATGGGGTTTGCTGGCACTGGCTGGCTGCAGCTGTCACTGTGGTTTCCACTTCTCCTCCATGGGAGGGGCTGTGTTCAAGTGCCAGGGCCTATAAACCTCAGCTTTTGCCCCGTTGCTACCAGTGGGGCTGCACGCCACACCCGGGGCCACAAGCCTCGGCACCATGGGCAGGGGTGAGCACTTTTGCTCAGTGCGGGTCTCCACCTATTCCTGGGCTTTTGCCCCACTCCCATGGGCAGAACTGTGCTCCTGAGTTGGGCCGCAAGCCCCTGGCTCTGCAGGCCAGGTGGGGCAGCACCTGCACTCAGCTGCAGTTCTCCTTCTGTTCCTGGGCTTTTGCCCCGCCTCCATGAGTGGAGTTGCAATCAAGTGGTGGGCCGCAAGTCTTGGCCCTGCCGGCAGGGCAGGGCTGCGTGCCCGTGCTCAGCCACAGGTCTCTGCAGATTTCAGGCTTTTTTTGCCTTTCTCTTGAGGGTGGGATTGCAGTTGGACCCGCAGCTGACCAGATTACTTTCGTGCACCCCTTCCACCCCCACCAGGTGAGACTGAGCTCACCCCGGCCTCAGTCAAGGACAGCTCAGCTTTTGCCCCTACTGATGAGACTGCACTTCCACATCCCACCACCAACTGCCCTCCGGCTAGCCCTTAGCAGTGTGGTTGGAGGCGCTGTACCTCAGACCTTAGCACTCAATACTGTATTCCTTAAGGCTCCCTCCTTCTAAGCAACTCTTCTCTGACTGTCATGGAAGAGCTTGTTTGGCTGGTGTCCTGCTTCTCTTTGCTGGTATTACTGGATCCAGAGGAAATATTCACTTCAGATTTGGGGAGTGACTCAGCCCAGGGGTTAGGGTGACTATCTCTCAAAGTGTTTGTGTGTGTGCCCCCTAGATTACACTCTCTTCCTGCTACTCCAGTCCTCTCCTCTCTCCCCATCCCCCAGAGCCCAGGGAGAGTGCTTGTGAAAAAGGTTTTCTGTGCAGTCCCTTTAAGAAGATTCCTGGGTCTGAGAAATCTGTTACTTTCTCACAAACTGTATCCTGACTCGTTTCACAGCTAAATACTGTCCATATGCTTCTTCTAGGCTCTGGAGCTGCAGGCTGGGGCTTTGTTCCTGGGGCCTAGGGCCTTCCCCTCTCTGCTAAACTCACTTCCCGCCATGTGAGTCTCTCTGACGGCTGTTTGCTCCTGGGAGCTGGGCAGTCCTCTCCGTGTTTCCACTTTTCCTATCTATTTCTGTGTGGCTTCTTTGGTGTTCCTTGGTTGAAGAGTCCTCTTAGTTTAGTCCAAAGTTGGTTTTTCCAGATGATGGTTCTTAAAATTAAGTTGTAATCCACTTTGGTTCTGGGAGGTGGAAGTTGGTAAATTTGCCTACTTCATCGCCATCTTGCTGCCCCCAAAGAAATATTCTTGCAAGCTCTTGGTTAATTTCCAGAGTTTTGAAAAGTGTACATTTTCACAAATTTTTCCAGGGTTCTTGTTGATTATATAGATTTATTAAATATAACTATTTTCTTATTTTAGTGGTGGCTTTAGAGCTATGGTCGACATGTTTTTCTTTCTTTTGTTTTAGTCATTCATTGATTGCTTTCTCATATGTGCCTTGACTGGGGGGCTCCAGCTGAGCCAGTGACCCCTTGCTTAAGCCAGAGATCTTAGACTTCAAGCCAAAGACCTTTTGGACTCAAGCCAGTGACCATGGGGTCATGTGTATGATCCCACACTCAAGCCAGCAACCTGCACTCAAGTATGTGAGCCCACACTGAAGCCAGATGAACCTGAACTCAAACCAGTGACTCAAACCAGGGTTTCGAACCTGAGTCCTCTGAGTCCCAGGTTGATGCTCTATCCACTGCACCATGGCCTGGTCAGACCCATGTTTTTCTTACCACAGTGAACCTTTAAGTGCTCTTATGGCCTTATTCTATGATAACTTTACTTTCTATAGTATACTTCCATTTATCCCTTTTAACATTTGTGCTGTCATACATTTTACTTTTATGTACATTACAGATCTCACATTACGTTGTATTTGTCTTTCATGTAGATAGTCAATTATCCTTTCAAGAGATGAAAGTAATGGAAATAGTCTTTTGTATTTACCTGTGTAGTTACCATACCTGGTGACCTTTGCCCATTTCACATTTTTATCTGTATCATTTTCCTTTGCCTTCCTTTAACATTTCTTATAGTGTGAATCTTCTGGTAATTACATTTTTACCTGTTGTATGTTTTAAAATGACTTTATTTCATCTTCATTTTTGAATGATATTTTTACTAGTTATAAAATTCTAGTTTGGTCACTTTCTTTTCCTTTTGGGAATGACCTTAAAGACCTTCCTCCCCTAGTGTTCTGATTTGCATTTTTATTGATCATAAATCTGTTGTCATTTTTATTTTTGTTATTCAGAATATAATACAATTTGTTTTTCAGGATTTAAAAAAAATTTTTCTCTTTATAACTTGTTTTCAGCTGCTTGATTATGATGGACCTTGGTGTAGTTTTATTCTTGTTTCTTGTGCTAGAGTTTTACTGAGTTTCTTGGATATATGGGCTTATCATCTAAATTGGAATCATTTCAGGCACTATGTTTTGAAATATTTTTTTCCCCAAGTCTCTCTTTAAGGACTCCAATTATATGTATATTCGGTTGCTGTAAGATGTCTCACAGTTTGCTGAAGCTGTTTACATGTTGGCTCCTTTTGTGTTTCATTTGAGTCAGTTTCCATTGCTTTATCTTCAGATTCACTTATCTTCTTCTTCTGTAATGTCTGATCTGTCATTATTTCTGCCTGGTGCCTTGGATTCTTTATCTTTAGAAATTTAACTTAGAGTTTTAAAAATGATCTTCTATATTTTTACTTAACTTTTGAACATATGGAAAACAGTTATACAAACAAACAATCCAATAAAAAAATGGGAAGAGGACATGAACAGACACTTCTCCCAGGAGGAAGTACAAATGGCCAACAGATATATGAAAAGATGCTCATCTTTTTTAGTTATTAGAGAAATGCAAATCAAAACTGCAATGAGATACCACCTCACACCTGTTAGATTAGCTATTAATAACAAGACAGGTAATAGCAAATGTTGGAGAGGCTGTGGAGAAAAAGGAACCCTCATACACTGTTGGTGGGAATATAAAGTAGTACAACCATTATGGAAGAAAGTATGGTGGTTCCTCAAAAAACTGAAAATAGAACTACCTTATGACCCAGCAATACCTCTACTGGGTATATACCCCAAAAACTCAGAAACATTGATACATAAAGACACATGCAGCCCCATGTTCATTGCAGCATTGTTCACAGTGGCCAGGACATGGAAACAACCAAAAAGCCCGTCAATAGACGACTGGATAAAGAAGATGTGGCACATATACACTATGCAATACTACTCAGCCATAAGAAATGATGACATTGGATCATTTACAGCAAAATGGTGGGATCTTGATAACATTATACGAAGTGAAATAAGTAAATCAGAAAAAACCAGGAACTGCATTATTCCATACGTAGGTGGGACATAAAAGTGAAACTAAGAGACATTGATAAGAGTGTGGTGGTTACGGGGGGAGGGGAGAAAGGGAGAGGGAAAGGGGGAGGGGCACAAAGAAAACTAGATAGAAGGTGACAGAGGACAATCTGACTTTGGGTGATGGGTATGCAACATAATTGAAAGACAAGATAACCTGGACTTGTTGATCTTTGAATATATGTAACCTGACTTATTGATGTCGCCCCATTAAAAAAATAAAATTATAAGTAAAAAAAAAAAAAAAAAAAAGAAAACAGTTATAACTGTTTTAATGTCTTTGTCTGCTCATTCTCACACCTGTGCCAGTTCCGGCTGAGTTCAATTTTTCTTTTTTTTTAATAAGCTGCATTTTCCTGCTTCTTTACATGACTAGCAGATTTTTTGAATGTCAGACATTGTAAATTTTACCTTGTTGGGTAATTGATATTTTCATATTCTTTAAATATTCTTGAGTTCTGTTCTGAGACAACTGTTCTAGAAACACTTTGAACCACTTGGGTGTTGCATTTATGATTTGGTAGGCATGACAAAGGTGATGTTTTATTTTGTGCTAATTTTGCTCACTACTGAGGCAAGGCCCTTCTAAATGCTGCACCAAACATCAAATGAATTATGAGTTTTTCCAAGCCAGATGATGGGAAAAGCACCATCCTAAGTACTCTATGAGTGCTGGTGACTGCTATTGCTAATCTTTCCAGGTGGTCTTTTCCTGGCCTCAAGTAGTGTCCTTACACACATGCATAGATCAATACTTTGCTAATAAATGTGGGAGACCATTGGCAGATATTGAGTCATCTCCTCTTTGGTACTCTGTCCTGGGGACTCTAAGCACATTGCTGTCCATGAACTCTCAGGAGTTTAAATGATTAGGAGTCTCTTCATCTCTGAGAACCTGTGGGCTCTGCCTAGGTTCTTCCTACCTGTGCTACAACCTGGAGAAGGCACTAAGCTAAGGGCAATTGCAGGGCTTGCCTCATTTCTTTCTCATTTCTCAGGGATCACTACTTTTGTTGCCTGATGTCTAGTGTCTTGAAATCCACTGTCTTGTGTATTATTTGTTGTTAGTTGTGGCTGATGTAGGTGAGAAATTAAATCCAATGTCTGTGCCTCCATTTTGTACAGAACCAGAATTGGTTGCTGGTATTCAATCCACATTTTTGGAGATAGTTCACAGGATCCAACTAGCTTTGTGCTATTTGTTCAGTCTCTTTTAATGTAGTATTTCCAAACAGAACTAGTGATCAAGGATGACCTTGTGGCCTCCAAATCTCAATTCTTCCTTCAATTCAGCAACAATCCACTTGATCACCATATCGTGTCAATAGTGAGGAAGTTGGTCTTCTCTAAGAGCATGGCCTTGGGGACACAAACCATGAAATCTAAAATGTCAGTCTAGAAACTCTAATTTTTCTCCTACTTATTATTATTATTATTATTATTTTGAAGACCTTTCAATTGATCTGATTATTGACCTCAGGCAGTTAGGCCATGGGAGTGGTTATAAAGATACATTCCAATACAGACCTTGCCAATCTGGGATATTTTTAAAAGAGAGAATAAAGAGTGAAATTCCAGCCTCAGATTCTTCCTTAGGGAATTCCAAGATGACCCATTGTTATTTTAGAAGAAAGGCCTTACTCTGAAGAGGCAGAGAGGGCGTCTGGGAAAGCCCCTTGGAGAGGTGGGAGAGATCTAAGAGATAAGCTGGACAGAGTCAAAGTGGGAAGGTAGCAGCCAGTAGAAGAGGAAAAGGCAATGAATAATCTCAGCTTCTTAAACTCTTTCCTCGTTGTGGATTCGGCCCTTTCTTTTCTCTCTTCCCATCACTCATTTGTTTGCTCAGTCAACAAAACTGCTCTGGGAATGGTGGATATGGAAGTGATAAAAAATAAACAAACCAATAACCACAACAACAGACCCAAATTCCTATTCTACTGGAGCTTACAGACCTTTATCCAATAAATATATTTTAAAAGTATTGCAGGGGGAGAGGAGAGCTTGTAACAGTCATGTTGGATTTAAAGGGTTGGAGGAAGAGAGTTGGCATCCGAGTTAGTTGCCCAGAGAGCAGATATACGATAGAAAGAGAAGGGGTTCACTTGATGGAACAGGTGAGGCAAACACTGCAGGTAGAGAAAACCAACATGCAAAGCCCGGAAAGCAAGAAACAGACTTCACTTTGGCTCCAGGTTTTCAGCTCTCAGAGCATGTTATGGGGTTGGAGGGAGAGCTCTTCCCTTGGCTTTGTTTCTCACCATCACCTTGGAGACCCAGGAACGATGCTGGAGTCACTGGGGGCTGGCCATGTGACCCTGCCACCCCTGCCCTAGATAACTTTCTGCCACTCAGCAGGTCAAGTCCCATCAGTGCTTGATTTTTAACATATAGTCCCCCTTCCAGTGTTTAAATTGTCTGGAGCACGTTAGTTCTCTAATTAGCTACCATATCTGTACTGTTGTGACTTCTCCTAAGTCTATGGGGTCACCAGAGGTCGCATTAATGGTGCCATGCAAGCAAGCTCAAGGTAATTAATTCTAATTCTAGGAACTGTTCAAGACTAATTCCACTAAACTGTATTGTGAAAACAGGGATATACACACACATACACACACACACTAACTTAGCAACTTGCTATACTTGGTACTTTATGTTCCATGACCTCATTACTCCTCATGACCAGCGATTAGGTGGTATTGCCATTCTCATACATTCTCTCTCTCTCTCTCTCTTTTTTTTTTTTTTTTTTTTACAGACACGAATGGAGAGAGATGAGAAGCATCAATCATTAGTTTTTCATTGTGCATTGCAACACCTTAGTTGTTCATTGATTGCTTTCTCATATGTGCCTTGACCACAGGCCTTCAGCAGACTGAGTAACCCCTTGCTGGAGCCAGCGATCTTGGGTTCAAGCTGGTGGGCTTTTTGCTCAAACCAGATGAGCCCGCGCTCAAGCTGGTGACCTCGGGGTCTCGAATCTGGGTCCTCTGCATCCTAGTCCTATGCTCTATCTACTGCACCACCGCCTGGTCAGGCCATTCTCTTTTCTTTATAACCTTTTTTTTTTTGTGGCAGAGATAGAGAGAGGGACAGATAGAGAGACAGGAAGGGAAAGAGATGAGAAACATCAATTCTTTGTTGCGGTTCCTTAGTTGTCCATTGATTGATTTCTCATATGTACCTTGACTGGGGGCTACAGCAGACCAAGTGACCCCTTGCTCAAGCCAGCAACCTTGGGCTTAAGCTGGTGAGCCTTGCTCAAACCCGATGAGCTCGCACTCAAGGTGGCAACCTCGGGGTCTCGAACCCGGGTCCTCCACGTCCCAGTCCAATGCTCTTATCCACTGTGCCACCGCCTGGTCAGGCTCTCATACATTCTCTTACAGATTCTAAGAAACCTCAGCCCAGAGAGGTGTTCAAAGTCACACAGTTTCAGTGCTGGAGCTGGGATTTGAGCCTACATGTAAGTTATTACTGAGACCGTATTCTTTCTGGTCCCCTTCATGAACTCAGTATTTTGAACTCTATTTTATATCCAGAACTTAACTAGCTTTTCTTATTACCACAGAACGGATGTGGCAGGCTTTACAGTGTTTCTTTTAATGATATGATTTCTGTCTCAATAAAGTCCTTTGGCCCTATCGCATGCCCTGGCGCCTCTGGCTCTCCGGTCCAGCGGAGACACTGGGACTCTCTATCCAAAGCCATCTGCCTCCTGGAAGACTGAAGTAGTAAGAAAGGCAACAGAAAGTAACTTGCTGATCCTAATTACTTCGCCTGCTCTACATGTCTCAGATCAAATACCATTTTGTCCTCTTTTTCCCCTTTAGGGGGGAATTAATTAAGCTCTAATTACATAGACAGAAAAAATAGAAGCTACAATAAAATTATTTTTTTTTATAAAAAGCTATTAACAAGGTCTGAGCATAGAGCTTGTTATAACCTGGGGAATGAGTCTCATTTGAATTTTATGGCCTTCCATTTACATTTTTTTATTAAACCTTTTCTTACAACCTTCAATATGTCTTCCTTCTTTGGTATAATCATCCTCAGGAAGTTTCCAGTGTTAAATTAGATACTTGGGGCTCCCTGACTCATCCTGCATTCAGTCGGAGCATGGGGGTCTCCCATGAGGCAGATTAGCAATGATGTTTTTAAAGTGAT
This sequence comes from Saccopteryx bilineata, assembly GCF_036850765.1. Classification (NCBI taxonomy): domain Eukaryota; kingdom Metazoa; phylum Chordata; class Mammalia; order Chiroptera; family Emballonuridae; genus Saccopteryx; species Saccopteryx bilineata. The sequence continues at coordinate 274,798,660 of NC_089493.1, forward strand.
TTAAAAGTTCCCACCAAGCTTTCTGCATCTGGAAGGAAGTCGAACTCACAGAGCCCCTCTAGTTTAGGCAAAAACGGGATGGGAGCCAAAGTTTCCCTTGATGGAGAGAGAGAAACTTTCAAAGTGTATTGAAATCAGGACATCTCACTGTAAGAAGGGGACTTGATTGCTTCTCCTTCTCGAACAGAAGCCTGCCATGCAGACAGGGCTGGGCTGGTGTCAACATGGAGAGGACCTTCCTTCCTACAGGAGGGACAGGAGAGTTCTCTGACTCTTCAATGGCACACAGCGCTGCCCTGAATGTCAGAACTTGAAAGACAGAGCAGAAGGAGACATGACACAGAATTAGGGCACCTCCGACCTGGACCCAGGACCCATCCTGCAGTTTCCCTACCACACGTGGCTGAGTCACCCCCGTGGTGTCAGGATTCAGATTCTCAATCTCGAGTTTACTGAATTAGAACCTCTAGGATTGGGGTCTCGGAATCCGTAGTTTTCAGATGTCTCCTAGAAGATTCTGATGACAAGCCAGACATGGGAGTCATCTGGTTAAATTTCAAGACCAGATGAAAAAGACAAGCTGTTTAGGAAAAGGAATACTCGGTGTCCCAAATAGCAGAGAAGAATAAAACATATCCCTAAGAGATTGGAGCTTCCAGCCCTGGTGAGTCTCACAGGGGAATTTCTGTGAAATATTTTCATTTATCCTAAAAATCACATAATTTTGGATTCTACTTTAGTAGTCTTTATATAAATAAATGTATATATGTATGCATGTGTATATGTATATATACATACCCCAGATATTAGCTGATCCCAGAAGATCTGTTACATTTCCTAGAACAGTCCATGCTCTAGACCAGGGGTCCCCAAACTACGGCCCGCGGGCCACATGCGGCCCCCTGAGGCCATTTATCCGGCCCCCGCCGCACTTCTGGAAGGGTACCTCTTTCATTGGTGGTCAGTAAGAGGAGCATAGTTCCCATTGAAATATTGGTCAGTTTGTTGATTTAAATTTACTTGTTCTTTATTTTAAATATTGTATTTGTTCCCGTTTTGTTTTTTTACTTTAAAATAAGATATGTGCAGTGTGCATAGGAATTTGTTCATAGTTTTTTTTATAGTCCGGCCCTCCAACAGTCTGAGGGACAGTGAACTGGCCCCCTGTGTAAAAAGTTTGGGGACCCCTGCTCTAGACAGTGGACACAGCCTTTCCCAGGGTTTCCAAAAATTGCTGGTGGGGTAGGTAGGGCTGGGTGCTTATATGTTCAAGTTCATCTCAGGACTCTAAGCTTCTGTTCCCACTCAGTTTGCTCCTGGAACCTCTCACCATTCCATGAGTATCGTCTCTACTTTTTAATGCATTTCACTGTATTGTAAAGTGACCCATACTGATTTCCAGTACAATCCATCCTCACAGTGTATTAGTCCATACAGAGCACTCAGATAATGATTATGGGGGGAGAAGTGCACGGAGGAGGGACAGAGACTTGCTGGACTTGGCTCACACAGGCTCACAGAGCCAGCTGTTAAATTTTCAGGAATTTTGCCACCTGGTTGTTAAACATGACCATCACTAATAATTAAATTATATGAACTTCTAATTAAATAAATGATATAATTAATAAATATTAAAAACTCATTACTTATTAATTACTTTACCACATTCCATTACCTATGCTGTTGAAGTTATTTGTCTACTCTACCTGTGTGGTAGAAATACCACGAAATGGGCTGCTACTGTATCCCTTCCCAATCCTGAGTTTAGTGACTTCGTGTTGGTGGAATGAAGCTAGCCGTGGTGGCGGGAGTTTTTATACCACATAAATTGAAAATCTACTATGAACCAAGGCTTGGTTTGTTGTATGGTTGATTATCTAGATTTAAAAATTAATGAATAATATGTTAATGCCAATTAAATTTAAGGGTGCCATCTCTGTAACTAGCATAAAAAGTTGAAGAAATTATTTTCCAGTATTTTAAAACTATGACCCAATTCACCAAAGCAGTCACTCATGTCACTGACAAATTACTGAAGTTTTGACGTGTCTGTCTGTTGTGTTCCATTCCATCTTATTCATCAACATACATGAAAATATCAACCAACGTTCATGTCAGAACTATGCGTGGAATCAAGTATTTATACTTATTCGCAGCCTAATTTTCCTCAAATCATGATTTAATTGCAACGTTAGTTCAGCTATAGATAGATGCAAGACTTCTGCAAAAATCAAGAAAGCATTCTGGGAGTCAGCTGGCTATGTGGTAAAGAACGGAGCGTATCTTTTTTTATCACTTGTAAATTGGGTGCTGCCCATCCTTTACATCACTCAAGTTTAAAATAAACGGATGTATATTTCCCCAGGGAGCTAGTTGTTAAACATTTACCAGCCTGCCACGAAGAGTTTACATCCAACAGTATAAATACATCGAACAGTAAACATCCTTTGAAATATACATACATATATACAAATATTACATATATACACACACACACACACACATATATAAACCGTCTCACCTCCAAGTGGTCACTTTTCTTCTCCCCTCCTTCTCCATCAGGTTCAACACTAATTCCTTTCTTTATCTTCTAAAAAGCTATGTAATTATCTCTTTGTAAAACAGTTTATTTTAAAAATTACATTTAAAGGTCTGACATTGATCAACAAGAGTACCTAAGTTTCAGGCGAACATTTCCATAGCATTTGAACTGTTGATTATGTTGTGTGCCCATCACCCAAAGATAAATCATTTTCTGTCACCATGTATTTGTCCCTCTTTACTCTTTCTCCCCACCCCTTCCCCCTGGTAACCACTTCACTTTTATTCATGTCCATAAATCTCAGTTTTATATCCCACCTATATGTGAAATCATATAGTTCTTAGTTTTTTCTGATTTACTTATTTCACTCAGTATAATGTCCTCAAGGTCCATCCATGTTGTCATAAATGGCAATATATCATCATTTCTTATGGAATACTACTAGTCATCTCTTTTATTGGTGTTATTGGACATTGATATGTTATCACCCTAAAATGTCCTCCTTCTCCCATCAACAGCATCTTGCTTTTGTAAAGGGACCCCCCTCCATTCTCAGTTTACTGTTTGGGTTGAATGCATCCTGTTCCTTGGCTACAGGAATTGACTCTGATAGGCTTGATTCAATTAGCAACTCCCAGATTCTTGGCTGCAGTGATTGCTTCAGAGTTAAACACAACACGACCCAATTTGGACCAATGAGAAAGAGACTCCCAGGACTTAAGGAGAAGATATCAGAAGAGATATACTCATTTTCTTTAGACAATGTGTAAGATAGGAACTACCTCAGCCACTTTATTATCACAAAAAGAGAGCTCAGAGTCGGAGGGAGAGAAACTACCAGAACCTGAGGATGAAGCCAAACACCACAGAGAGCACAGAGGACAGACAAAACCTGCGTCCTCGGTAAAAATCATTTGAGCTACTGGATGAAGGCTTATCTGAAACAAAGTTCTTCCTGATTTTTAGGTACAAGAACTAGTAAGTCCTGTTGTTTATCAGGCCAGTTTGAGTTGAGTTTTCTGTCACTTGAAACATAAAATACCATTAACTTTTATATTTGCTCTGCTCCTCACCTCAGGGGCTTAATTTTCCATCACAAGGCTAATAAAGCCTTTGGTTGAACATAGGTAATTTCTTTCCTGAGAGAAATTCTCAAGCTAATAAGACTTTTTAAAATTAACTTCGCTACATAAAAGTGGAGTTTCTAATAATTTACTGTCAAGCAAAATGAGCATTGACGGAAGTTGCGCCGTGTCTGTCCCTTGGATTCTGAGTACTCGCTCACACAGTGAGGTGCAGGGACTGCGCACCTTAGTCCGAGAAGCCAGGTACTAGTGCATCAAGCCACCACTCACATCTGAGATAGCCAACTCTTGGCTGACCATTCGTGTGTTTTATACCAGTCACTAAGTGGAATGTTGAGAGAGGTGAATCTAGAAGGCAGTAATTTGAGGAAGGTGAAGGATTGCACTAACATTAATAAACAACAGAAAAAACATACAGTGCTTTCTATGTGATAGGCTCTGTGTTAAGTGCTCTCCGTGAATGAATCCTCACTGTGTTTAGGAGGCAGGCATGGCCCTTCCCTATTAACAGGTCAAGAGATGGAAGTGCTCGCTCAAGGTCACACAGCTTGGCTCCTGAGTCTGCGCTCTAACCACTAGGTTGTATTGCTGTGTGCTTGGGTGAAAACTGGGGAAAGTGGAGATGTATCTAAATCCAACTCACACGAATGGGTGAGCCCTGGGTCTGCCTTTGAGGCTCCGGAAGTGGCTGTAGAGTCTCAGCATCTACAGAAGATGCTTAATGAATACAGAGAGATTGAATGCAATTCATGCTTGAAGGAGTGGGAGGCAAAATCAGAGAGACAGCCAAGGAAGAGCATAATCTCCATGGAGCAAGACAAGGTCATCAACAGTCAAGGATCACAGGCGAGAAAGATGCAAAACATGTTAGCAAGTGAGTGAGCAGGTTGAAGACATCAGTTCAGAAAGGAAACTAAATAATGAGAGGGCACTATAGGATGATTTTTATCCATCGAAGTAGACAAGACCCAATGATCAAAGGCCATGCACTGAGACAGAGGGGTCTCGTACTGGATAGTTATTGCTACGATAATGCTATATCACAAACCATGCCAAACTCAGTCCTGTACAACAAGTACTCATTTCTTCTTCACTGACTTGTGCACCAGCTGGGGTCCAGATGATCTAAGTTACGCTCTGCTCCAATGTGCAAGTTGGGTTCAGGTCGGCTCCCCATGTCTCCCACCCTCTTTGGACCAACAGTCGAGCCAGGGCAGGTTTACGTCATGACAATAAGAAAAGCACAGGACAGCAAGTCCAATCATACAAACACATTTCAAGTCTTTGCTTGTATCTTGCCTGTTGGCATCCCATTGTCCAGGGCAACTCACATGGACAAGCTCAAAAGCAAAAGGTAGGGAAACACTGCTTACCATGAGGCTGTGGCAAGAAGGTGAGTGTCTAATACTATTCCAAGGGAGAACATGATTAAGACCACTAATGAAATCTTCAAGCCCCACAGACAAACCCTGCCTTACAGTGACATAAGGATCTATCCTGAAGAGGAAAGCAAGGTGTGAGACAGTGTCCTTAGTGTTAGAAAAGGATCATAGGAAAGAGCCTGTATGTACAGTGTGTCCGTAAAGTCATGGTGCACTTCTGACCGGTCACAGGAAAGCAACAAAAGACGATAGAAATGTGAAATCTGCACCAAATAAAAGGAAAACCCTCCCAGTTTCTGTAGGATGATGTGGCAGCATGCGCAGATGATGACATAACACCGTGTATACAGCGGAGCAGCCCATGGCCATGCCAGTCCAGTTGTGGACGGCACAGAGGAAAGTTCAGTGTGTTCTGTGGCTTGCTAAATTTGAATCCATGACCAGAGTGCAACGTGAATATCGGCGCGTTTATAACGAAGCGCCACCACATAGGAATAACATTACTCGGTGGGATAAGCAGTTGAAGGAAACCGGCAGTTTGGTGGAGAAACCCCATTCTGGTAGGCCATCAGTCAGTGACGAGTCTGTAGAGGCTATACGGTATATAGCTACCTAAGGAGCGCAAAAAATCTGTGCATGAGCCCTCATCGAACTGCACTGAATAGGTATGCAACTGGGAGAGTTTTCCTTTTATTTGGTGCAGATTTCACATTTCTATCATCTTTTGTTGCTTTCCTGTGACTGGTCAAAGTGCACCATGACTTTAAGGACACATTGTACCAGGGGTGAGAGAGAAGGTGGAAGTGAGTGGGGGAGAGTGGAGTGCTTTTCCCAGACCTTGATGAGAGCAGGCAGATGGACCATGGCAATTTCTAAGGGAGCTCAGTGGGAAGTCTCAGTCAAGGCTCATCTACTGAAACTGAGCTCGGGCCAGTGATAAACTAGTAAAGGCATGATGTTAGTGGTCACAGCTGGATGGTTCGGTGACTTCTATTTCTGAGGATTCTCAGGTCACCTTACTGTGGGCTAAGCAAAGCCAGCCCAACAGATGGTTAAGTTTGTGTTCATAAGGTTTCTAGCTGCTGCATTGGCTAAGTTAGGCCCCCCTTTTTTTTTTTTACAGGAAGCATGCGGTGATTCACAGTGATTGTGTTTCCTTGCCAAGGAAGGTGAAACTCTACCTGAGGAACCAGCCTCTTTAGTCTTCTCTTTATACCAGAGAAGGCAGCCATGGCCAAAGGCAGCTCCCACAGGCTGGTGAATTTTCAGTCATGACTTCTTGAATGAAATAATCATTTCTATTTTCATTTGGCTCTTTGACTATGAGACCACACCCAATATTCCAGGGGGTCAGGGTACCCTAGTTAGCCTTAATTGGGTGTCAGAGTCAGACAGAATAAGGCGTCTACGGCCACACAAACATCCACAACTGATCTTCAAAAAGTCCCAAAAGGAACAAGTTTAGAACAGTTGTTCTTAATCCTAATTGCACATCAAAACTACCTTGGAAGCTGTGATATCATAGATGTCTGGTCCCTTCCTAGACCAATGAAATCAGGATCTCCAGCTGGGGAAAGTGCTTAGACATTGTGTTTTTGTTTGTTTTTATTCACCCCCTGCCCTAGATATTTCTAATGTGTATCCAGGTGCGGAAATCACTACTTTAGAGTCTACAGTTTAATCGACACGGTGCTGTAGTGGTCTGGCGATCCCTCTTATAAAATGCACTGTGAAAATATAAAATGGGGTCGTGTTCATTCTGTGTTCAGCTTTGAAAAATGTAACCTTTTCAAGACCAGAATATCATTTCTCTCTGTTCTGAAAGTTCTGCCCCAATCCCCAGCCAAAAGCAAGGTGGAGGCATGTCTTTTCGATCACACTGTTCAGGAATTGTGGTGATAGTGATGATAATGATGATGATGTGTCCGGCCATCTTGGCCAACTCTGCTCGGATACAGAATCTTGTACATTTTCCTTTCTCTTCTCAGGAATTGCGTGCATCTACTGATATGCATGGAAGTTTTTGTTTTCTGATTAGGGATGGCCTGGGGTAGGTATTTTGTTGACTCAAATGGCAGCAGAAGAAGAACCACCGTGGAAGGGGCTGCATAATATCTACCTCTTCCAGCCCTGGGCCTGCCTGCCTCTGTGCTGGAAGCTTCCAAGCTGCCTTGTCCTGAGGGAAGTTGTGGGCTCTGGGTATCTTCAGAATTATTTCCGGGGCAGATGACAATGAGTAAACTAAAGCTGGGGAGAAGACAATACTCCCTTCTTCTGATCTGAGCACTCCAGCACCTCGCTCAGAAGTGGTCTCCCCCATTTTGCAGCTGAGACAACTGAGGCTCAGTTAAAGTAAAGGGATTTGCCCAGCATCACTCAGAAGAGATGAACTGAGATTTGAACTCGGACCTTCCAAATCTAAAAATCTTTGCTGATTCTAAGATAGAAAACCAGGGTATTTGGGAGGGAATGGAAATAAAACTATCTATACGTGTCTATATCTATATATCTATGTCTGTTTATATTTACATATAATCTTTAACTAATAGCTCTCCAATATCAGTTTTTCTGGACACTTAGCAATGACTCCTCACTGAGAAATGTCTTTGGGTTATTTCTACATCAGGAAACCCTCTGATTTCATTCTCCACCAACAAACAACCCACGGCTGTGGAGAGAACATGAAAACATTGGGCTTGTGTCTGCAACAAGGAGTGGAAAAACTTCCTTGCCAGAAAGGTTTATGCCCGTTGTTTCTCCACCGAGGGCTAGTGACGGAAACGCAGGAAGCATCGACCTCAGGCGTCGACGCCCCTTCTCCGTGGGCACTGCCTTTCCTGAGGGTCTAGAGGCCGCCTTAGGAGTCACCCCACGGGCAAGAATCAACATGATATAGCACCACGGAGTTCCGGGACCATGAAGGGCTTGTATTGAATGGCCAGACCGGACAATTTCTTCTCAAAACTCACCTCAACTTGGAAATCCACAGCCGAGGACAGGGAATTCGTCTGGTCATCCATCTATCTGCATTCTGCTCTGGTTTCCTTCCCGTGCTCTGAGCTGGCTTGGCTAAACTTTTACATTTTATTTTTTTCTCTACATCTCCCAAATGCAGTGTTGGCACACTCTCCTCTATCACAGACCTCATTTTTCCATAATCAGGGGTTAATTAGTTAGACATCAGTAGAGTCCGCTGCAACACCCTGGTCACTGAACCTGACCGAGTGCCAAGGAGGCTGGTGGGCATGCCGGCAGTGCAGAATGGAGGCTCTGCCACAAACACATTTACAGTGTATTATCCTAAATTTCTTATTACTTTCCCTAAGCACCGAGAGCAGCATGGGAGATGATACAGACATTCCAGAAAGGAAAGGTGGGGGTGGGGGTGGGGGTGGGGGACCAGCTTTTCTGAGATGAAGCCAATTGTTCCACATTGTTGATTCACCCAGGAGATTATTCTGCATTATCTATTATTGGAATGGAGTGTCAAAATATTTCTTTTTCTCAAACATGTTAGAGGTTGCGAAAACTCATTTCCATTGAAAATACCTGGCCGTGATTTCTCAGCTAAGGAAATAACCATCTCTAAAGTTATCTGTGGAAGTCAGGGAGCCAATAATGTTTGGCTACTGTGACGTTTATTTGGCTTAATGGGTTCCTTCCCGAGAATTCAATGTCTTTTCCACATGCCGCGGCTGCAATGGAATCGAAACTGACATACTTCTACCCGCGGGCCCTTTCTTCTCTTTAGATTATGTAAAAAAAAAAAATGAGCCCAGTTGCAATTCTCTCGTTATGTTCACTCACCTAATATGGAACAAGTGTCTCTTTGAGGGCCCACTGTCTGCTGAGCACCCCATTTTCTCTTTCAGCGACACCACTGCTTTCTCAGTATTCCCAAGTGCCTCACAGTTCGGAGCCCAAATTCCATATTTGGCTTCTCAGGTCCACCCAATGTTCTGTTTCCAGAAATTAGCCCTGGGTCCTCCCCCTGTACCCCACTTCCGTACAGGCCCCTTCTTACCAACGCATATGAGAATAAAAATTCAACAAGCATTTCCCTGTGTCTAGGGCCCATTTGCAAAGTACAGATGTATAAGTTGGTCATAATTCCCGTCTTCCAGGGTCGATGATCTAAAGAGGGAGATGAGGCCCTGGCCAGTTGGCTCAGTGGTAGAGCATCGGCCTGGCGTGCAGGAGTCCCGGGTTCGATTCCCGGCCAGGGTACACAGGAGAAGCGCCCATCTGCTTCTCCCCCTCTCCTTCCTCTCTGTTTCTCTCTTCCCCTCCCACAGCCAAGGCTCCATTGGAGCAAAGTTGGCCCAGGCACTGAGGATGGCTCTGTGGCCTCTGCCTCAGGTGCTAGAATGGCCCTGGTTGCAACAGATCGACGTCCCAGATGGGCAGAGCATCGCTCCCTGGTGGGCGTGCTGGGTGGATCCTGGTAGGGCACATGCGGAGTCTGTCTGACTGCCTCCCGTTTCCAACTTCAGAAAAAATAAATAAAATAAATAAATAAGTAAAGAGGGAGATGAGCTCATACTCAGGGTGATATTCAAAATCTGGGAACAGGAATGTGTGAGCACCACAAATGGGAGCATAGAACAGCTTCAGTATTGGAGCAGACCCCTGGAGACCCCGAGTGAGTGAGCCAACAGCCCTCTGTAGGCTGGATTGTGAGAATTCCAGGGTGAGTAGCTGGGATGTGCCGGACATGGAGGGGGTACCCAAGATTTGGACAGCAGGCACTGACCAATCAGAATGGAGGTATTTTGACATTTTAACCAACTTAGATAACATGACTCTGTACACCAGCTGAGTGACAGCCCTGCTTGGCCAGAGGCAGGGGGTGTAAGCCTGTCTGTCCATCAGAAACCACCCGGGGTGGTTAAAATGTCAGATTCTGGGCCCTACATCCCAGTTTCGATGCAGTGATTCTAGGGTAGGTCTGGGAATATGGATTTTAACAAAAATCCTCAGTGACCACGATAGGGCCAGCTCATAGGCCTGTACGGAAATGACTGTTAACTTGCTGGTCAAGAGATAGGTCTTAAGGTCTGGTCAGACCTCTGGCTCTGCCATTGGCTTCAACTCTCTGAGTCTCAGTTTACTCATCTGTAAAATGGCACTCACATACTGGTGGTTGTGAGGATCAGTGAGAAAGTGCCAAGGCTGTTCCTCCACCTCCCTTACTCATTGCCCCTCCCGTCCAAAGTGAGGGAGAAGGACAGCTCTCAACAAAACCCTCTAAGATGCTTCTGAAGAAGACTCCCCAGGTGACCCCAGCTCTGATAAGCCAAGAATTCTTAGGATGAGCATCCACATTTTCAAAGAATATCCCCAACATCTTTCTTATGTTCACTAAATTAAAACAACAACAACAAATATCGCTTTAGTTGGAGAAAGAACATACAGCAGTTTCTAATCACGAACTCATTCAAATATGGCTATAAGTGCCCACGCACAACGCACCAGGAAGAGAAAGCGAGCTCATGGATAAGCAGTAATGTGCCTAAGAAAGCATGCTAATTAACACACAAATCGATAGTCCCGTTGGCTGGGCGGGAGGCATTTATTTTCTCCTTTAAATTTAATTAACATTTTATTTTATCAGTCTTTTCCCAATTATAAGAATAATAGGGCAACTGCGGAAAAAATTGTAAACTAGAGGAAAGCATAAAGTGGTTAAAAAATGTACCTATCCAGCCACAGTGACCTCATCGCTGTTAAATCAAAGACGGGTGTGTCCTTAGGTCGTGCCTTGCGCAGAGTTGAAGGAGAGAAACAGCAGAGCGCAGGGGCCAAGGACACAATGACACAGCTCTGCCTTGAGTTCCAGAGGCTGCAGTGACTTTGGCCAACTCACTTAAGCTCTCTTTGCCTCAGTTTCCTCATCTCTAACATGGAACTACTGCTGTTGCCTACCACATGAGGTCTTGACAATGATTAAACAAAATAAAACGTGTACAGCTCTTAGCTTACAAAAACATTGGGCTATTACTTGAATAATAATAGTTTGATCGAGTTAGAAACGTCAGGTCAGAAAATGGCTATGCTGACTGTCTACAGGAGTTGTCCATTCCGGTCTGTCCATTTATAAATATTTTGGCTGTCACCCCAGGAATGATGACAGCTGTAGCTAACGTGACTGAGCACTTACAGTGGCCGGTAAACGCACTATCACATCTTACCCTCAAAATAGCTCCCTGGGACTGGGGTATAAAGAAGTTAGTGTTTTATTCTTTTCTTTTTTTCTTTTCTTCTCTTTTCCCTTTCTTACCTGAAAAGTTCGACTATCATTACAGTGATCCGGCTGAAGTCACACTACCTCAATCCAGATGTGAACACCTAGGGGTACATTTAAGTCCCTGTTGCTGCTCTGAAGGAGTGACATCTGTGATGCCAGCTTCTGACTGTTTGCTGCATGGCTAATTTTAAATATTTGTTTAATATGCAAATGATACCTCCCAGTGACAGCCTGGGGAGAACTGCAGATATCTTTCCCTGAAATTGACATGCCCCCCCTGCTGTTCCCACTCAGCCGCTGACACCGTGTAACGTCAGCACAGGGCTTTGATTAACTCGGTGATCGCAAATGCCCTGCCTTCCAGGGAGGCTGCTGCCCACCCGTACACCTCTACCAGAACGAGAAAAGGACATTCTTTTGGGAAAGATAAATTAAAGAAAGTACCACCACCAACACTTCCCCAACCCCAGTAGAAAATTATAAAAAGCTATTCCCACAATTAGTGGTCAACCTAGGAAAAAGTACTCTGAGTGCACCTGTCACTGGACTGGTTTCCAGGCGGGGTGGCCCTGCCCCTGCATGGTCTGGCACCTCCAGGCCCTTGACTCACATAGGAAACAATTCGAAAATGAGTTCCAGTGAGAGGGACAGCCAGGTTCCCTTCGGCAGAGGAAAAGGAAGAGGCCAGGGTGCAGGTTCCGGGAGACAGGATCAGGGCGAGCTGGGGACTGACTGCCTCGCCTGCTCCTCCCCTGGTTGCAAGTCTCACAGGGCCCCGCTGTGGAAGACGCAGAAGTACATGTCCCCTCGTGGGCGTGGGCACGCTCACGTGTGAGTTTGTGCGCCAGGTCAGTCAGCTCTTGGGATTCCTTCGCCATGAGGGCCTTGTTTCTGAGCTTTGTGCCACCAGATTCTGTCTCCGCCTTCTGGTTGGGAGGGGGTCTTGCTCCTAACTAGTGTCATGGTGTTCACCCTCTTAGCCCCCCTTCTGCTTTTGATGCCAGTTTTCATTATAATGATGGTATAGTAAGCTTTGGGGATATTCTCTGGTGAATTGTTCCTTCATCTTGGATTGATCTGGTTTTAGCCAGTTCTTGTTGTGGATTTCTGTGACCACCCGCAGGAAGGAGCTTCCTGCCATTATCTGTTTCCCTTTGCTCATACCTGGCCGGGGGGGGGGGGCTCTGGTGAGAGGACCTGGTGGCATATTGGTCTGTGATGTCCGCTGTCCGTTCCTACCTCCTCGTTCCTCTTGGAGCTTTCCCTAACTTCCTTCTGTCGGGCCTCACACCCCACATCACAAGGCACATGGCAAGGAGAGTGCAGGACTAGCTACATTTAGGCCCCTACTTGCCTTCTTGGCTCGACATCTTGGTGCAGCACACAGCCTGCAACTCCGTGGATGGCGGCGGCCCTCACCCAGAGTCTGAAGACATTTGTACTTCCGAGTTGGCCCATGATATAGAATAATAATAATAAAAAAAGTAATTTCAACAGTTCTAGAGACCCTTCTTAGGTTGAGAACCACGATTGGTAGGGGGCAGGGCGGGGGGGGGGCGGATGGGGTGGGGGAATGAGTAACAGAATAGGAAGATGAAGCTAGAGACATATTATCAGCAATACATTCCCAGTTTTAAGTGGTCAGAGGGTATGTTTTAGGAGCATTCCAGCTTGGGTTTGGGGTGATTGCCACATAGACCTCTGTTCCCTGAAAGCATTACCTATAATCTGATGAATACAATCTTGCCTCAGGAGTACTAGAAGAAGTAAAAAACTTGGGGTCACACCCTTTGGGGACAGTGCTTGCAAGAAACTGGTCTAATTGCTTGAAAGGAGACGCTCAAAGACAGTCATCGGAGCTGATCTGCATCAGGCCTCTGAGAGGCCGGAGAGACAGGCAGGGACGCTGGCTGTCCTACCATATGTGGCATGGAGGGAACGTCAATTTCATTTGCATTTCAAAGGACAAAGTAACTTCAGTACACATTATCAACAATAAATTCCCCATGACATCAAGGTTATACATGTCAGCAGTGATCATACAGTTTTAGCTTCCTGTCATCTCTCTCTCTCTCTCTCTCTCTCTCTCTCTCTGAGTTATGATGAATAATTTTAGTTCATAGCTACTGAGTGTCTAATATATACCAGACACTGAATAAACATGATCTCAAACTTCAAAACAAACTTAGCCAAGTAACTACTTATGCCCACATTTTAGAGTTAATGACTTGGAGCTCTTAGAGTTAAGTAAGTAATGTGTCCACTCTCAGAGATGGTAAGTGACAGAGCTAAAAAAGGAACCCAGAACTCTTTAGTTCTAGGGACGAACTACCTTTCAGTGTCTCCTGGTGGTAAATTCACATCTGTTTAAACTCTTCTTTCCAACTCCTTCGGAAGAGCAAGTTCCTGGGGCTAAATGTAGGGAACACGTGAGTTAGAAACCTACCCGTCGGGCAACTTTCCCTCACCAGAATAAAATCCTGCTAACTTGGGATAGGTCAGGCTAAACTGAGTAAGACTCTGAACTGTCATTTGGTTCTTAAGGAGCGTATAAGCAAAGGATGTTAGAGCAGATGACAGTTGAGTCCCCTGGTGATTCTGGTCCTGGTATGACTTTCAGAAATATGAGAATCAGACCCAAGTGGGGACCAAGAAGGGAAATGCCTTCCTCCAGCAAGAACGGAGCCCTTGCTGGGTCACCCCTCTTCCCAGCTGGCATTCTCTCACTCTCGGCGTACATGGTCTGGCGTCTTGAAGAGAGGAATTGCTTCCATTTATGTGAAGAGCACGCAGCGTGTGCCTAACTGCCCTGCAGCATGGCGACAATAATGTGTATCATGAAATAGGTGTCCAATCCCCTTCCCAGTTTGGCAAACTGCAGCTCGCAAGCCACACACGGCTCTTTGGCCCCTTGAGTGTGGCTCTTCCACAAAATACCACGTGCGGGCGCTACCTCGATAAGGAATGCACCTACCTATATAGTTTACGTTTAAAAAATCTGGCTCTCAAAAGAAATTTCCATCGTTGTACTGTTGATATTTGGCTCTGTTGACGAATGAGTTTGCCAACCACTGAGCTAGGGCCTAGGTTAGGAGTTTGACTTAATGTCAACACTACATTCAGTCCATGTGTGCTGCCACTTCATGGCTTTTTAATCACATTACAGCGTGGTGACCAGATTAAAGCCAGAGGAAAACATGCTATGCAGTGACGCCAAGGAAAGGGCGAAGGGAAACACCGTTTTCCACGTGTCAGGCACGCTGTGGCACAGGAGGTGGCTTTTCATGTGGACAACCAAAACTCTGGCTCTGTGTTCAAATGCCCCACTCTCTCAGGGAAGGCCTCACCCCTCTGTCGGAACCACCAGCCCAAACACAAGCATTCCTGAGGCACGAACACCTTCAGAGAGATGGCCCAAGGGACCCTGGAAACATGAGTCATAACGGCATTCCAGTGAGAGAGAAAGTCGAGGGAGGTTTTCAGGACGTGACATTCCTAAGAAAGAGAGAATTGTGTTGAATCTGGGAGCATGACAACATGAAGGAGACATCTTTCTCCACCATGCACACTACAAGTTATTTGCATCATCTACACGCAAGTGGAAAGGAAGCAAATGAAGCCCCGGGCTCTGCTTAAATACTTCTAGAAAGAACTGGGGAGGAGATTTCTTCTGCAAAGGTTGGTGAGTCCTGTGGTATCTTAGAGACTTGTTACCCTCTGGGAAGCCAACGTTGGTCTGTAGTGTATTGCAAAGGCCACGGGAGACCGAGAAGAAGCAGAACAGAAGGGATAAGCTCTGCTGACCCCAAGGATATTAGAGAGGCTCCCCCCACAGGGCTGGCCCGACTAACCACTTCCTCATCTGCATCCCACGTGGGTAGGGATTATTTCACCTCCTGTCATCTATGAGAGTGGAATCCAACACAGCTACAAATGAATATCCCATCACTCTTAATAACAGCAAATGCTTACAAAGCTATGGCCTTGTCCTGGTCACTGTGCCGAGTACTTGATGTATATTAACATTAAAAAAATTAAACAACTTATTTTCAGATAATTGTAGATTCATATGCAGTTGTAAGAAATAATGCAGAAGTCTCACGTACCCTTTACTCAGTTTCCCTCAGTGGGAATGCTTTGAAAAACTATAGCACAGTATCACATGGAAAGTAACATTATTACAGTCAAGATACAGAATAAAAAGAACCCGTCACGATGCCCTTTCATCGTCATGTGCGCTTCCTTCTTGTCCCCACCCCTCTTTGAAACCTGGCTACCACCAATCTGTTCCCATTTCTATAAGTTCTGCGAATGGAATCATAGTAGGTAACCTTGTGAGATCCATTTTCCCCGCCCACTCAGCATACTTCTCTAGAGATTCGCCCAGGTTGTGGCACCAATCAATTTTGTGTTCCCTTTTTGTCGCTCAGTGGTATTCCTTGTTATGGATGCACCACAGTTTGTTTAAATGTTTTGTCCATCGAGGGACATCTGGGTGGTTTTCAGTTTGGGGCTATATTAGAAATAAAAGTGCTATACACCTGTGTGTACGTAAGTGTGAATATAAGGTTTCATTTCCCTGGGATCAACAACTCGCAGGAGTACAACTGCTGGGTCACAATGCGGTTACACGTGCAGTGTCTTAGGAAACTGCCACATTGTTTGCCAGGGTGGCCGCATCACTCTACATACAGTCCCACCAGCCCTGTGTGGGGCATCCTGTCTCTCGACATGCTCACCAGCGCTAGATCGCAGTTGGCATACAAGACAGAATCAATATTGTTGGGCTGAAGCAACAGCTTTCCAGAAAGCCCTCATTAGAACGTTCCCAGAATGGCGAAGGAGTGAATTCATCAGCACGCCGCATTTTAGACTGGATATGCTTGTCAAATGAGCAAGGCAGAGAGAATTCACAAACATTCAATTACAGGAGAGATGAGTTTTGATGGGGACGTGAGAGAAAGAGTTCGGAAAAGCTTGTGTGGCCATCCGGGATGGTCACAGCAGAGCTACCAAAAGGGCTCTGGGTCTCTTGATGGTTAAGAACTAAGGTGTAAAGTACAAAAGAACAGAGAACGGCTAAAAGCACACGTCAGCAGCTCTGCCAACCCAGCTGAAACCCAGAGATCAGTTCCCTGTAGTTCTCTCAATCCCACTGTTTGCAGAATCATTGCAATCAACAGTGCAGTCAACACAAGACTCCATTACCCAAATACTCCACTGTTAGTGACTCAGTCCCTCGAATGCACAGGGCTTTCTCACTTCCGCCTCGCCCCTCTGTCCCTCACTGGGGCCGTATCCTTCTCCTCTCTCGACCACCATCATTTCCACAGATGCAGCAGGACCTGGGCTCTGCAGTGCGGCTTCTTCTGCTGCCCCAGTCACCTTCTCCATTCATTCTGAAAGTGCTTTGTCCTTGTTCCCATTTCAGCCCCTAAAACCTTGGGTCAGCATTTCTGTCATGGCAGAGAGTAACTGTGATAAAAAAAATAAAAAAAGAGAGATCTCGCTCTGGATGAAGTATGAGGGGATAGATGGGGTATGATTCAACAAAACAGAAAAAAAATGAAGGAAAAATGCCACCAAACTGCACTTTGGGGATCTTAATAGCGCAGATCATTTTTTACTGGGAGCTTATAGTTGTGCCAGGCATTGTGTTAAACACTTCATCACGTGCCATTCTCAGAACATCCCAATAAGGCATATACTGTTCTCATCCCTTTTGAAAGAAAGGCAAGTAGATTTGAGAGATTAAATGACATGTTCAAGGTCATGATACAATCAATGGATCCACGATTTAAACCCAGGCTGTCTGACTCCAGAACACAAGTTCTGTCCATAATAATAACTAAGAGGCCTGACCTGTGGTGGCGCAGTGGATAAAGCGTCGACCTGGAAATGCTGAGGTCGCCGGTTCGAAACCCTGGGCTTGTCTGGTCAAGGCACATATGGGAGTTGATGCTTCCAGCTCCTCCCCCCCTTCTCTCTCTCTGTCTCTCCTCTCTCTCTCTCTCTCTCTGTCTCTCCCTCTCCTCTCTAAAATGAATAAATAAAAAAAATAAAATAAAATAATAATAATAACTAAGAAAAACCCATTTGCGCCAGCTCAGAAATTCAGGGGAGTCTTCTGTTGCCAGTGGTCACATGTAGCAGAAAAGACAAGGAAGTGCTGATACAACATGACTTGCCTTGTGTGGAGATCTGATCTGGGCTCTAGCATTGGATCTGGCACTCTTGATCCTTGTTAGATGTTCCTGAGTGCCCATACTTGGTTTGGACACTCCAATTTCACCTAGCATAGCTCCTGATATCTAGTTAAAAAAAGAGCAATTGTAACTGCATAGAGTGACAATATTTCTACAAAAACCCAAAGAGAAGAAGATAATTTTAAACTTTCATTTCTGATCAAATGTAAATCCAAATGTCTCGCTGAAAACAATGAAAAATGCTGATGGTGATGAATTAACTGATCGAAATCTAAGGGAAGGCAGGAATCCAGAATGGTAAGCACAGTAATGAGCCATTTTTTGTGTGTGCTGAAAGCATTTCCCAAACCCAATGAATTTAGGCATCAGGTTGCATAACCTCACGGGGCACAAGGGATTAAATGTCAGGCCTACAACCTTCCAAAGGTGAAAAGTGAAGTATAAGACTCTTACAAAATACAGGACCCCAAACACTAGAATATCAGTGTAAGGAGGAACCAGAGGTAAAACCACTGGACCTATATAAGCCCCAACCTAGAGTCTGCATAAAAATTCCTCCAGCACTGAGCAAAGCAAGGGAGAAAAATACCTTCTCTAAAACCCCATAATCACAGGGGCTGCAGCCTAAATTGAACCAGCCACAGGGTCCAAAGACCTCCAAGGCATTAATACATTCCCAGACTGTGCCCCTGGGTGTCCGGCAGAGGTGAACGGAAATACTTTCCGGAGGAATGCACCTTGTCCCCAATTTTTAAGGGATGGCCACAAATAAATTCTGGAAAAAAAAAAAAGAGCAACACACAGTAATAAACATTAAGAACACAGGAAATAAGACACCACGAACAGAAAGTAAGAAGAGAAACAACGATGGGAGATCCTTAATAGATAGTAGCAGTAGCAACTTAGTGTTTCCATCTCCTTCAATCCCCACCCCAAAACAGAGCAACTAGATCGAGAAAGTGGAAACCCACGGACAATATTTTAAAACCAGTCTAGGGAAGAAGATACCTCCGCTAACCCCAAAAGACAAGAGGGTAGGGATCGTCCGCTAACAGATATGGGACCTGCATGGATCTGATGTCTGGGAGGGGGACTCGGAAGGAAATGTAGGAGGCAGGACCTCGTGAACTTGAGAGAAAGAAAGCCCTACTGTGGGCAGCTAGAAAGGACAAAAGAAACAATGCCTTCAAGAAACAGAAGGTGAAAAAGAAGGAAAATTCAAAAGTCAACGAGAAACAAAGAACACAGATATTCGTACGCCCATGTTCACATTAGCCCCAAAGTGGAAACAACCCAAAAGTCATTAACGAATGAATGAAGAAACAAAATGCAGTAGATCCGTACAACTATTACGGAGCCATCAAAAGGAAGGCAATTCTGACACACGCCGTAACATGAATGAAACATGAAAACATTATGCTGAGTGAACTAAGGCAGAGAAAAAAGGACAAATACTGCGTGATTCCACTCTTAGGAAGTACTTAGAGGGGTCAAATTCATAGAGACTAAAGGTAGAATGGTGGCTGCCAGGGATGGGGGAGGAGCCAGTGGGGAGTGATTCTTTAATGGGCACAGTTTCCGTTTTGCAAGATGAAGAAAGTTCTAGAGACGCATGGCAGTGATTGTTGTACAATGACGTCAGTGTGAGTGTACTTAAGTACACTGAACTGTATACTCAAGATGTTACATTTTATGTCACATATATTTTATGATTTAAAAAAATAAAAATAAATTTCAAAAGAAGAAATGAATGAAAAAGAGCAAGAGAGGGACGAGCATTGAAAAGAGGCAAAGAAGATCAAACACCACAGATAACCGGAATTTCTGATGATGACAACCAAAGCGAGGGAACAGAATAAATAGTAAAAAGGATATTTGAAAAAAAAAAAACAATCCTAAAATTAAAAAGAAATAACAGGAAACTACAGTTTGAAAGAGCACAATGCATGCACGAGAACATTGATCAAAAATTATCAATATCAAGACATATTCTATTAGGATTTAAAACTTAAAATCCTTCTGCATCTAGCCAAAACAAGAATATGTGACTTTTAAGGGAAAATTAGATTATTATTATTATTAAGGCACTGAAAGCCAGACTTTATGTCAAAAGAAAATTAATATATTTAAGATTCTCAAGGAGAAAAGCAGCAAGGATCTTCTATATAGGAAAATTGATTTTTTAAAAGTAAAACGGGTATAGACAAGCCTATGAAATTTTGTTCCCAAAAGCACCTTCTGAGTAATCTATTCTGGAAAAAGTTTCAGACACCCAAACTAACTGAAGGGTCAGTGACATAATGCTAATGGACATTAGGTAAACAGCTACTGAGATACAAAGGGACAGAGGAGTATATTATAAAATGGCTACATGTTCTGACAATGTAGCTGCAGTACAGTTATTAAGAATGGGGGATTCTTGCCCTGGCCAGATAGCTCTGTTGGTTAGAGCATTGTCCCAAAGTGCAGAGGTTGCCAGTTCGATTCCCAGTCAGGACACATACAGGAACAGATATCCCTGTCTCTCTCCTGCTCTCTCTCTTCCTCTCTCTAAAATCAATAAAAATAAGCATTAAAAAGAATGAGGGGTTCTTTTTAAGTTTTCCACAATGTACTGATCTGTGTGCCTATAACAAGTAACCATTGTTGCACGTAGGTGTTATGTCATTGAGCTGTAAAAAGAAAAAGGGAGGGCGATGAGAAGAGCAGATACCAAAATTCTTTAACGTTCTCAAGAAGCATAATGGAGGTGGTGTTCGTATTATAATTCTGAGACTGGTGTGTGTATAAAATTGGATAAAACAGATGAGAAATTATTCTAATTTGATCACTCCCTGTGCCCTTGAACACGAGGATTCTTGGAATGGAAGAGAGGACATATTGATAGAATAGAGAAGAGATTAAATTAAGAGAAGTCTTGACTTAAAACTCTAAGTATCAACATGGACCCATGAGATATTTTATTATAATTTATTTCCTGAAAAGTTCTAGAAGCAGCAACCGGCTCAGCAGCCATGAGCACCAACTTATCTTACTGTACGTATTCAAACAGAAAGCCCATAACTTTTTTTTCTTTTTTTTAAATTTATTTATTAAATTTAATGCAGTGACATTGATAAATCAGGGTACATATGTTGAAAGAAAACATCTCTAAATTATTTTGACATTTGATTGTGATGTGTACCCCTCCCCCAAAGTTAAATTGTCTTCTGTCACCTTCTATCTGGTTTTCTTTGTGCCCCTCCCCTCCCCCAACCCCTCTCTCCTTCTTCGCCCCCTCTCCCCTCCCCCCACCCCCCACCCCTGTTGCCATCACATTCTTGTTCATGTCTCTGAGTCTCATTTTTATGTCCTTTCTATGTATGAATTCATATAGTTCTTAGTTTTTTTCTGATTTACTTATTTCACTCCATATAATGTTATCAAGGTCCATCCATGTTATTGTAAATGATCCGATGTCATCATTTCTTATGGCTGAGTAGTATTCCATAGTATATATGTACCAAAGCTTTTTAATCCACTCGTCCTCTGATGGACACTTGGGCTGTTTCCAGATGTTCGCTATTGTGAACAATGCTGCCACAAACATGGGGGTGCATTTCTCTTTTTGGAGCCGTTCTATGGTGTCCTTGGGGTATATTCCTAAAAGTAGCTGGGTCAAAAGACAGTTTGATTTTCAGTTTTTTGAGGAATCTCCATACTGTTTTCCACAGTGGCTGCACCAGTCTGCATTCCCACCAGCAGTGCAGGAGGGTTCCTTCTCCACATCATCACCAGCACTTATTCTGTGTTGTTTTGTTGATGAGAGCCATTCTGGCCGGTGTGAGGTAATATCTCATTGTGGTTTTAATTTGCATTTCTCTAATGTTTAGTGATGTTGAGCATTTTTTCATATCCCTATTGGCCATCTGTATGTCCTCTTTGGAGAAGTGTCTATTCATCTCTTTTGCCCATTTTTGGATTGGATTGTTTGTCTTCCTGGTGTTGAGATTTACAAGTTCTTTATAAATTTTGGTTATTAACCCCTTGTCAGACGTATTGTCAAATATGTTCTCCCATTGTGTAGTTTGTCTTTTTTATTCTGTTCTTATTGTCTTTAGCTGTGCAAAAACTTTTTAGTTTGATATAGTCCCATTTGTTTATCCTATCTTTTATTTCACTTCCCTGTGGAGATAAATCAGCAAATATATTGCTCCAAGAGATGTCGGAGAGCTTACTGCCTATGTTTTCTTCTAAGATGCTTATGGTTTCACAGCCTACATTTAAGTCTTTTATCCATTTTGAGTTTATTTTTGTGAGTGGTGTAAGCTGGTGATCTAGTTTCATTTTTTTTGCAGGTAGCTGTCCAATTTTCCCAACACCATTTGTTAAAGAGGCTGTCTTTACTCCATTGTATTTCCTTACCTCCTTTGTCAAATATCAGTTGTCCATAGAACTGTGGGTTTATTTCTGGGTTCTCTGTTCTGTTCCATTAATCTATATGCCTGTTCTTATGCCAGTACCAGTACCAGGCTGTTTTGAATACAATGGCCTTGTAGTATAACTTGATATCAGGAAGTGTGATACCTCCCACTTTATTCTTCTTTTTTAAGATTGCTGAGGCTATTTGTGTTCTCTTTTGGTTCCATATAAATTTTTGGAATATGTGGTCTATATCTTTGAAGTATGTCATTGGTATTTTCATTGGTATTGCATTGAATTTATAGATTACTTTGGGTAAAATAGACATTTTAATGATGTTTATTCTTCCTAACCATGAGCACGGTATATGCTTCCACTTGTTTGTATCTTTTTTGATTTCTTTTATCAATGCTTTGTAATTTTCCAAGTACATGTCTTTAGTCTCCTTGGTTAAGTTTACTCCTATGTACTTTATTTTTTTTGGTTGTAATTGTGAAGGGGATTGTTTCCTTAATTTCTCTGACTGTTCATTGTTGGTGTATAAAAATGCCTCTGATTTCTGAGTATTGATTTTATATCCTGCCACTTTGCTGAATTCATTTATCAGGTCCAGTAGCTTTTTGACTGAGACTTTAGGGTTTTCTATATACAGTATCATATCATCTGCAAATAATGATAGTTTTACTTCTTTTCCAACTTGAATGCCTTTTATTTCTTCTTCTTGTCTGATTGCTGTGTCTAGAACTTCCAGGACTATGTTAAATAAGAGTGGTGAAAGGGGGCACCCCTGCCTTGTTCCTGATCTTAAAGGTATTTCAATTTTTGCCCATTGAGTATGATGTTGGCTGTGGGTTTCTCATAGATGGCTTTTATCATGTTGAGGTATGTTCCCTGTATTCCCACTTTGCTGAGAGTTTTGATCATGAATGGGTGCTGGATTTTATCAAATGCTTTTTCTGCATCTATTGAAATTATCATATGGTTTTTCTCCTTCTTTTTGTTTATGTGATGAATCACATTGATTGATTTATGAATATTGTACCATCCTTGCCTCTCCAGAATAAATCCCACTTGATCATGGTGTATGATTTTTTCCATATATTGTTGGATCCGGTTTGCTAATATTTTGTTGAGGATTTTAGCATCTATATTCATCAGAGATATTGGCCTATAATTTTCTTTCTTTGTGTTGTCTTTGCCTGGTTTTGGAATCAGAATTATGCTCGCCTCATAAAAGGAGCTTGGAAGTCTTCCTTCCTCTTGAATTTTTTAAAATAGTTTGAGAAGGATAGGAGTTAGTTTTTTTTTTTTGAAAATTTAGTAGAATTCCGTTGTGAAGCCATCGGGCCCCGGACTTTTCTTTGTTGGGAGTTTTTTGATAACTGTTTCGATCTCATTTGGTGTAATCGGTCTGTTTAGGTTTTCTGATTCTTCCAGATTGATTTTTGGA
The DNA here is from genome assembly GCF_036850765.1 of Saccopteryx bilineata. NCBI lineage: Eukaryota > Metazoa > Chordata > Mammalia > Chiroptera > Emballonuridae > Saccopteryx > Saccopteryx bilineata. The sequence continues at coordinate 274,821,973 of NC_089493.1, forward strand.
AGATTGTATGTTTCAAGGAATTTGTCCATTTCATCTAGGTTGTCTAGTTTTTTGGCATACAGTTCTTCATAGTATTTTCTTACAATATTTTGTATTTCTGTTGTGTCAGTTGTTATCTCTCCTCTCTCATTTCTAATTTTATTTATATGAGTCCTCTCTCTCTTTTTCTTGGTGAGTCTAGTTAAAGGTTCATCAATCTTGTTTACCTTTTCAAAGAACCAGCTCCTAGTTTCATTGATCCTCTGTATTGTTTCTTTAGCCTGTATGTCATTTATTTCTGCTCTGACCTTTATTATTTCCTTCCTTCTACTACATTTGGGCTTTACTTGCTGTTCTTTTTCTAATTCTTTTAGATGCAGGGTTAAGTTGTTTATTTGAGCTTTTTCTAACTTCTGAAAGTGTGCCTGTAGTGCTATGAACTTCCCTCTCAGTACTGCTTTTGCTGTGTCCCATAAATTTTGAGTTGTTGTATGCTCATTGTCATTCGTTTCTAGGAATTTTTTTTATTTCTTCTTTGATCTCATTCTTAATCCATTCATTATTTAACAACCTGCTATTTAGTTTCCATGTGTTTGAGAATTTTTGAGCTTTTCTGTTGTGGTTGATTTCTAGTTTCATGCCATTGTGATTGGAGAAAGTGCTTGATATGATTTCAGTCTTCTTAAATTTGTTGAGAGCACTTTTGTGTCCTAACATGTGGTCTATCCTAGAGAATGTACCATGAGCACTTGAAAAGAATGTATATTCTGCTGCTTTAGGGTGAAAGGTTCTGAAGATATCTATTAAATCGAGTTGATCTAGTGTTTCCAATAAGTCTGCTGTTTCTTTGTTAATTTTCTTTCTTGAGGATCTATCTAGTGATGTTAGTGGGGTATTGAAATCCCCTACTATTATAGTATTGCTGTTGATCTTGTCCTTTAAATCCATCAAAGTCTGCTTTATATATAGGTGCTCCTATATTAGGTGCATAGATAGTTATAATAGTTATATCTTCCTGTTGGATTACTCCCTTTATCATTATGTAGTGGCCTTCTTTATCTGTTACTATATCCTTTGTTTTAAAGTCCAATTTGTCTGATATAAGTATTGCTACCCCAGCTTTTTTTTCATTTCCATTTGCATGAAATGTTTTTTTTTCCATCCTTTTACCTTCAATCTATGTGTATCTTTTGTTCTACGATGTGTCTCTTGTAGACAGCATATGTATGGGTCCTGTTTTCTTATCCACGCAGCTACCCTATGTCTTTTGATTGGATCATTTAATCCATTCATGTTTATGGTTATTATTGATATGTAGTTGTTTATTGCCATTTTCTTCTTTAAAGGTGTATTCCTTTTTTGCTATATTCTTTTCCCACTTTGATCTGTTTACAACAGGCCCCTTAACATTTCCTGCAGCATTGGTTTGGTTGTAATGAATTCCTTGAGTTGTTTTTTGTCTGGGAAGCTTTTTATTTCTCCTTTGATTTTAAATGATAGCCTTGCTGGATAAAGTAGTCTTGGTTGTAGGTTCTTGTTCTGCATTACTTTGAATATTTCTTTCCATTCCCTTCTGGCCTCAAGTGTTTCTGTTGAGAAGTCGGATGTCATCCTTATGGGGGCTCCTTTGTAGGAGATAACTTTTTTTTCTCTTGCAACTTTTAATATTTTCTCTTTATCGCTTAGCTTTGGTATTTTAATTATGATGTGTCTTGGTGTAGGTTTCTTTGGGTTTCTCTCTAATGGAGTCCTCTGTGCTTCTTGGACTTGTGAGAGTTTCTCTTGCATTAATTTAGGAAAGTTTTCAGCTATGATATTTTTGAACAAAGTCTCTATCCCTTGTTCTTTTTCTTCTTCTTCAGGAACCCCTATGATGCGGATGTTATTTCTCTTCATGTTGTCACAGAGCTCTCTAAGGGTTTCCTCTGACTTTTTGAGTCTCTTTTTTCTTTTATTCTCTGCTTTCATGCCTTCATTCCAGTTGTCCTCCAACTCGCTGATTTGATCCTCAGCTCTATCTATCCTGTTTTTAATTCCTCCATTGTGGTCTTTATTTCTGATATTGTATTTGTCATCTCTGACTGATTCTTTTTTATACTTGCTATTTCTTTATTTAGGTGTTCATAATGACCATCCATTGTTGTTCTAAGATCCCTACGCATCCTTACAATCATTATTTTGAACTCCGCATCTGGAAGTTTGATTATTTCCATATCACTCAGTTCATCTCCTGAAGGTATCTCTTGTGGTTTCATTTGGATTGCACTTCTTTGTCTTCTTATTGTCTGTTTTTGGGTGTTACATTTGTAGAGTTGGTTGAGTTTAGGCTTGGTGTTGTCTGCCTCCAGTTTTCAGTTGTGTTATTTCTAGGTCTTCTTGGGTTGGTATCAGCTGTTATCTGTAATCCACTTTTGGATTTGGGCAGCTTTGAAGTCTTGATTTGTTTGTTTTCTTAACAGGTGATAGTCTTGTTTACTGATCTCAGCAAGGGGCTTCCTTAAAACTGTATCCAGGAATGCAATGGGTGTAACCTGAGACTCTGAAGGCCTCTTTAGCCAATTAATCTCTCTGGGGGCAGGGTGTTTTCTCAGCTTTAGTAGGGGGAGGTGTATCTCAGATCTCCATGGAGACCTGAGTTACTGCCCCTCCTCCCCACTTCTTGTTTTCATCTGTGCCTTGTTGCACTGATTGGAACTGGATAGATGTCCGGAGATCTCTGATCCAGAAGCAATTCAGCTCTGTTTTGTGAAAGGTTCAGTCTTTCCCCCAGCTATGGCCACCTCCAGCATGGAAGAGTCCGCTTTTTTAGGTCGTCTCCTTCATTCCTTAGCCCCTCACAGTCTGTCCCTCTCTCTTTCCTTTCCACTTGGGAGATAAGCTGGTCTTTTCAACACACCTCGCTCTCTGGTCGCCAGGCAAGTGGCTGTGAGCAGTAGTTTCTGCTCTTTTCCCTTGTGTGAGATCCTCTCTGGGCTCTCAGCCTCACCCCCCCCCCTCCGTTCCTGTAAGCAGGGGAGATTCAGGTGCTCCCTACCAGGTTTGTTGTGGCTTCTTCTTTGCTCCTTGGTTTTTGAGAGCTGTTCTTGTAGTTTAGAGTTGGTTTTTCATGCTGATTTTTCCTAAATTGATTTGTATTCCAGTTTGGTGGTGAGAGGTGGGCGTCTGTGCGTCCTCCTACTCCGCTGCCATTTTTTCCTAGAAAGTCCATAACTTCTATGGAGCATGTTCTATGTATTACATGAGTTGACCAAGCGCTCTCAAGTCTTAATATTGGGATGCAACTTGAACAGTTAGTATTGTCTGCAATGAGGAAAACACACAAACCTAAACACACACAGCCTCTCTCACTGCTCTTATCCTAGAATGTGTAAGAGAGAGGAGAGATAATCACCATGCAAGGCCCCACCCGATACAGGCATATGCTGCCTCTGTACTAGTTTCACTAGGGTAGCCTCCTCAGTTCAGATAACACAGCTGCTTACTAGCGGCAGCAATGGTAGAAAAGTGGGTACAGAGAGATAGCCCTACCCACATCTCTCAAGCCTTCTCACAGATGGCAAACCTAGACGCTTTGACCCCTAGCAACAGCTAAGGCACAGAAGCTTCCTAACAAACTAACCCCAGGCAGCCTGACCAGAAGTCCTCCTGAAATATATTTATCATGGAGCCCCAGAAACACCTTCTGCTATCCTTTTATGGAGCAGCATGGGAAATCAGTCCGGTACCTCTCTATGCTTATGATTACTTTAATTACCGGCCTTATTGCTCTCCTGTTTCACTGAATCTTGGCCAGGACCACCCCAGTCTTTTCCAGTACAGCTTCCTAAGTAAAATAATCAGGGCTAATATTGTGGAAATATTGTGTCTTTCCTCCCAGAAAACCCCTGGCCTCCATATGCAAAGCAGCCATCTCTTAGCAAACAAAGAGGAGTGTATAGGAGCCTCTCTAAGTCAAACCAAAGGCTTCATCATAACAGTTCTCAAACCTGGATCTCTTTGGCATAGAGCTGCATATTAAAAAGAGAGAAGAAACATCTGCTCTAAGATGGCCTTCTATCCCCACCAGAGCGAAGAGCAGCTGGCAGCTTCTAGAGCTGAAGAAGGAAGAAGTCTGGTTTGGCTACTCCACTCCTCAAGGACTTAGCATAAACCTATTGTCGGAATCAGAGAGAAGCTTTCACTAATGAGAGTCATGGAGGGAAAACTGCAGATGTCTCCCTAGCAGTGTTAGAGGCCATTTTTTTTCCTTTTTATAACCTCCTATGCCTCTCTACACATAGCTTTTCTAAACCCTGCACCCCATTGTCACCCCCAGTTATGGGCTCAGATATTTACAACCTCAAATCTAAAGAAAAAGGATAACTTTTTATATCAGCTTTCCACACAAAAATTCTAAGTTGGGCTTCCAATCAGTCCAACTGGGGTCCAGTCACTGTGACCAGGAGGAGCAGAAATAGTGTTTGTCCAATCCTGAGTCATCATATGTCCTGTAGGGAAGATGCTATGCTTTTCCCATGCAAAACACAGGGTTGTAGTCAGGGAGAAATACATTCTCTAAGGCAGGGGTCCTCAACCTTTTATGGGCCATGGACCGGTTTAATGTCAGAAAATATTTTCACTGACTGGCCTTTAGGGTGGGATGGATAAATGTATCACGTGACCGAGACAAGCGTCAAGAGTGAGTCTTAGATGGATGTAACAGAGGGAATCTGGTCATTTTTAAAAAATAAAACATCGTTCAGACTTAAATTAAATAAAACAGAAATGTAAGTTATTTATTCTTTCTCTGTGGACCGGTACCAAATGGCCCACGGACCAGTATTGGTCCGCGGCCCAGGGGGTGGGGACCACTGCTCTAAGGAACATGATGAGGGAGGATGTTTCCTTCATAAGGAAACCATTAGTTTTGAGCAGTTACAAATTACAGAGGTCCTCCAATACTATCCCAAGAGCAAGAGAGGCTGGGATTGCTGACACAACCCTTCTTACACATCTTCCTAAAGTGCACAGCCACGCCTGAAAGTATCCCATAAGCGGGACCCGCAGGACTGGTCACTGTCTGGATTTGATACTCTGGCTAGCCCATTTTGAAAGTACATAGAATTCAGAGTATTATTATCTCAGGTTCCATATCCCCCATTGATTTTTTTCACAATCAATAATTGGAACAGGGTCAGTGCTTAGCAACCAGGAAGCCTTTAATTTATCAAAGAATTTGTCACTCCAAACAGCTTATGCTTTTGCTGATTTGGAATTTGCAATAGATGATGACGGAACAATGAACAATGGCTTTGCTATTGTCATCCTTCATCATTGCCCTTTAGGCAGCACTGCAAAAAAAAAAAAGAAAAAAAAAAAAAAGAAAGAAAAAAGAGCCCAATTTCTCCTGCCTGGTTGCTCCTGCCCCTGAGACAGGATGACTAGGTTAAGTAACAGTTCCTCCTTGGGTGGAGGGATGAACAAGTTTCAATCTCTGTGCTGTGCAGACCCACTGGACCAGCAGGAAGGAGACTTACCTTGGCCACTCGGCACTCATCCATCCTTTCCCTATTTGGAGCATCCACATCTTCCTCCATGGAGCATTCCCCTCTGACACAGCCCATGCGCTTTGGGTGGAGTTGAGTCCATTTCCTGTTCTAGGGATAGTCACGTGGCTCAGACCAGGCACTGCTGTGGCAATAGTGATTGATTCAGCGATGGTCTCATGATTCAGTTTGATCCAACGTGACACAAAGAAACTTTTGATGGTAAAAACTAGAGGTCCAGGCCCTTCACAGCTAGACTTGAATTTGGACTCAAACTTGCTGATACTGGTAGCCATGTTGCCCCCACATGGAGCCTGAGGATGAAGCCAGTATGGAAGAGAGCAGTTCGACAGAGAAAGTTCACTCTGACGACATAAAATTGAACGCCAGGGTCAGGTCTCTCCTAAGCTTTAGTTCTGATCCTCAGATTCTCATTTATGGGAATCAATGCCAGCTTGGGTTGGGCTTTCAACCACAAGGAACAAACAAACTCAGAAGAAGCTAAGAACTATGTGATTTTACACATAGGTGGGATATAAAAATGAGACTCGTGGACACATATAAAAGTGAAATCGTTCCCTGGGGAAGGGGAGGAGGGAGTAAAGAGGGATAAATAAACAGTGATGGAAGATGATTAGACTTTCTGTGATGGGTACACATCGCAATCAATAGTTCAGATGCTATAGAGGTGTTTACCTGGAACCTATCTACTCTCATTGATCAATTTCACCCCATTAAATTTAATTTTCTAAATAAAGATTTAAAAAAGAAAACAAAAAAAAGAACAACTATCCTGAAAAACCAACTCAAGACTAAACAAAGAGAAGTCTTACAACCAAGGGTTCACAGAAGAAGCCACATTGAAATGGGTAGGAAGGGCAGAGATGCAGAAAGGGCTAGCCCTGCTCCCATGAGCCATGACTGAGGTCCTGGAGAGAGATCTCAGCTGTGGGGGGAATTCCACCCAGAGAAAGGAGGGGCCTAAACCCCAAGCCAGGCTCCCGAGCCTAGAGCACCAGAGCTGGGAAGAGGCACCCACATAGGCTTCAGCTGTGAAAAGCAGAGAAGTTTCTGCCTGCCAGAAAGAGATGAGAGTCTGTAGGGGCTAAGTTACCCTCTTAAAGGGCCAGCACAAAAATCTTGTTTGCAGCCACTTACCCTGAACTCTGGTGGAGGGAGGGCTGAGTGAGCGATAGTCATGCGAGGAGAGTCTGCAGTTTGTGGCTCTGGGGAGAGACAGAGGGGGACAGCTACCAAAGTGCCTATGCTGAGTCATTCTCCTACCCCACAGTTGCCACTATTCTTGGGCGGAGTACTCCCCTCTGTGCGGCATCAGCCTGGGGGAAAGAAATTTGCCCCACTCTGCAGAGATGAGGCCCCGATGGGGAGTCAGCTGCCTTGGCCGGGGAGTAGAGGTCTGGACAGACTCAGGGAGTGACAGTGACTCAGTTTTCTGGCTTTGAGGTGGGAGCCATTTCCCCTACTTTCCTCTGAATCTGACTAGTGCTTCCCCCTCACAGGAGATTCAACAGAACTACCCCCTTGGCTGCCAGCAGACCCACACTCTGGGCTCCATGGCCCCACCTGCCCAACTCCCAGTGGCTCTGCCCTGCTGAGGTCAGGGAAAAGCGGAGCTATATTGAGATCTGTGACTCTGGCGTGGGACATACACCCACCACCTCCTGTGAAGCCTGACTGGCACTTCCCCCTCAGGGCAGATCCAACGGCCGTGTCTCCTCAAGTCCACTGGGGGCTCTTTCAGGGACCGAACCTAACGGGCAGCCAGCCAGAGGAGGCAGCTGGAGGTGGATCTAGGGCTGTCCTGGGATTTTTGCTGACCTGTCCCTGGGCCAGGTGCTGATAAAAACTGGCATTGGTGTGCAGCTTGGTCCTTACCACGTGCACCTAAGCCCAGCAGAGGCTGCTACAAACTGTGGATCGCTTGTAGCTCCAAGCAGGTGGCTAGGGGCCAGTCACAGGCATGGTCTTCTATTGGCCTGCACTGGGTTCCCTCCCAACAGGCCCAGAACCAACACTCCCAGCAGCCAATTCAGACAACACCAGAGAAGGATCCAATTAGCTTTACCAGCCACATATCAAAGGGAGAGCTCATCAGGCACCAAACCCAGCTGAGGTGCATCTGCTTCCTGTGGTCAGCACCTGCACAGCAGTTCACAGGTGCATTGATCGAGGGAGAGCCTCACTGTCAGCCAGCCTGAGGTCAATCTTCTGCACAACAGGCGAGCAGCCATCAAGACTCAATTACTGACCCTGGCCAGTTTGCTCAGTGGTAGAGTGTCAGCCTGGCGTGCAGGAGTCCCAGGTTTGATTCCCAGCCAGGGCACACAGGAGAAGCACCCATCTGCTTCTTCACTCCTCCCCCTCTCCTTCCTCTCTCTCTCTCTCTCTCTTCCCCTCCCGCAGCCAAGGCTCCATTGAAGCAAAGTTGGCCTGGGTGCTGAGGATGGCTCCATGGCCTCTGCCTCAGGTGCTAGAATGGCTCTGGTTGCAACAGAGCAATGCCCCGGATGGGCAGAGCATCGTCCCCTGGTGGGCATGCCGGGTGGATCCCGGTCGGGTGCATGCGGGAGTCTGTCTGACTGCCTCCCCATTTCCAACTTCAGAAAAATACAAAAAAAAAAAAAAGATTCAATTACAATGGAAGGGCCCACGTAACCCACACAAAGGACATTCCTGGAGCTCACAGCTCAGGTGATCAAGGAGTCTACACCACTGGACCCAACAGAACACCTACTACATAAGACCACCCCATGAAAAATGGGAATCATAGCAGACCTATCTAATTCATAGAATCAAAGACAAAGAGGCAACCAAAATGAGAAGAAAAAGAAGCAGTCCCAAATGAAGAACAGGAGAAATCTTCAGAAAAAGAGCTAACCGAAACAAAGAGAAAAGTAAAGTAGTTACCAGGGGAAAAGGGATTGTGGGCGGCGGGGGGGGGGGGGGGGGAGAGTAAAGAGGGACAAATATACAGTGGTGGAAAATAATGTGACTTTCGTTGATGGGTACACAATATAATCAATAGTTCAAATGTTATAGAAATGTTTACCTGAAACCTAGGTACTCTTATTGATCAATGTCACCCCATTACCTTTAGTTTTCTAAATTAAAAAAAATGAAAATATTATGAACAATTATATGTCAACAAATTGGTTAAGCTGGATGAAATGAATTAATTCCTATAAACATAAAATCTTCAAAAACTGAATCAAGAAGAATCAAGAGAATCACTAATAGACAGATTACAGCCAGTGAAATGGAAGCAGTAGTCAAAAAACTCTCAACAAATACAAATCCCAGACTGGATAGCTTCACAGGTGAATTTTACCAAACATTCAGAGAATTAACAGCTATTCTTCTCAAACTATTCAAAAAAATTCAGGAGGAGGGAAGACTTCCAAGCTTGTTTTATGAGGTCAGCATTATCCTAATTCCAAAAACTAGATACAGATACTACAAAGAGAGAAAATTAGAGGCAATATCCCTGAAGAATATAATATCTAAAATCTCAACAGAATTATTAGCAAACCAGATTCAACAATACATTAAAAAGGTCATTCATTATGATCAAATGAGATTTATTTTGAGAATATAAAGGACAATATCCACAAATCAATAAACATGATACACCACATAAACAAAATGAAGTGTAAAAAAATCACATGACCATATCAATAGATGAAGAAAGAGCATTTGATAAAATCCAGCCCCTAATGTGTTGAAAACACTTAGCAAAGTGGGAATAGAGGGAGCATACCTCAATGTAAAATAAAGGCCATATATGACAAACCCACAGCCAACACCAAACTCAATTGGAAAAAAAACTACAAGCATTTTCCTTAAGATCAGAAGCAAGGCAAGGATGTCCATTATCACAACAGTTATTCAGTACATTACTGGAAGTCCTAGCCACTGCAATCAGAGAAGACAAAGAAATAAAGTGCATCCAAATTAGAAAAGAAAAAGTAAAACGGTCATTATTTGCAAATGACATGACACTATACAGAAAAAACCCCAAAGATATCACCAAAAGACTACTGGAACTGATAAATAAATTCAGTAAAGTAGCAAGATACAAAATAAATATCTAGAAATCAGTTGCATTTCTAAACACCAATAATGATCTATCAGAAAGGGAAACCAAGAAGACAATACTATTCACAACTTCTGCAAAAAGAACAAAATACCTAGGAATGAATTTAACTGAGGATGGAAAAGAAAGAAAAATTATAGGATACTGAAGAAAGAAATGGAAGAAGATACAAATAAGTGGAAGCATATACTGTGTTCATGGATAGAAAAAATTAACATTGTTAAAATGTCCATTTTACCCAATGCAATCTATAGATTCAATGCAATTATTATAAAGATACCAATGGTGTATTTCAGAGAACCAGAAAAAATATTCCAAAAATTTATATAGAATGACAAAAGATCCCAAATAGCCACAGTAATCTTGAGAAAGAAGAACAAAATTAGAGGGATCAGGCTACCTGATACCAAACTATACTACAAGGCCTTCGTAACCAAAACAGCATGGTACTGGCATAAAAACAGACATAAATTAAGGGACGAGAACAGAGAGCCCAGAAATCAACCCATGTTTATATGGTCAATTAATATTTGACAAAGGAGGCAAGGACAGACAATGGGGTAAAGACAGTCTATTGAATAAATAGTGTTGGGAAAATTGGACAGATAAGTGCCAAAAAATAAAAAAACTAAACTAGCCCTGGCCGGTTGGCTCAGCGGTAGAGCGTGCGGGGGACCCAGGTTCGATTCCCGGCCAGGGCACATAGGAGAAGCGCCCATTTGCTTCTCCACCCCCCCTTTCCTCTTTGTCTCTCTCTTCCCATCCCGCAGCCAAGGCTCCATTGGAGCAAAGATGGCCTGGGCGCTAGGGATGGCTCCTTGGCCTCTGCCCCAGGCGCTAGAGTGGCTCTGGTCTCAGCAGAGCGGACCCCCTCCCCCCGGAGGGGCAGAGCGTCGCCCTTGGTGGGCGTGCCAGGTGGATCCCGGTCGGGCGCATGTGGGAGTCTGACTGTCTCTCCCGTTTCCAGCTTCAGAAAAATACAAAAAAAAAAAACAAAAACAAAAAAAAAATTAAACTAGACCACCTTCTTACACCCTATGTGAGCATAAACTCAGCGTGGAACAAGCCTTACTTACTATATTAGACATGAAACAAAAATCCTAGAAGAAAACAAGCAGTAAAATCTTAGACATTTCTCATAGCAGTATTTTTTCCCCATCTATCTTCTCAGGCAAGGGAAAGAAGAACAAGATAAACAAACGGGACTACATCAAACTAAAATGTTTCTACAGCAAAGGAAATTGTCAGTTCAATGAAAAGACAATTCACCGAAAGGGAGAAAATATTCACCAATACATTAATATATAAGGGATTACTATCCAAATTGTATAAAGAACTTATAAAACTCAACACCTAAAACAACAACAACAATTAAGGAATGGGCAAAAGACCTGAATAGACATTTTTCTAAAGAGGACCTACAGATGGCCAATAAAGATATGGAAAGATGCTCAAAGTCACTAATTATCAGAGAAATGCAAATTAAAATCACAATGAGATATCACCTCACACCTGTCAGAATGGCGCTCATCAATAAATCAACAAAGGAGTGCTGGCAAAGGTGTGTAGAAAAGGGCACCCTTATGTAAGTTAGTAGGAATGCAGACTCATGCAGCCGCTGTGGAAAATACAGTATGGAATTATCTCAAAAAATTAAAAATGGGCCCTGGCTAGATAGCTCGGTTGGTTAAAGCATCAACCTGATGTGTAGAGGTTGCTGGTTTGATCCCCAGTCAGGGCAAATACAAGAATGGATTGATGTTCCCATTTCTCTTTCTTTTCCCCTTCCTCTCTCCTTAAAATTAAAAAAATAAATAAATAAAAATGGAACTACTTTTTGACCCCAGTGATCCCACTTCTGGGAATTTATCCTAAGAATCCCGAAACACTAATTCAAAAAAATATATGCACCTCTATGTTTATTGCAGCATTATTTACAATAGCCAAGATCTGGAAATAGCCCAATACCCATCAGTAGATGAGTGGATAAAAAAGCTGTGGTACATTAACACAATGGAATGCTCTGTGGCCATAAAAAATAGGGAAATCTTACCTTTGGGGACAGCATGGATGGATCTAGAGATCACTATGCTAAGAGAAATAAGCCAGTCAGAGAAAAAAAAGTACCATATGATTTCACTCATATGTTCAATCTAATGAACAAAATGAACTAACGAGAAAAATAGGGATAGGCACATACATACATACGGAGCAGGCTGACAGCTGTCAGGGTGGGGGAGGGAATCAGGTGAGGGAGGTAAAGGAACAGAACACAAAAGGACAAACGAAAGGCAAGATCTCTGGACATAGACAACAGTGTGGTGATCGCCAGGGGGTGTGGGGGAGTGGAGGAGGATACAGGTATAGAGAGAATAAATCGTGATGAACAAAGACTTGATTTGGGGTGGGGGGTGAACCCACGATACGGTGCACAGAGATGTGTTGTAGAATTGGGTACCTGAAACTTGTATAATTATGTTAACCAATGTCACCCCAATAATATTCAATTTAAAAAAATAAAGCGTTGAGGAGGAAAAACTGGCTCTCCACACCATTTCTGTAATTGAAGAGCTAATTGTGTGGGGAGGGGCGGGGGAGGGGGGCAGGCGTGTGTGTGCGTATGCATGTGTTTGGAGTTATGGGTTTTACGTACCTGTGAACCATTTGAATATCTTCCAATTACCAAGTTTGACTTTTGTAATACAAAATGAAAAAGATACAATGAGAAATGAAGTAAAATGTAATTGTGGCCCTGGAACATAATCTGGAATTAGTAGGTTTTATTATTATTATTTTTTTAATTCTTGACAGGAGCTTGATTTCTTATTATTCTAACTCAAATATCCCTTAGGCCAGACTTTGAGATTCCTTTTTATGAGTGAAATTTTCAAAATGATTCAGCAACTGACCTGAGGTTAACATTTCATAAAATAAGAATATATTAATAGAGCAAGAATAAAAAACAGTGGGATATCTAAGCTTTAAAACAGAGAAGAATCTTTCCTTAGAAAAGATAGTTGCCAACCTATCTCAATATTTATAGCTTTCTCTAACCTTTCATTTCTAATGTTTTTATTTCATTTCAGGTTTCCTAAGCAACATACAGTTAAATTTCCCTTAACAATTCTAATAGTGTTTGTCTTTTAATAGGGGAAATTAAATTATTAATATTTACTGCAATCACTGTGTGTTTGGTTTTGTTTCTGTCATCTTAATTTATGGTGTTTGCTTTTCATCTGTCCCTAAATGTTCCCCTTCCAGACTCCAGTTAATTGAGCAAACAGTCTTCTTCGCTTTTATTTCTCCAGTGTAACAGAAGTCTGCCTGCCTTCTTTTACACTTGTATTTTAATTGATACATATTTTTACGTACACAGCTATATTTCAAGTCCTACTTTCTCAGCCATGTCAAAAAGTAATCAGCAGTCTGAGGCCTCCTCTCGGAAAAGACAACCTCGTAGCCTACCTTCACCTCTTCCTCCCTCCACACTCTACCTCCCAGGTCTGATGATGTAGTTTGGTCAAAGAGGAATAGTTTATAGTAGATAGGCATGGATTTTATATCTTTATTTCTATGGCATGTCTCTACCATTGTATTAACCCCTATTTAACCATCATGTTGAAATTTTATACCTGCATTCTCAGCAATTATTTGGATTTCCCCCCTAGGATTACTTCCGCTCTTTCCTTTTTTTATTTTTATTTTTTTAATTTATTCATTTTAGAAAGGAGAGAGAGAGGGGAAGAGAGAGAGAGGAGAGAGATAAGGAGGGAGGAGCAGGAAGCATCAACTCCCATAAGTGCCTTGACCAGGCAAGCCCAGGGTTTCGAACCGGCAACCTCAGCATTTCCAGGTCGATGCTTTATCCACTGCGCCACCACAGGTCAGGCCCCGCTCTTTCCTTTTTTTTTTTTTGTCATGCCTGCTCCCTCTTTCTCAAACCCTCCTCAGCTGAATTGTTAGGTGTCTTGGATCCAGCCTTCATGTGTTAACTTTCCTGTTGTCATTTTTACATCATGGCTCTGTGGGTTGGGAGAATACTTCTGTCAAATGTCCCAGATTACTAAGTCATTTCTTTTATTAATTTTTAATTCTGCCATTCAGTTCTCCTAGATTTACTACCAGTCATATTTTTAATGTCCAAGTCTTATTTCATATTAGTCAAGTATTCTTAGGAGTAACCCCAGGCTTTTGTGGGGATGGCACCTCCTCTCAGATCTGAGGGTACTAATTAGCATCCTTTGAAGTCATTTTCTGTTTCCTGTATTAACTTTGGTTGGGGTTCAGGATATCATTATGCTCAGTTTTATGTCTCTCTTTTATGCCATTGAGCTCTAGCAAACATTTGGCTGTTAATATTTATAAAGGATAATGTGCTGTCCAACATGGCATCTATTTAAATAGTCATCTGTGGTAGCCACTAGACACCTGTAGCTGTTTAAATTTCTATTTAAGTTAACATGAAATAAAATTAGAACTCAGTGTGTCAGTTGCATTAGCGGCATTTCAGGTGTTCAGTAGCCGTATGAGGCTACAGGCGACGGCGTTGGCAGCACAGGCTTGGAGAGTGTTTGCATCACCACAGACCATTCTACTGTGCGGTGCAGAACTAGACCGATAGTTTTGGCAGCTAAAACGGCTTCCCTGCAAACCTGTGGCAATCACTGTCTCCCAGGTAGGGAAAGTGACTGCCCGGAGTGGAGAAGAGGCACATCCATGTGGCTCTCCCTTCGTGAAGTGAGGAAGGGAAGCTTGGTCTCAGGTGGTGGGAGCGCCGTTCCAGCTGTGGTCAGCAAAGTGACTCAGGGTAGTGACCCGTCCCTCTCTAGGCACCGAAACTCCAGTCCTCACTTGATGGAGAAAGCTGACTCCACAGGAAACCCGGGAGTGGGCGCTGCGGCCAGCCTCCGTTTTGAATGGGGAATTGGCGTAATCATTCTGTTGTTCTGTAATTTATTACCCGTAGACCATTGCTTCTCCCAGACGGCTGTCTCGGGTTTTGATTTTTCTCCAGAGTTCTACTGGAAGAACTCAGCGTTTACAATGGTCTCCCCCTTTATCTACTTGGGGTTAGAGTTTCCTGAAGGCTGTTAAGGACTCACCATTAATCTGATGCCATCCATTGCTCTCTTCCCCATGTTTCTCCACATTTCTGGCCTGCTGATGGCAATGTTCCTCAGTGTCTGGCACTGCCCTGGATCTATTCTTGCTCTTTCATTTCTTCTGTCCAGATGCGCTCAGTTGGCCATCTTTAACTGAAAATGGTAGTCTGGTTTCTTGTGCCTTCTGTGTCTACAGAATATGTTTTATAAGTAATCATAGACCACCAGGGCTAGAAAGGAATCTGAGCTACAGTCCAATCCAATTTTTTTGTATTTTTCTGAAGCTGGAAACAGGGAGAGACAGTCAGACAGACTCCCGCATGCACCCGACCGGGATCCACCCGGCACGCCCACCAGGGGCGATGCTCTGCCCACCAGGGGGCAATGCTCTGTCCCTCCGGGGCGTCGCTCTGCCATGACCAGAGCCACTCCAGCGCCTGGGGCAGAGGCCAAGGAGCCATCCCCAGCACCTGGGCCATCTTTGCTCCAATGGAGCCTTGGCTGCGGGAGGGGAAGAGAGAGACAGAGAGGAAGGGAGGGGGGGTGGAGAAGCAAATGGGCGCTTCTCCTGTGTGCCCTGGCTGGGAATCGAACGCAGGACTCCTGCACACCAGGCCGATGCTCTACCGCTGAGCCAACCGGCCAGGGCCTCCAGTTTTTTTTTTTTTTTTACAGATGAACAGAGTAAGATGCGCCCAAGCCTCTCTACAGCATGGTGGGAGAAAGAATGACGTCACTCACCCACTACACTAGCCTCTGGCCATGGTCTTCTGCTCCAAGACCCCTGAGAAATTACACGAGGGGTTCACTGTCTCAGCCCACCTGCACCCCAGGCTCAATGCAGTTGTCATCTTGTCAACCAGCTCTTTCCTAAGCTCCTCCAAATGCAAAATAATGGAGGACTCACGTCCTAAAAGACATTACCAACAGACCTGAATGAATTTAAGAGGATCTTCTGTTAACCTACAAATTCATTGACTCAGAACTGTCCTCTCCCCAAGCACAGTGGAAGACCACGGTGCTGCTTCAACACTGTAAGAAGGGGCTTCGGAAACACACACAGATCCTGCGTAGACATTATCATGACATCGCTAGGGTAGGAGGGGGTAAGTGTGAAAAAGAAGCTTCTCCCTCCCCCCAAAAGTTCTGAGGTGGGAGCTTATTGTCCGTCTTAGTGAACTGTTTCACCTCCAGCATCTGCCTAATTGCACCGATCTACAATCTGTTTCCAGTGAAGCAAAGTAATTAAGTGTTTTAAAACGCTTTTTTGAGACTTTGGAAAACTGACCTAAGGTTAATGGTTCATAAACCTCATTTGTGCTTCTATTAGAGAATTTAAGATGTGAGCTGATCTGCTTCAGGACCAGAAAGGAAGAGAGGGCCCTAGAGATCAGATGGGAGACCCGGAGCAGGACGGGCGGCTACGGAGTCACCCTTCTTTTGACATATTTAAGGAAGAGAGAGGATGATGCATGTTCCCTGACATTGTCCCTTGGGGGTTTGATTCAATGATGATGTCATATTAAACCTGGAGAGATGTAGTACGTTTTCTCTGTGTTCTAGAAGCTGCATCTCCTTCTCTCAGAGACCCTAGAACAGGGTTTTGAGCCAGAGTTCCCAGTCCTAGCTGGGCTCCTGCTTCTGTGTACTTCTAGACAGAATACCTTAATCCTTGTACTTAGCCTCAGAGACTGAGTTTTTTTTTTTTGTTTGTTTGTTTTTAGGGACACCAAGAAAGCCTATCAATATGTCTTCTACTATGAGTAATTCACTCTTGTGGATCACAAAAGCTTGGTTTGGGGATTATAAATTCAAGTGTATCCAGACGCCAGAAAAGTAACATAAATAAGTCAGGAGAAAGTCAGAGACTGGGGGCACAGCTCTTTGAAAGAGGGCAGCTGCTTCTCAGTTCCAGCTGGCTGTCGCCCTGCATGAATGTGTGCTCGGGTGCTCAGAAATCGAGATAATAAATGAAGCCTGACTTTTACTTGGTGCTGGTAACTAATTGAAGAAACAGGGACACTTTCAGGTGCAAACCACATGCACCTGTGGATGATTTGCTCCGTGGAGGCCGGGTTTGCCTCTCCTGAAAATCACCATCAAAACGTAAAGACGAATGGATTAAGGAAGCAACTATCTCTGGTTACCAAATGATCCATCGGTCTGCAAAAGCGAAACCAGTGCAGCCGGTCTGAAGTTCCAGCTCTCCACTTCACCCCCATCGGGACTACCAATGACCTTTGTAATAACGTGCAACTCCTGTTTGTCTGACTTTTGGGTCAGACAAGAATGGCAGTCACTTCAAGAAAGGGGAGTCCACAAATAAGGCTGTTATTCCTAGGGTCGAGTTCCTAAGGGAGTTAGAAAGATTGAACTTCAGAAGTATGCACACTCTAATCAATTTTAGTGCAGCCACAGCAATTATAATAAATAACTTTGATCTACAGAATGCCTACTACTTGTCAGGACAAGAGATTTATAGACATCATCTTCTTTCATGGATTCTTTCATGTATTCAGCAAGCCTAACAGGTACTGCAGTTAGCTCCCTCCTAGAAATGAGGAAGCAGCCTGGGAGAGGTTAAGTATTTTCACTGCATCTCACAGGTGGTAACATCTCAATTTTGTTAGAAAATGAACTCCCAAGGTCTTTGTGTTATTTTTCGTCTCCCCTGAGGATACAGGGGAGAAAAATTCAACATCACGTTGAAGTGATTTCCCCTCCCCATTTCCAGTGCTTCCCAGAGTCAGCTTAAAAGTAGAAGAGCAGATGGTTGTTGGGCGGCGGTGGTGGTATATAAATTTCCTTAAAGCCTTCAAGTATGTATCAGAAATATACAAAAACAAATTAGGGTGATCAGAAAAACCAGCAAGCTGTAAAAAAGGAAAGAAAAGATTATTTTGCTTCCAAGGTATTTGTCATTATCGGTACTCTGAAACCACATGGGTAAGATCAATTTGTTGAGATTGGTAGGGTAAGGAAGGCAAGACCACAAAAGGCGCTGAGAAAGCAACAGGTAGGCGTTGAAAGCAAGGACATGGCCATGGGCGATACATTGCCCATGTGGCTCCTGAGCTTTTTTAAAATAGCTTTATCGAGATATAATTCACGTACCACATAATTCACACATTGAAAGTGAAATCAGTGGTGGCAGTATATTCACGAGTTGTACAACCATCATCAGAGCCAATTTTAGAACATTTTTCATCACCTCAAAAGGAAGCCCTTTACTCTCTCTAGCTATCACACTATTTCCTACTCTCCCCCAGCCCTCAGCAATCACCAACCTACTTTCTGTCTATATAAATTCCCATAGTCTAGAGCAGTGATTTTCAACTTTTTTTGAGCCGCGGCACATTTTTTACATTTACAAAATCCTGGGGCACACCACCTACCAAAATGACACAAAATGACACTCTAACACAGTACATATTATACATATAGTTAATAATATAGTTTCTAAGTGTATTTATACTCACTTAGTGTGAAACCTGGGCCTGTTTCCATGAACACAAAAGGGATATCCTGGCAGGAATGGTAGAAAGACACACACGAAGCTCTTCCTCAACAGTTCTCGGTCTCTCTCTGTTTTTAGTTTTTATCACAGTCAAGCTTGAGAAGCTCAGCTCACATAGATATGTGGTTGAAAACGGGAGCAATGTCAAAATAGCTTTGTTGGCCAGAATGGGGAACTCCTTGGCAACAGATAACCAAAAACTGTCCAAAGGAAGATCAGCAAACTTTAGCTTTAAAGTTAGATAACATTGTGATGCATTGTACATCACTCTCTGCGGGGGCCCTCTTTTAAAAAGAAAAAGGTCAAATATCTATATACACCATCAGGATAGACATAACCAGCTGAGGCTGAGGCTTCATCTAGTGGTGGCAACATTTACCTCCAGTCCTGACCAGGATTAGAAATCGGGACCAGGGGGAGGAGTAGCAGCTTCAACTACTCACCATGGCCACACAATGACAAGTGCCCGGCAGCCCGAGCGGGGACCTTCCTGGGTGTGGATGAGAGGCGGCCTACTATTGGTTCATCGCTAGTGGTCAGGATGAATCCTAGAAGGTGATTGGTCAGTGAGCGTTCCCTGTGCCTCCACTCTTCCTGTCGCTGATAGCTAGAGGGATTGTGAGGGGAATGTTTATGTTCGGATGGAGGTGGCTGACAGCGGGCCAGATAAATAGCCTCCGCGGGCCATATCTGGCACATGGGCCGTAGTTTGGGGACCTATGTTTAATTTCCCCACGGCACACCTGACCATGTCTCACGGCACACTAGTGTGCTGTGGCACACTGGTTGAAAAACACTGGTCTAGAGACTTCCTTAAGAATGGAATCATATACTAGGCAGTCTCTTGCAAGTGGCTTCTTTCACTTAGCATAGTGCTTTCAAGGTTCATGGGTGGTTAAGATTTGAATGGCTTTTAAAACTATCTTCCCTCCCACCCTGGGTTTCTTTGGCAGATTTCTTCTTCTTTGAGCCTGTTTTTGGCATTGTAAATCATACCAGCAGCATTCCTGTCTAGAGTCCTTACCAGGAAGAGTTGAATGTTACATACTTTCCCTTCCCTGGGATCTCCAGGGAAAGCTCTGGACTGGGATACTCTTGGGATTTTCAGGAGCATAAGCCAAAAGTCCCTTGCTGATTTGCTTTACAGAATCACTATCACCAGTCAAATATTCAAGTCTTTTTTCTCTCCTCTCACTCCTGCCTTTCCAAGAACTTACCATGTCCAGCACCTGACTAGTCTTTGGAGAGGGTTATATTTACAAACAATTGTACCTCAGACATTACCTAAGAGGTCTCTGTGGTTATAGTGAGGTCTGCATGCAGAAACTAATACCCTGGATTTTCTTTTTTTCCAAACAGCATTAATGATACTACTGCTTGATGCTCCTTCTCAACTGTTTGTCCCATTTTCTGCATTATCTTGAAGAGAATAAACTGATGTAAAAATATAAGAAATGAATAAATTTTGCTCACAGCAATGGTGGGAACTGTCATTCTCAAATGATGTCTATTTAAAAGACCTAGAAGTGAATTGGAATGACTAGGCAGTGGTCCCCAACCTTTTTTGGGCCATGGACTGGTTTAATGTCAGAAAATATTTTCATGGACCAGTCTTTAGGATGGGACGGATAAATGTATCACGTGACCGAGACAAGCGTCAAGAGTGAGTCTTAGATGGATGTAACAGAGGGAATCTGGTCATTTAAAAAAAATAAAACATCGTTCAGACTTAAATATAAATAAAACGGAAATAATGTAAGTTGTTTATTCTTTCTCTGAGCACTGGTACCAAATGGCCCACGGATCAGTACCGGTCCACGGCCCGGGGGTTGGGGGCCACTGCTGTAAGGTATGCAGAGATTTTAATTGAGCAGCGATGGAATGTGATTGTAAGTGAAAGGATCATGCTAAGTCAACAGAACCTGTTCTTTAGAATCAAACCAATCTGGGTCAAATCTTAGTCCCATCACCTACCAATTGTGTGACATAGGCTAAAATACTAAGCTTCTCTGAACCTCAACCTTCTTATTAATAAAATAGCAATAATGTTGCCTAGTCTGTGGGATGCTTTGAGATGAAAGAATGTTGAGATTAACAACCACAGCAACTACTACCCATACTACGACCACCAACATCAGAATTTATGGAGCATTTATATGTTAAGACATTGTTAGGCATTTAAGTTGTTGGTCACTAAAGTTAAGGGTGACCTCTCTAATCCTTCCAATAATATGGTAAGGAATGCAAGATATTATAACTTTTTCTTCATAGATAAAATATAAACAGGTTAATGATTTCCCCCGAATCCCACAGCAAGTGAGCGTTGGAACTGTCAAAATCAGATACGTTGTCACAAAGATGTCATCATCTCCATCATTGTAGCTCATGTCGCTAACAGAACTGTGAAAGTGAGACTCAAGAACATGAAAAGAGACATTTTTCATGTAGAAGCTAGATACCAGTCTTTTAAAAGTCATGCAAACACTGTAATTTAAAATAGGCAATTTCACATTTTGATGACTGTGTTTAAAATGAGACAATATCAAGTACATGGTTTAAATGCCAGCGAAAGGACAATAGACTATGTCTAGACATCTGGTATACCAACCTCGGTACATCTGCCTCTTGTTCATACCTCCACTCCACAGGGCAAGCTGAATTTTGAGAAAGAGATGCTATTTAATATCTCTTAAAATGAGCTCCCAGAACATAAGCTCCCATTCCTGGAACAATCTTGTGACACCCAAGGCAGAGAAACTATTTTATGCTCAGCAACAAATACTGGGATTTGCTCAGTTTCTTGTCCTTCAGTTCTTGCAAAGTCACTATAATTTTATTTTTGTAATAAATCAAATCCTATTTCTAATGCGATTGAAGAACTTACACTTTAAAAAAAAAATTCTGTCTTGAGTCCTCATAAAATGGAAGACTGCCTTTGGAACTGAATATCTAATTCTGAAATGATCCACTTTGTAAATTCAGAATTTGGTTCACAGCTTTCTGAAAACAACCTTTAAACTTTGAAACCAATTTGAAATTCAAGTTTGTAGCTGGGTCTTGTGGGCACTCCTTATCACCTTTGCTGATAAGCATTTAAATATATTCATTAACAAAAATAATTGTTGTCACAGTAAACTACATTAACACCTTTTAATTGAATTAGAAATTAGATGGGGGTCATGAATATTTCACTAGGGCTCACTGCTAGCCTTCCCAATTTCCATTAAAAGAAAAACAACCCTCACACAGCCATAAACAGGTGGATTTACAATGTTCAGCTTCCTGGCCTGTCTCAGTTTTGCCACAAAACAAAAACAGTTTTGTCATTTGTCAGAAATGAACTTTTAACTTTCTTTCTGCTCCTCTATGCTTATAGGCATGATGCATTGAGTTTTCTGTCCTTATGAATCCTTTTTTTTCTTTTTTTTTGTATTTTTCTGAAGTGAGAAGCAGGAAGGCAGAGAGACAAACTCCCACATGCACCCAGCCAGGATCCACCCAGCATGCCCACTAGGGGGCGATGCTCTGCCCAGCTGGGGTGTTGCTTCGTTGCAACCGGAGCCATTCCAGTGCCTGAGGCAGAGACCATGGAGTGGTCCTTAGCATCCTGACCAACTTTGCTCCAATGGAGCCCTGGCTGCAGGAGAGGAAGAGAGAGAGAGAAAGGAGAAGGGAAAGGGTGAAGAAGTAGATGGGTGCTTCTCCTGTGTGCCCTGGCCAGGAATCAAATCTGAGACTACCACACGCTAGGCCAATGCTCTACCACTGAGCCAAATGGCCAGGGCCTGTCCTTAAGAATATTTAAATAAACATTTACTTAACACAATCCAGAAATGTTTCCCTCACCCTTAGAGCAGAGTAGGGGCTTTTGAGGTTGAGTTCAAGGTTCTCAACAATTGAAAGGTGGGGCTGGAAAATTCTATATCATGAACAGCTGTCCTGTCATTGTAAGACTTTTTTTTTTAGTAGTATCCTTGATCTCTACCCCCCAGATGCCAGTAGCACACATCATCACCCCTATTCCAGTTGTGACAATCAGAACTGTCACCAGGGATATCTTCATACTTAGATATATCCGTCCCCCTGAAGAGGGAAAAATTTCTCCCAGTTGGGAACCACTGATAGAATAACATGGGTTTAATGACTAGTCCTACCTCATATATTTGGCCCTTTTGGGGGCTTCAGTTTTGTATATGTGAAATAGAGGCTATCATACCTACTTGACTGGGTTGCTGGGGACACTTTGACAGTATAAAGCGAACAGAAGGCAGAGCTAAATGAGTGTTCATTGATTATTAGCTGAAGTAGAGGTCATAATCACAATGGTAGCAGCAGTAGCAGAAATTACATCAAGACCTGAGGGGGAGGATGGAGCAGCTGCTCCCCTCCTGTTAACCACTACCCATGGAAGTGCCTTGTTACTGGGCTGAGTCAGTCATTCTCCTTGCCTGAGGACCCAAGTGGCACCTTCAACAGCAACAGTAGCCCTTCTTCCCTGAATCTTTTTTTTTAAATGAGAGGAAGGGAGATAAACAGACTCCCACCTGCACCCTGACCAGGATCCACCCAGCAATGCTGTTTGTGTCTAATGCTCAAGTACCAAGCTATTTTTAGTGCCTGAGGTTGAATCACTGGGACCAACCAAGCCATCCTCAGTGACCAAGGGGATGGAATTTGAACCAATCAAGCCATGAGCTGTGGGAGGAGAAGAGGGAGAGAAGAGAGAGAGGGAAGGGGGGAGTCGCTTCTCCTATGTGCCCTGACCGGTAATCAAACCTGAGACATTTGCATGCTGGGCCGATGCTCTATCCACTGAACCACTGGCCAGAGCCAGTGCATTTTTTTTGACAGACACAGGGAGAGAGTGTGTGTGTGTTAGAGAGAGGGATAGATAGGGACAGACAGACAGGAAGGGAGAGAGATGAGAACCATCAATTTTTTGTTGTGGCACTTTAGTTGTTTATTGATTGCTTTCTCATATGTGCCTTGACTATGGGGCTACAGCAGACCAAGTAACCCCTTGCTCAAGCCAGCGATCTTGGGTCCAAGCTGGTGAGCTTTGCTCAAACCAGATGAGCCCGCGCTCAAGCTGGCGATCTCGGGGTCTCAAACTTGGGTCCTCCGCATCCCAGTCCGACGCTCTATCCACTGCATCACCACCAGGTCAGGCATTCCATGAATCTTGAAGCTAGTTTGACCCAGTCTACATACCACATGTCTGGCAGGGTGGTCAAGACAGCCCTAGAACTTTCCGCAATAGATGTTTGAAACAGCAGAATATAATTGGATTCCAAACTTGACTTCTGATTCTGGGAGCTCTCAGACAAGTTTCTTAATCTTTCTGAGCCTCAGATTCCTTAGCTTTAAAATGGATTCACTGAGAAGTATCCCATACACTGGCCGTGATAATTAAATGCAATAGTGCATATAGAGGGCCCCTAGAGCCATGTCTGCCATACAGTAGGTATCAGTAATCAGCAGTGATTATAATGTTCATGATGGAGGATATTATAATACTCTACAGCAGGGCTGCTCAACTGTGGCCCTACTGACATTTGGGGCTGGACATTTCTTTGTCGTGGGGGGACCGCCCTGCGCATTGTAAGATATGAGCAGCATCTCTGGCCAATGTGATGCCAGAAGCTCCTCTCACCAGTTTAACAACCAAAAATGTCTCCCAGCGTCAGCAGATGTCCCCTGGGGGCCAAGCTGCCCCCATTGAGAACCACTGCTCTACTAGAAATGGATTCCCCTTCTCATCTGCTTGGTCACTCTGTGCTGGGTTAATGTCACCTCTTCTCGGTGACACTGCTTGTCTTCCTCATGTCGAATCAGCCACCCCGTGTCTGGTCTGCTAGACCGAGGGCCCCCCCACAGGCTGGCTTCATTTGAATCTGTATCTGTAGGTGCCACAGAGCGTAGGGCAGCAGACAGCAGGGCAGGGAAGGGAGTGACCTACTGGGTATTGAGCACCTGCTATCTACCAAGCACAAAGCTAAACTGCTCGCACATGCGATTTCCTTTGGCCTTCTCAGAGGATTTGTAAGAACAGATCACTGTGTCCGTGTTGCTGAAGCAGAAACTGAGGCTTGGAGAGAAGGAGCTCTGAGATTCACAGCAAGTACTATGTGAATGGGCTTGGGGTTCATACCCAGGTCTGAGTGGCCCCCAAACCTCCCTCTCCACCAAGCACGCTCAAGAGCAGGAACTCAGGGGCCTCCTCCCTGTCCGTCTGCCCCGCCCCGGAGTCTCCCCCCTCCTGTGAGCTGGGAAGAAGGGCTTTCTCATATGCATTCCGTGCCCCGTGGGTGAGATCAGAAAATTGGGGTGGCGTGCCCGAGGTCAGGAATTGAGTAGGAACGGCCGACCTGCTTGAAGAAACAATCCATTATGGACCCAAACATGAGGCACTGAGCATTTTTCACTCTTACTGAAAAGGTCAACCTGGAGGCAGCAAGACCCAGAGTGAGACCTTTTGGCAATTTCAGAAAGTTCAGCTTGCAGCTTGGGGCAAAGCCGAGGCTGGCTGCAGCATCATCCTAGCCCCCTCTCTCCTCCTCGGGCTCTAAACACCAGCTGGCACCAGGCTTACCTCTTCCAGCACTGACCTGCCCAGGGGCACAGGCCCCAGGTTCAGGAAGGAGGCCTCCTCCCGGCCCAGACCTCACCGCTCCCCAGCTGCTCCCAGAGTCAGAGCACTGCATTGCATTCACTCGAAGATTCCGAGAAACACCATAAATACGCTAACGGGGGACATACAAGTGGGCAGCAGGCTCCGAAAGGTTAACTTCTTCCTTTGCAGATGGTTCCCCCAGTTGCTATGGATATCTCCTCCAGGAGGCTTTGCAAGTTCCACACGAAGGGGCTGAAATTAATAAACCCCTTTGAACTCAGAGGAAACAAATCAGGTTGGGCTGCAAACGCTGCAACCTGGTTATTTCTAGGTTGGACGGGGAGCCTGGGCGTGCAGATGCATGTGCGTGGGGCGTCTGGAGTTTCAATCACACACATGCAAATTGTGCGTGAGCCTTTGGTCTGTGCACGGGCATGAGGAAGGAGCAGACTGTCTGCCTATCCCAAAAGGCAAAGATTTATTTGATTGTTTCCCCAACCAGCCAGCAAAATACTTGAGGTCAGCGGCTGTTTGCACTCATCTCTGCAACCCCATTAGCACTGAGCCCTGTGCCTTGTAGATGTTCAACGACTGTTTATTGAACAGTTCTGCCTGTTCATTTAACATATACTTTTGAGTGCCTGCCATGGGCCAGCCACTATGTTATGTGCTGAGGTTATTACCACAGCCGGCAAGGTGAGGACTCTCTTTCCTCATGGAGCCAGGCCAGGGTCATGGGGAAAAATGAGTGACTAATGGATGAAGAAATTCCCAATTGGAATTTCTGGTTTATGAGTATGTGTGCTCGCATAGGTGTATAAGTGCAAGTGTGTTTATAAACAGTCAACAAATGCATGAAACATCAAGGGTCAGTGAGGGGAAGAGTCCAGGGGTAGAAGATGAAGAATGTGAGCTCCAGGGTCAGCCCCTGGGCATCCGAGTCCCACTTCAACGTTAGCGACATGTCCTTTAGTCAACCAGAGCCTCAGTTTCCCCAGACTGTCCATTCATTGAGTAACAATTTTTGCACACCCCATCAAGGGTGCTTCCTAGGCTCTGGGGACACAGCCGAGAACAGAGCAGACATATGTTCCTGCTCTCATGCAATATTTGTAATAAAGCACAGTGTGGGGCATCACAAGAGGGGACAATGAGTGAGCAACAGCTGCAGTGGCCAGAGGCCCCCCAGGGTGGCCCGGAGAACTAGGGAAGGTGTCTGAAGGAAGTGACCTTTCAATTGAGACATGAAGTGTGCATGAGGATCAGCCGGGTGACCATGGAAGGAAAAGCGTCCCCGGCAGAAGAAATGGGGTTCTCGGGGCAAGAGTGAGAGTGTGGCATGTTGGAGGAGCTGAAGGCAGGCGAAGATGGCGGCAGAGCTGGGAGTGAAGGGGAGAAAAGGCTCTATGCGTGAGTGTGCCCGTGTGTCCTTGCACGTGTGTGTAGGATCGGTATGGATACGTCTGTGCGCGCACGCGTGTCCAGGTGCACGAGTGTGTGTGCGTGTCCAGGCGTACAGTGTGGGTGAGGACGCAATCCTCACAAAGCCGCAGAGCATGGAGTAAGAGCTCCCGTGGGGACGCTATAACCACAGAGCAAAATCAATATTCTAACCAAACGGCTTCCATAGACGATGTATTGTGTAAGAAAGGTTTTAATTAAAGTGCGACCTCTAAAAAGGCAGCTGTCAGATGTGCAGATCTCTCCCGGCTCTGCCCAGAAGGAGCTCAGGACAGGGGAACCGCAGCGGGGGGCCACGCGGCAGAGCAGCCCTGGGCTCCCCTGCTGGGGGCCCTTCTCGCCTCCCTTTTTTTGGAAATGCTTGAAAGAAGAAGAGATTCAGGAAATGCTATAAATCAATAAAATGAATGTTCTAAACAACTGTCCAAACACACTGGCGGTCAAAAAAGTGCACATGAAAACAAGATACACCTTTTTTTTTTCCCTAAAAGACTGAAAAGTATATATTTAAACCAAAACTGTTAGTTTTGGCAAGGGTACAGCAGGCCAGGCCCGATAGTGATGGGAGTGTAAACTGATCCATATTTTCTGAAGGGCGGCTGAATCACACGTATCGGAAACTTTAAACAAGGCGTACCTTTGGGTTTGGCCTTTCCAGTTCCAGGAATTTAGCCAAGGGAAATAATCACTTGCTGGGTGGATTAAATGTAAAAAAATAACCATTGTTCTTCAAAGTATCATTTCTAATATGCAATGTTTGTTACAAAGGTGAGATCTTTCGTGAGCTCCCATAATTTGCCTTTAAAGGCTAAGAACAAAAAGGGCAAGCATCCCACACTTGAAGCACAGTGACCCCCACTGTTGGGCAGGTTCGAGGCAGGGGTGTGCTGCCCCTGCCTCGAACAATATTTAACAATCAGCTTCTGGCTGAAGGATGGGGCAGTTTGCCAGATCATGTCCATGTCCATGGCATAACTATTGCCCCCAGGACTGATTTCCAGCCACCGATGTGTCCTCATTGACACGGCGTTTGGAAGGGAGACTGCCAACTGGCACTCACAAGCCCAGATGAGAGGGCTTCAGCAGACCCTGGGCGGAGGGACTACTTCAGCGGAACCAGCACTGATCCTTTCTGCCCAGAAGGACAGGGAAGGAGAGTGAGGTCACCTCTTAGAGAGATGCAATGTTGGTGAAGAGAGAGTCCCCTACCTCCTCTCTCTTCCCCAGAGGTCCCACTCCCTGCAGCCAGGTGTGGCTGCCAAGAGTTCACTAAGTTGGCGGGCATTTATAAGAAGGTCCCTCCCTGCTTGCTGACTGACTAGTGCTTCTGCGCTGAAGGGGAGGCATGAGGACCCTACCACCGCACAGACTGACCAGCAGGCGGAGAAGACAATGAACCACCAGCCGCCCCAGATGGAAGGGGCGAGGGAGGAGGCTCTAAGTAGCATTTGAGATTACGAGTGTGAGATGACGAATACCAGGACTTAAAAATCAAGGTGAGACTTTTACGACCAAAATGTGTCTGGCTGATGGAGGCCACACGTCCCCTTGATTTTGAAGCCCACCAGGTAAGGAACAGGAAAGGGAAAATTTGAAAGGGCAGAGTGAGTAGCTGTTATTGGAAACATAAAATTCTTTCACGGTATTCTGCCAAAGACTTGAGACCAGTTAATCACATGGGTCACACTTTTGAAACAACTTAAGTATTCATCAAATACGGATTAAACATAATGTAGTGCATCCACTTAAGGGGACAGCACACAGATGCTCAAAGGTCTTTATATCCCCCCTCCCTCCCTGTGTGTGTGTGTGTGTGTGTGTTTACACACGCTTGTGCATGTGTGAACATGGCGTCAGTCACGTAATTCAAATGTCACACAAACGTCACTGGTATGTGATTATTAGGGTTTTTTTAAAAAAATTTAAATTCTATATTCTTATTTTACCTAGACCGTTAATAACTCTGTAAGCTTAAGGAATCTCTTTCCCATCAGTCTACTATAATGTGGCCGACACTTGGAGAATTAGAAACCACACGTAGTACATATAGATGGTCCCCAACTTAATGGTGGTTCAACGGCAATTTTTTGACTTTACGATGGT
This sequence comes from Saccopteryx bilineata, assembly GCF_036850765.1. Taxonomy (NCBI): domain Eukaryota; kingdom Metazoa; phylum Chordata; class Mammalia; order Chiroptera; family Emballonuridae; genus Saccopteryx; species Saccopteryx bilineata. The sequence goes on from NC_089493.1 coordinate 274,850,387, forward strand.
GTGAAAGTGATATGTGTATTAAATTACAAGATATTTAAAATGACATTATAAAAGGCTTTGTGTTAGATGGTTCTGCCCAACTATAGCGTTCTGAGCATGTGGAAGGAGGTTGGCTAAGCTATGATGTTCGGTAGGTTAGAGATATTAAATGCATTTTCGACTTAACGGTATTTTCAAATCACAGTGGGTTTATGGGGATGTAACCTCATCATGAGTCCAGGAGAATCTGCGGGTTCTTCATCCCATAGTTACCAGCATGGAAATATCACTACAATAAATTGGTAAGTGGAAATAAAAAGTGATTCGCAAATCATGCTGTATAATAGAATCGTGCTTTTGTAAAAGAATAAAAGTTTACAGCTGTATGTATGGAAATGCAGGCATTAAAACATTATTAAGAGTGGTTGGTCTGAGCAGTACACATAGACCTTCATTGAATCAGCCCTCAGCCTTGCCATTGTTTTACTAATGTTTATTAAGTTCTCACCTAGCGGCACTCTGCTAGGCACTCATGCTTTTCAATTTTACTGAGTATATACCTTTCCCTACAATCAGCATATGTTCTTTAATCAGAGCAGGGGAATAAGGGCTTTTCTTTGTGGAAAATGAAGCGCTTAGCACATAGTACTTAGAACTTAGTGGGTACTTGGTAAAGGCGACCATGACTTTATCATTCTGTGAATCTTGGGACTTCATCTGCTATAACTTCTTGAGCTACTGTTGTCACAAAAACAATTATGATAGCAAGTATCTACAGAGTGTTGATTGTGGGCCGGCACTGTTCTGAGACTAATGGGTCCTCACAGTAACTGAGGTAGTTCTTACTCCCATTCTACACATTAGCAAACTGAGCCAGAAATACAGTTTCTGCAATATTAGGTCTCCTCCCTCTATATTCCCAACCCCTCCCTGGGACTCAAGACTCGCCTCTCTGTCACAGGACCGACTCTGACGGGAACTACGGAGGCACACAGTGCACATGCACATGCACGCACACATCCACATGCACATGCACGCACCCACATGCACATGCACGCACACATCCACATGCACATGCACGCGCCCAGGAAGGACGGGATGGGGCTGGCCTGGGTTAGTGTGGGAAACCCAGACCATCGGAGGGGAAGGCAGTGTAATGCAGACAAATGTGAGATAATCAGTCTGGAGCCAATGAACCGCAAGAGAGGGAGAGCACACATTAAATATGAAAGTCATGAGTCCTCCAGCCTGGAAAGGGATTTAGAGGTTAGTGTAAAATAAAATTGCCAAAGTTGTCGGCACCCTTTACTGCCAGAGCAAACTTGGGAGTCAGGGGTCCCTGTGTGCACCCCTGTGCTCCCCTCCCCCACGGACGGAGACCTTGGAGGCAGGAGCAGGAGCGTCCTGTCTGAGCTGTGGATGAATGTGGGTACCGTGTCCAAGGCAAGGCTCTTTTGAAAGCCAAGAGTGTGTAGAGTCCAGTGAAGGGCGAAGTGGGGAGGGGAAGAAGATGAGTTTCAGGACCCCGGATGAAGGAGTCTCGTGGAGGCTGGGGAGTGGGAAGAAAGGTGAAGTGGGTGTGAGTGGCAGATGGTCAAGATAAATCGAATGATTCCAAAAGGGCTAAGCCTGGAAGGACTCAGCCAAACAGGACGGATGACAGCCAGGGGGCAGTCTGCTGGGGCAGCAGTGCCTGTTTCTAGACTTCAAGACTCAGGATGCTTTCAGTCGCCATGCTGAGATAACCTGAGGTCTGGGGGGAGGAGACCGAGAGGACAGGAATGATGTGGAAAGCCCCCCCCACCCCCTGGAGACAGGGAAACAGAGTCAGGGCTCCTAGAAAACAGAGACAAAGCCGTCTGTGGTTGGGGGAGTAGAGATTCCGAGCACGGTGTGATGGTTGTGGGTGAAACCATACCAGGAGGCATTTCTGAGCCCAAAGAGCAGGCAGCGATATAAACAACAACAGGTAATACCGTCTTCGCACTCAGGAGGTTGGTACTATTATTCCCATATTACAGATGAAGAAACTGAGGTACCTAGAGGTTAACTAACTTCCATCAGGCCCCCCAACCAGTAAGTAAGTGACAGAGCTAGGATTCAAATCGAGGTCCCCTGGCTCTATTATGCACGCTCTTAACCACAACACTACAGATAGGAATAAAACCTGTACTAACACTTTGGGGCCAAACAACACTGTCTTGGGTTACTGAGTATCAAAACAGAGCTGAAGGGAGGGGACCTTCTAAACCACAAGCTAGCTCTGACATCCAAAGGCTTAGGATAGCAACCATCAGAGCCAAAGGGACCTTTTGGTGCCCCAGTGGGAGGCAGAGCCACCAGGGGAGGAGAACCTGATGTCAAGAGTGACTGGTGCCCAGGAGAGCAGCACAGGCGTTCACGAGAGAAGCATTCTTCAGTCCTGAGGGACCTGGGGGGCCACAGTTGCCTGGGGAGAAATTTGCATAAAGTCAAGACTCTTAACTTAGGGAGGTGGGCTGGAGGATGCTGGGGCATTTGGATTGCCCAGACTGGTAAACTTTGCAACAAACTGTAGACATTTTCCTCTTCTTATTGTTTACAAAGAAGCAAGGTACTGTTACAGGGGGGAGCAACAAGACTTCGATTCTTGTCTTCTTGAGAGTAGGAATTCAATCAAGAGACAAAGTGTAACAAGTAAAGGAAGAATTTATGGGCTGTGCAGGAACAAAGTCAGAGGAAAGGGGGCCTTGGAGACAGGATCAGGGGGTGAGCCCGGGATGAGCTGCCGCTGCCCACGGCTCCCCTGGCTGCAAGTCTGGTGGGGTCCCTAGAGTTTAGGAGAAGGAGAGGGGCAAGGAGTACACACGGTGGGAGGGGGGAAGAAGCAGGGGAGGCCGAGGAAGGCAAGGGCATGCTCCTGAGAGGGAGAGCGCCCGGGACCTCAGTCCTAAGGGATTTTAAGGGTGGGGATTTTGGGGGCAGTCCCAGGGGAGGATCCCAATAGAATACCCATTAGCTTTCCAGGTGTGTTCTTTTAGGGTCACGTTCTCCACTGATTGGTCAGTGCCAAGGCAGGGGGGTCATTAGTCAATGCAGCTGGTCCTGAGGTCAGGCATGGCTTCTGTTTGTCTGATTTTGCTGCTTTTCTGGGCCTGGAGCTGAAACACAGCTGGGGCCTACGAGTCATCTCTAGAGGTAACTGCTTCAGCGCTATTCTCCAGCCCCCTTGTTTGTTCCTCCTCTAGTCGAAGGGGTCTGAAACCACATGACTAACAACATTCCAGAGAAGGAAAGGTCAGGGGAGAGTCTGAACCACAGGACCGGCTAAGGGAGGAGAGTGGGTGAGATCCTTATTTTCCTCATTGTTTCCGTTGCTAGGCACCTGGGGTCTTCGGCCCGGTGACCTCCTGTTGTCCTTGTCTGTCTAACTGCCTACCACAGCACTCTTTTCCTGGATGGGGAGCATGGCTGGGCAAGTTCATTTTACTCAGATTTCAAGAATGTTTCTATTAAGGAAAGGGAAGATTCAGGATGTTTCGAGCAGGGAAGAGAAAGTTCAAGGTGACCTTGCAGAAGGAGCCGGTATTATGAAATGTTTTTGATCGAGTGGAACAAGATAAGCTGTTCATGTTGTGAAAGGGTTCAAAGCCCTGGACACCAGCTGAAATAAGAAAATTCAATTTCTGGCATAAGATTGTATTTTGTCTGCCTTCGAGAAGAATACACACATCCATCCCCACCTCCCCCTAATGAAAGCTGAGCATTCCTCTGCGGTAATCCTGACACAAGCAGGCTGTGAAGCAGGTCTGCGATGCCACAGGTGACGCTGCCCGGAAACGGGAGGGCTGTTTCGGTCCAGATTCTTCCCTGCAACCTCTCACACGGTGAGGACTGGGGCCAGGGATGGGCCCGGGGTTATTTCAATGTTCTGTTTTCTTCTGTGCTTCCACAAAGGCAAGGCAGAGAACTCCTTCGTGTTTATACAAAAAAAAACCAGTGCTGAACACAAAACTTCCTGCGTGGATGGAAATGTTCCATGTCTGTACGGCCCAACATGGCAGCCACTAGCCACACGTGGCCACTCTGCCCTTGAGGTGTGGCGAGTGTGACGGAGACACTCAATTTAAAATATAACTTCATTTTAATTAATTGAAGTAGCCACACTTGGCTAATGGTGACCTCTTGGAACAGCACAGCGCCGAAAGATGCCCTGGAAACAGGATGACCCTCAGGTTCAACCAGAATGGGCCTGAATTCTGCCTCTACCCTTGAGCTAGCTGTGTGACCTTGGGCAGGTGTCTAAATCTCTCTGATCCCCAGTCTCCTTACCTGAAAAGTGGGGATGAAGATATTTCCTCTGCAGGATTGTTGTAGAAACATGCTACATTCAGAGACTACAGGCAGGACACGTGCCTTCAGTACATCGTGGCGGCAGGTAGTTAGTTATAAACACGTGTGGCGGCTCTGCCACTGCTCGGGACTTCTGAGTGGCACACACGGGCTCTCTCTAACACAGATGGAGCAAAGTAAAGCTGAGGAATGAGGGGTTTGATCTGTATTTTCCTAAGGAAAAGGCATTCGAGTTGAGAGTGAGGAGTGATGAGAGTCCTGTGGGGGGTCAATCAGCAGCACAAGCTCAGACTCGGGGACACCCCCCATCAGGCAGCAAGTGGGCCCAGGTGCTGGAGTGCGGGCAGGACTGGGAGGGCCACCGCTCCCCACCCCCAGCGTGCCCACCACTGAGCCCGGCCACGGTGAGACGGTGAGACGAGGCCCCTCTCCCAGACACTGGCAGTACCTCTTGATGGGACAATGATGAGAAGCACACTGAGACAGATGGGGAAGGGAGAAGCGGGGGATTGAGATCAACACAAACACAGTAAAAGATGCAGAGAGGGGACAGGGGCAAGGAACAACATGGAAATAGACAAAAGCGGAATATCGAAGAAGCCGAGACAGAAAGGAAGACACACAGACAGATATAAGACAGCCAGAGCGGAGCAGAGGAAGGCAGAGATAGGGGGGGAGACAGGCTGTCAAGGGACAGACAAGAGACAGGGAGACAGAGGCAGAAAGAAATATTAGCTCTGAGCGAGATAGATGCAGAGCAAGACTGAGGGACAGAAAAACAAGTCACACACACATGCACACACTGAAGGAGAGACAGGCTGAGAGAGAAAAGCAAAACAGACGAATGGAAGGGCGAGGAGGCCCTGGCCAGTGGCTCAGTGGACAGAGTGTCGTCCTGGGTTTCATTCCTGGTCAGGGCACACAGGAGAAGTGACCATCTGCTTCTCTCCCCCTGTCTCTCCCCCTTCCCCATCTCTTCCCCTCCGGCAGCCAGTGGCTTGGTTGGTTTGAGTGTGGCCCGGGTGCTGAGGATAGCTCCATGGGAACAGCCTTATAGGTTAAAAAATAGCTTGGTACCTGAGCATTGGCCCCAGATGGGGTTGCCTGGTGGATCCTGGTTGGGGAGCATGCAGGAGTCTGCCTTACTATCTCCCCATCTTTCACCAAATAAATAAATAAAAATTTAAAAAGTGAAGAGAAACTCGGGAGGGGGGTGGAATCCAGGACAGGGGCAGACGGAAATGTCCAGAGACCAGAGCTCAGAGAAGAGTGGACAGCAGGGTGGAAAACAGTTCTACAGAGAAAAGTCAAGAAAGGGAGGAGCCCAGATCACGCTGGCGTGCCAGGGAGGGCGACAGGGTGGGCACCGTGGGTGGGGTCACAGGGCAGGGAAGGGAGCCCAGACGGGCTTCCGGGAGCTGGTGACACTCTCTGCCCAGCAGCTTCCCGTGTGCCGTCCGCCTCACTGCACCGAGGAGCGGGCCTGGGGGGCAGCAGAGGTTTCCCGAGCCGCTGCTCACCGCTCTCCCTCCCTCCATCCTTCTCCCCGGTCGTTAATCTTGGAGGACAGCTTGGTCTTTTATTAGCTATCTCCAAGGGTCAGCTTAGAAGTATCTGCAGAGATACCAGTTCAGAATGCCATTTGTCATGGGGGCCTGACGGGCGGGCAAGCCACATGGATTCAGCCTCTTCCTGGCCTCCTGTTAACTTAGGAGGCGAAAGCTGCTCTTCACCTTTTCCCTGATCGGGGCTCTAATTCCTTGGGTTACACATTAGGGCAGGGCCACAGGGAGAACGGGAGGCAGCGGAGCAAGGGGCGGTGGTGGTGCGGGGGGAGGGGTGCTTTTCTAAAAACTGTCCTTAGGTGACTCTAATGAGCAGCCAGGACTGAGATCCCCTGAGCCAGACCCGCCCCTGTCCCCCTGCCTTTAGAGGTCTTCCCTGCTAACCCTCCTCCCGCCAACTCTCTGGTACACTGCCCCATTCATTCAATAGAAACTAAGAACCTGGACTCTCAAACCACAGTACCTGGGTTTGAATCCCTGCGCCACCTCTCAATAGCTGGCAAACCTTGGGCTAGTCATTTATTCTCTGTGCCTCCACTTACTCTTCTGTAAAATGGGATTTTCCTTGTCATCACCACCGTTTTTCAGATAAGGAAACTGAGGAACAGAATAAGAAATTTACCCAAGGGTCTAGGGTTAACTTGGACTGTTTCACCTGGTGCTCTGGGGCTACTGGGAATATGTAGTCTGTGCAGGGAGCTGGTCGGGGGCTGGGCAGCAGGCTTGTTCAACGCTGCGCTGTGACACTTAGCGGAGATAGCCAAGGGGAAGGTGCCGGGTCGAAGGGAGCAGCAGCGTGTACAGGGGCGGAGCAGCGTGTGCAGGGACGGGTGCAGCGTGTGCAGGGGCGGGAGCAGCGTGTGCAGGGGCGGGTGCAGCGTGTGCAGAGACGGGTGCAGTGTGTGCAGGGGCGGGTGCCGCGTGTGCAGGGGCGGGAGCAGCGTGTGCAGGGGTGGGAGCAGCGTGTGCAGGGGCGGGAGCAGCGTGTGCAGGGACGGGTGCAGCGTGTGCAGGGGCGGGAGCAGCGTGTGCAGGGGCGGGTGCAGCGTGTGCAGGGGCGGGTGCCGCGTGTGCAGGGGCGGGTGCCGCGTGTGCAGGGGCGGGAGCAGCGCGGGGCTTCTGGGAATGGCGCCAGGCTCAGGGCAAGGAGGGCATCACATGGGGAGAGGGGGAGGTGGGGAGGGAGAGGCAGGCAGGGCCAGGACCCGAGGGCTCTGGAGGGAGTGAGAAGGTCTGAGGCTCTATTCCAGATTTTATTCTCTGTCCACATAGGGACGGAGCGCAACTGGAACACGGGTCCCTGGCTGGCAGACCTGGGGTCCTCCCCACTGACCACGATCTCACTTTGGGAAACCACAGGCAGTTGAGACCCCTGTGTTCAGGGCGGTTGACTGAGAAGGTCCTGGGGTCAGACCACTCCACTCTGGATCAGAAGCCGACCCTACAACCCGCCCCCCCAGCTGTGAGCTGGGGCAAGTACAGCACCTGAGTCTGCCCTGGGCTTCAGCTGTAAACGGAGGTAACGCCTCCCCCTCAGAGGGCTGGGGGTGGGGGGTACTGACCCAGATGAGGCAGGAAAAGCATCATGCATACTGCCTGTCTCAGTGAAACGATACTGATCGTTATCGACAAGGACAATCACTTCTCGGGCTGTGTGGGCACAGAGAAGTAAAAGAGGTGGGGACTATTCTCTTGGGATAAGGAGGGGGGAAGGGAGGAAGGGAGGACCTACCACCCTGGTTTTCCAGGGACTAAAGCATTTCCTTGCGTACGGGTGACTTTCTGTGGTAAAGGAAAATTCCAGGAAAATCGGGCTTAGCCAGTGACCCTGGAGGAAGGTCTACAGGGGTACTATTTCATTCTTGCGGGCAGGGGGGGGGGGACAATCAAAAAGAAAACAAATGAATTCAAGCTGCAGCACAACAACTGACTGAGGTTAGATCAGACACAGGACTTCCCGGTTGCTGAACATAAAGCAAGGGTGGGCATGTTCTTTGGAAACCCAGAGGGAAGCTCAGAGCCCAGGACACAGCCTGAGAAGTACTGAAGCAGCGCTCTTTGGATGAAGTGCCTGTGTCGGCTGCCGCTTGCTCCCTGTAATGGACTCAGCCCTGCTCACCTGTGACCATCATCCTCGACACAGCCTGCAGCGCATTGCCAGATTCCAGACATCAGAGGCTTAGAGAGGGTGCTCAGCCTGGGTCTGACTGAGCAGTTGAGGGGAAGGAATAATGGTTGGTGACATAACAGCCTAATCTCTGAGAAAGTGTTCTGATAGAAAGATTCATGATGGCCATCCGGGCTGCAGATGCCAGGCCTTAACTTCCAATCCCCAGAGCCCCGAGGCACACGCCTCTGACCTGCCAGATGGCATTAAGGTCTGGTCCTGGGTATGGCAGCTTTACAGCATATTATCTGCCAAGGAATGTCCCAGCGGGCGGGGCTTCAGAGGAAAGGAAGGCAGTTAGCAAAGGAGACTGCAGGCTCAGGCGGTGTCTGAACACCCCCCCCCCCCCTGTAACTGCTGTGAGATCCAGGGTGGGGCAGGGGCAAGCTGACCCTGTCACCACCATCTGAAACCTTCAGGGGTGGGCATGTGCAATCTAGCAAGCCAGGGTGTTTCAGAGGAACATTCTGGGCTCCCTGCTTAAGCAGAGAGAGAGAGAGAGAGAGAGAGAGAGACAGAGACCTGGGCGTTGTCACTGCTACAGGAGGGACAACTCCACACTTTCCTCATCTGTGGGACCACTGTGCCAGGGTGCTCCGGACCTGCAGCCCGAGGGCCCTGCGGTGACACAGGAGGCAGGTCTGGGGACAGCCACGCAGGGTCCCGCAGCCTCCCCGCCCAACTTCAGAAAGCAGGGCAGGGCCGTTAAGAGCGGAAACTGTTTATTTTCCTCAACTTGATACTATGAAAATTCTCAAATATTCAGCAAAGCTATATAAGTACTGCGATAAGGATTGCATAGATTCAAAAGCTAACCTTTTATTATTGTTCTATTGTCTATGTATATATCCACTTATATGTATATATGCGCATTTGTTTCTGAACTATTTGATGTCACAGACATCATGACTCTTCACCTCCTAATATTTTAGTCTCCTGAGAGCAAGGTTTTCTCTTACACACCACATCATTACTACACCAAAGAAAATAAGAGTCCACAACACCTAACATTCAAATTCAAATATACTCATTTGTCCCAAGAATGCATTGAAAAAAATTTTAAAACCATTATTAAATCAATATTTATGCTCAATGTTTATTATCTTTGTTATGACTTTTAACTTAGACACAGCACCCCCCCCCCCGCAACACATATATAATTTTTTTGACTTTGACTTCCTGTGGAGTCTGGATGAGTTTTCTTACAGAATGAACCATCTTCTGGATTTGTCTGAGTGCTCTCCCATGTTGTCATTTGACTTGTGCCTCTGTCCCCTCTAGTTCCTGTAAACCGGTTTTTGAGTCTAAAATTAGATTCAGGTTAAATTAGATTCTCAAGTGTACCTAGCAAATATTTTAAGGTCAATTAAAAATAATTTTAAATGGGGGAGTCATATCCTGGAACTCCTATGGGTCTCCCATATCATGCTTTTTACTTAAAATTTTTTAAAATTTCTTTTGAATGCTGATGAACAAATCTTTTTCTCCTGCAAACTACTACCTTCATTATTTGATCCAGCTAATAACACTGTTTTGTCTTTTTCCAAATAGCTCCAGATATATGGAAAAGACTTATATAGGTGGATGGGGATCCTCAAACCCCTCAGCGAGATCTTCTGAGCATGGCTTTTAAGATACCAAGAGGCAGAAAAAGCCCAATAGAGATCAGGGGAACTACCAGCTTTTAGGATACGCCCTTAAAGGCTCCAACGCCCCAAAGGCGTCTCATAGGATGCCATCTGGGTCCTGCTTCAATAGTGGAAAGGAAGGTCATTGAGCTAAAGCCTGCCAGACTTACATGCCTCTGCTGTGAGGAAACAGGGACACTGGAAGGTAGGGTTCCCCCTCGCTCCTCTAAGGGAGGGTTCAGTCTCTTCCAGCCCTGCTCCAGCCACCTATGACCTAACCTTGTCCAGAATGCTGTGGTTTGCCACTGAAGGCTGAAGGTGCCCAGGGCCGTCGGCCCCATCTACGACACCGTGGACAAGCCTAGGGTATTTCTTCCAAGAAGCAGGTAAACTGATCTCATTTGCACAAGAGCCACTTAACTATGTCTTGCCTAAATAGTCAGGTTTTTTATTCTTCCCTCGAAGATCTCTGTTGTGGGTGTTGATAGTCCTATTTTCTGCTGCTTTGTTTAATATATAGTGTTTCCTTTATTCCTCCTACCTCAATGCCCCACACATATTTCAGGCTGGGACCTATTCCTAATTTAGAGCTCTCTTTCCCTCTTTTGCCAACTTCTATTATGAATCTACCTTTGCCACCCAGCTTAGTGTATCCCAAGGTTCTCTTTACCAAGCCACAGTCACAGAGCTCCAGAGAAAAGCAACCTGGTCTCATCTCTCCAGGCAGAGGAGAACAGAAGCTCCATCACCACACATGCTACAGATGGCTTTTCCAGTCTACCTGAATCATTACCAGCTAGAAGCAGCGGTCATTGGGACTTGGATGTGAGCTGCAAAGTATAGAATTGTGACAACAATTTGAGTGCCATGCGGACTTTTCCTGGAGGTGGACTTGTCCTGGACTCCTGCTCCTAGTGATAGCTCCTAACAGATTGAACTGAGGTTGGGTTGCATTTTTCAGGGATTTGGCATGGTGTTGGGGCCAACTTAGACTTGGTGAACATGTTAAGGACACTACTCTTTTATGGATTCTTGCTGTATTGGCCAAGAGTTTGCTTAAAGGCTTTAATCACTGTAAAAAAAAAAAAAAAAGAAGACTGGATAAAGATGTGGCACATATACACCATGGTATACTATTCAGCCATAAGAAATGATGACATCGGATCACTTACAACAAAATGGTGGGATCTTGATAACATTATACAGAGTGAACTAAGTAAATCAGAAAAAAACCCCAAGAACTGCAGGATTCCATACATTGGTGGGACACAAAAACAAGACTAAGAGACATGGACAAGAGAGTGGTGGTTACAGGGGGCGGGGGGAGGGAAGGAGGAAGAGGGGGAGGGGGAGGGGCACAAAGAAAACTAGATAGAGGGTGACAGAGGACAATCTGACTTTGGGTGATGGGTATGCAACAGAATTGAATGACAAGATAACCTGGACATGTTTTCTTTGAATATATGTACCCTGATTTATTGATGTCACCCTATTAAAATTAATAAAAATTAAAAAAAAAAAAGAATATACTCAAACCACAAAAAAAAACTTGCCAAGGAATATTTAGTAATCTTCAGCTCGTCTTATATTTGTGAACAAGCTTTTTCTTTAATGAATCTAAATAAAAGTAAAAGATCAAGACTGAAAGATTTACATTTGGAGGCTGTGTTAAGAATAGCTACTACAAGTATAAAGCCAGATCTTAAAAAAATAATAAGCGATGCAAAGCGCCTCAACACGTCACATTAGTTTTTTTATTAATTTGTTGTACTAAATTACTTACATTTATTTATAAACAAATTACATAATAAAATTTTGTTTACTTAAAAAAAAAATTAGATTCTCATTGGCCCTGGCCCGTTGGCTCAGTGGATAGAGCATTAGCCCAGCATGTGGACGTCCCGGGTTCAATCCCCAGTCAGGGCACACATGAGAAGTGACCATCTGTTTTTCTCCCCCTCTTTCCCCCTCCTTTCTCCCTTCCCCTCTTTCAGCCAGTGGCTCAATTGGTTTGAGGGTAGTCCCCGGGCACTAATAATAGCTTGGTTGATTCAAGCATTGGCCTCAGTTGGGGGTTGCTGGGTGGATCCCGATCAGGGCACATGTGGGAATCTATCTCTCCTTCTCTCACTGAAATAAAAAATTAGATTCTCATTCATTTGAATTAGATTCGTGTTTTACCTTTTCAGTAAAAATCCTTTAGAGACGATGCCCTGCACTTCATCGTGCACCACAATAAGAGGACTGTAACTTTAGGGCACCCCATGGTCAGTGAAGAGCAGCTTGTCACTGGCTGTGGTGATGACACCAGATTGCCCACTGTGAAGGCACACGCTACCCCCCACCCCTTTCACTTTAGAAAGGCATCTGTGGGTGAGGCATCAGCATGGGGCCACGTTTCTGTTCCCCGATAACCTCTCCTAGCAGGGGCAGCGTCCGTTCTTGCCTGATTATTAAATAGCGAGTTTCAAAACGATACTTTTTTTCTAAGCCTTTCATTCTGCTGCCCCGTCTACATTAGCTGCTATTCTTCTTAAAGATCTTCCTTTTGGTTTCTCTCTCTTCCTTTTCCTCTCTTTCTTTCTCCCTCTCTCCCAGTTTTTCAGGAGTGGAATCAACTTCCATCATTCCTCATGCTAAAATTGTCCCAGATGTGGCCATTAACAATTTCTACAGAGCTAGATTCAGGGCTCTTGACACGCCACTATCATCTGGGACCCCCCTCTCCTTCCAGGAACAACTAGATAACCTGGGCTCACTTGTACTTCCCAGCCCCGACCCTGGCGTCAGCTCTTCTCAGAAGGAGGTGGTCTTTTTCAAACCAGATCTGGGCTCCCAGAACGAGAAGCATAGACTCTATTGCTGGACAACTTGGGCTTAAATCCTGACTCTGCCACCCACGGACTGTACGGCCTCTGACAAGTCCTCACGGCTCTACGTCTCAGTTGTCTCGTCTGTAGAATGGGTATAATAGCTGCCCATCCTACCTTGTAAGATTATTAAAGGAGTAACTATAATCATATTGGCATGCAGTGAGCGCTACACAGATGCTTCCGAAACAAATAACGCTGCTCAGTCTATGCAGGGGGAGGGGGTTAGAAAAGACCCTCAGGCAGTCCGAGGCAGGAGAAAAACTTTAAAAAAAAAAATTTATTCTATTCAATTAGGATGGACATAATATCATCATATTTATTTTTACTCTCTCTTGTCACTCTATTATGGCTGGTGATACTGATTTGACATTTGCAGTCTTGAAAAAAGGTTTCCTTTAAAAAAATAAGTAAATTTTTATTGAAAACAGACATGCAATATAAAATCACCTTTTAAAAAATGTTTTAAAAAAATCAAACGAGCCAATTAAAAAATGATTAAATTCTAATTGCTACAGAATGCAGATCTGTCAACAATTAATGATGATGGCGAGAGAGTGACTAAGGTCTGGGCAACTCTGTGATAACGCTGCCTGGGGAGAATCCCTACTCCCGGGGCTTGGAATGGTTTTAAATTCAAAATTGAAATCATTTTAACATTCTGAGTTTGCTTGTGCTGTGATGTTCTCTGATACCCGAGTCTGTCCGGGCTGATGAACCCACTAGAGAGAATGAGAGATCTCCAGTTATGATGGAAGTGGAGCTCAGAGCTTAGACATTCCTGACTCTGCTTACCCACCGTCATCATATTCTCCCCACTCACATTTCTGTGATGGTCGGTGGGGGGGGGAAGGGAGGGCTGCAATTTTGAGGACTTCTTCTTAGAGAAGACCATATATGCCTTGCTGGGGCTTCTTGTGACTTATAAAATGCCTTGATCAGAAATGCTGATCTTGGCCCTGGCCAGTTGGCTCAGTGGTAGAGCATCAGCCTGGCGTGCAGAAGTCCTGGGTTCGATTCCTGGCCAGGGCACATAGGAGAAGCACCCATTTGCTTCTCCACCCCTCCCCCTCTCCTTCCTCCCTGTCTCTCTCTTCTCCTCCCGCAGCTGAGGCTCCATTGGAGCAAAGATGGCCTGGGCGTTGGGGATGGCTCCTTGGCCTCTGCCTCAGGCGCTAGAGTGGCTCTGGTCGCAACAAAGCAACGCCCTGGAGGGGCAGAGCATCGCCCCCTGGTGGGCAGAGCGTCACTCCCTGGTGGGCGTGCCCGGTGGATCCCGGTCAGGCGCATGCGGGAGTCTGTCTGACTGTCTCTCCCCATTTCTAGCTTCAGAAAAATACAAAATAAATAAATAAATAAATAAATGCTGATCTTAAACCCAGCAATGGTGACCAGAGACTGTCCGCCTGGGAGTCTCTGTGCATGGAGTGAACTCTCCCTCTCTGGCCACAGTGGCCTTTGACTTACTGCCTTTTATTTTTCCCAAGGCCCCAAAGAGCCATGACTACCACAATGGGATTCACTGACCAGTAAGCACACAGATCTAAAACGATCTTAGTCAAGAACCTGAGACAGAAGGGAGCAGGAGTTGAGGATTGCCATACTCAAGCAGAGAAAAGGTCAAAGAGAGAGAGCAGAGTCTGTAGTGGGCTTTGCCTCATTAACTCAGAGATTCTGTTCAATACTTTGACATTCGACCCATCAGCTTTTTTTTTTAAGCATTTTTTTTTTTTTTTACAGGGACAGAGAGAGGGATAGATAGGGACAGACAGATAGGAACGAAGAGAGATGAGAAGCATCAATCATCAATTTTCATTGTGGCACTTCAGTTGTTCATTGATTGCTTTCTCATATGTGCCTTGACCGCGGGCCTTTAGCAGACTGAGTAACCCCTTGCTCGAGTCAGTGATCTTGGGTCCAAGCTGGTGAGCTTTTTGCTCAAGCCAGATGAGCTTGCATTCAAGCTGGCGACCTCAGGGTCTCGAACCTGGGTCCTCTGCATCCCAGTCTGACGCTCTATCCACTGCGCCACCGCCTGGTCAGGCCCTATCAGCTTTTTAATGGGCATCTATTATGTGACAAGCACCAGGAAAAACTGCAGACACATGGTAGTGATTCCAGCTATTCTGATTCCAGACACTGTGAACACCATTAACTGTCGGGCTTTTCATTGATTGCTCTGGCTGGAAATATACAAGGTTTTAATCAGGTGGCGATTTCTGGATCTTTAAGAAACCACTATATGGGGCTGTCACTGTAGAGTGAATATTTGTAGAAATTTGGAGGTCATTAAAATGGGAGGGGTGCCCTGGCCTAATCCTTCCCCTCTTCCTTTATTCTTTCTTTTAGTAATTTAATTTATTTTTATGCAATTCCAAAAAAAAAAAAAATAGATGGTCTCTCTCTGGGGAAGTGACTCTAATCCAGCTGGATTGGGACCCTCTCTGGAGCACATGTGAGTATACAGTCTATGTAAAGTGACAGCGTTCCCTAAACCAAAAATAGGATGTACAATCTGCCACAATGAAGTGCCTGTGGGGATAGAAAGACAGGCTATTTTAAGTTGGACCCCCCCCCCCCAAATCTGAGGTGTAAATTCATGACAATTGCCGGAGGGATTAACTCCAGTGTATTTAGCACAAGCTATTGTAGTATAGCGTCTGTCTGTGCGTTTCTCACATGTCAACAGTGTTCGCCAGCAGTTGTGTTCGCATGTGCTTTGATTAGATGGGGAAGAGGGACATGAACCCGGGAACTCTTTCATATGCATGTAATACAGAACTGGGTGTAAACAATAAAGGCGGAGTTCTGTAAAGAGGTGCAGACCAAGCGGGAGGTCCTGATGTTCCCTCCTCTGGATCCCTGCACTGAAATAATCAGAAGGCGGCTTTTCAGGTCAGATGTCTTCATAGAATGCTACCTACCTAGAGAAAATATTTAAAATTTAAAATGTCATTAAAATAGCATAATTGGCCCTGGCCGGTTGGCTCAGCGGTAGAGCGTTGGCCTGGCGTGCAGGGACCCAGGTTCGGTTCCCGGCCAGGGCACACAGGAGAAGCGCCCATCTGCTTCTCCACCCCTCCCCCTCTCCTTCTCTCTGTCTCTCTCTTCCCCTTCCGCAGCCAAGGCTCCATTGGAGCAGGGATGGCCCGGGCGCTGGGGATGGCTCCTTGGCCTCTGCCCCAGGCGCTGGAGTGGCTCTGGTCGCGGCGGAGCGACGCCCCGGAGGGGCAGAGCATCGCCCCCTGGTGGGCAGAGCCTCGCCCCTGGTGGGCGTGCCGGGTGGATCCCAGTCGGACGCATGCGGGAGTCTGTCTGACTGTCTCTCCCCGTTTCCAGCTTCAGAAAAATACACACACACACACATACAAAATAGCATAATTAAGCCTGACTTTGGAAGAACCACCAAACTGGTGGAAGTATATACTCCTGTTGACCTCATGAACAACTGTGAAAACAGAATTAAGGACAGCCAGGCTGCACGAGAATAGATATTGTGAAGTCAGGATTGCAAGCCCTGAATCCTTAAGATGGCGTTCAATAAAAATTAGTTGAATGAATGAATGAGTCAGTGAATTCTCCATAGACTGCAGATTAAGTGACTTAAATATTTCTCCATGTCTTTATTTTGCAGTATTGAAAAACAGATCGGATCATATCGGCTCAATCCGGACGATGAACCGAGGCCATCTTAGAAGAAATGGCCTCACCCTGGTCCAATCAGCTATGGTCACGAGGGTAGATTCCACAATATTTATTGCTCACCTGTCAGACAGGGTCTGTGACAGATGGATACTACTACCAAAGCAGAAACAGACTCGGCAGACACCTCAAAACTCAATCTCAGCCTCCAGGTCTTTGCTGAGGAAGTGGCAGGATTCTTCATCAGTGTAGCTGGGAGAATTATCCTGGTCTGGTCCACATGATCTTTAGGGGGCTCACGTTGTTGTGGTCTAGTGGGAATAGTCCTTGCTTTAGAATAAGAGCCCTAAGCTCTGCTTCTGAATTCACTCAGGGGGTATGTCTGTGCAGAGGCCGTTTCTTCCCAGTTCATTCTCTTGCAGTATTACATCTCTCGCACGCGCCCATCACTCAAGTGCCCTGTTGCTGTACTTTCGTTCTCTGTAGCATTAGACTCTTTCCTGCAGAATTAATATTCACATGGTGCTTTCCACCCAATGCTGCCCGTTCTCCCTTGGGGTGCATAGAGAATGCGATGCCTCCCCCTCTTGAGGTTAGATGTGGTCATGTGACTTGTTCTGTCGAATGAAATGTGAGCAGGAATAGAACATGTCACTCCTGAGTGGAAACTTCAAGAGCCAGAGCATAATTTTGCCCTGCACTTTCCCTCGACCGCGGTGCTGGCAGCGCTCCAGAGTGGCTGCTCCATCGCCCTGGGTCTGGGGACAGGAGCATGCGCCGGCTGAGCCATGGCAGACGGCCGTTCACACTGTGGAGATGCGGGCTCTTCTGCTTCTCCGGTGAAACTCGGCTCATCCCGACTGATCTATGGCGTATACGTGCAACATAAAACGGTTTCTTTCATGGATTTATTCATTTATCCATCCATCTGTTCAAGCAGATAGTGTGCATTTATTATGCAAAATGCATTTGAATAAAGAAGAAATAGAATTGATTGAAAAGTGATATCAAACAGGACATGTGATTTTATGTATATAGAAATATATCTATTTAGTATGCAGTGTATATATATTTCTATATCTATAATTATATCTATCAATATTATATACATATAGGTTTTCAAAATAATAGGATTGACTTCTGACTATGGGTAAGGCATAGTGCTAAGAACTTTGCATAAATTACCTTATCGAGTGTCCATCAGTGGACGAGTGAATTAAAAAGCTGTGGTACATATACCCAATGGAAAACTATGCTGCCATGAAAAAGAAGGACATCTTACCTTTTGCAAATGCATGGATGGACCTGGAGACTATTATGCTAAGTGAAATAAGCCAGGCAGAGAAAGACAAATATCATATGACCTCACTTATATATGGAATCTAAGGAACAAAGTAAACTGAGGAACAGAACAGAGGCAGAGGTGGGGTCACAGAGAGCAGAGGGACAGCTGTCGGAGGGAAGGGGGATAAGGGGATGGGACCAGAGAAGGTGAAGGGATTAGTGAAATTATATACATAACATACAGGTACAGATAATAGGACAGTAAATCCCAGAGGGAAGGGGGGCGGGAATTAGAGGGAGGGGGGAAAAGGAGGTGTAAATAGAAACATGGAGGTGGGGGTGAGGGCGCTATATTCAGTGGGACACTTGAATCCATGTTAACACAATAAATTAATTTAATTTAAAAATTAAGATTGTTTTGTAAAAAAACTATAACCATTTTCCAGTTTAGGGGGAAAACACTGAGTCTCGCAGAGGTGCTGGCTGTTACCAGCACTGCATAGCTAGTGAGCAGCAAAGCTGACTTTCATGCCCAGGTGTGTCTGCCTCCAAACTACTTAACCACCAAACCCCATCCCCTCTTCCCCAAACACTAGGCTAGTTCTGTGTCTTCAGAGAACCATGAGAAAGCCAAGAAAAAGAACAGCTCTGCCCTTTCAAATCCTTGCAGCCAGCCAGGCTCCCGGCGTTGCTCTGACAGGCTGTCTTCCCTTCAGAATGAAAAGCGAGGCAGCGTGGGCAGAAATAAAGGCCAGCTGCTCAGCGGAGCAATAGGCCGGCGCGGAGCAAGAGGCCTGCGCAGAGCCGGCAGAGCCCACCCCGGTACCTCCGAGCCCCTGCAGTCAGCGCTCTGCTCACCCCCTCCGTGTGTGCGGTGCCTGAATAAAAGAGTCTCTCCACAAATCGCATGTTCTTAGACAAACTTAGGAAAATGTGAGGGATCGCAGTGAGAACACACTGATACCATCATTAATCAACAAATGGAGAGAAAATGCAGCGGTGAAAAGGTAGGTGCTTAGATTAGGAAAAGATTTATGGGGAGAGATTAGAAATACCGAGGCAGAGCTGGAGATGGTTTTTTTGTGTTTTTTTTCTTGCTGGTTTTTTGTTGTTGTTGTTGTTGTTGTTTTGAGAGACAGACAGACAGACAGACAGGGACAGACAGGAAGGGAGAGAGATGAGAAACATCAACTCATAGTTGCAGCACCTTAGTTGTTCATTGATTGCTTCTCATACGTGCCTTGACTGGGGGCCTCCTGTCAAGCCAGTGACCCCTTGCTGAAGCCAGTGACCCATGCTCAAATTGGATAAGCCCATGCTCAAGCAGGTGACCTCAGGGTCTGAAACCTGGAACCTCAGTGTCTCAGGTCAATGTTCTATCCACTGCGCCACTACCAGTCAGGCCAGAGGTGCTGTTTTACAAATACTTTACGTTCTTGAAAATTGTAAAGTTTTGTAAAAGTTTCCTAGCCACAGAGAGAGCCAGTTAAGGCAGCTCCCCAAGGAATTCATTCATTCATTCATTCATTCATTCATTCATTCAAAAGTTGCTTTCCGAATGCTCATTTTATAGGTGACCAAAATGTGAAGATGGAAACAAAATTTTATGTAACACACACTGATATAAAACTTACTATGTGCCAGGCATGTGCTAAGCATTTAACACATATGAACTCATTTAATTCTCACAAAAACCTGAAGAGGTGGATACTCTCATTATCTCCATTTTGCAGAAGGCAAAACTGAGTCTCAGAGAAGTTTAATTATCTTGCCCAAAGGCATGCAGCCTTTGGGACTTGAAGTCTGACAAGTCTGGCTCCAGCACCGTGCTCTTCATGGCACCGCTTCTGTGGGGTCGATTCCTCAAGTCCACAGGTTGGCAGGAGGAGAAGCTTAGAAACAAGTCCCTCTGTGAAACTTATTTTGATTGAGAGCTCCAAGGAGAAAGAATCTAGCTCTACCTGGGGATATCAGACAGAGGGCCTCACTGGTAAAAGAGACCCTTAGGTGGCTTCACGTGTTTGTAGCAAGGTGGATAACAGGAGTGATGGGCCCCCACGAGGAAGGACCAGCATTTTTTAAAAATATATTCAATGATAGGAGGAGAGGCAGAGAGACAGACTCCCACATGTGCCCCGACTAGGATCCACTAGGATCCCAGCAAGCCCACTAGCGGGAGATGCTCTGCCCATCTGGGATGTTGCTCTGTTGCTCAACAACCAAGCTCTTCTTAGTTCCTGAGGCGGAGGCCATGGAGCCATCCTCAGCACCCAGGGCCAACTCACTTTAATTGAGCCATAGCTGCAGGAGGGGAAGAGGGGGGAGAGGGAATAAGAGAGAGGGAGATGGAGGGAAATGGAGGGAGAGAGAAGGAGAGGGAGGTAGAGAGAAGTGAGAGGGAGGGAGGGGTGGAGAAGCAGCTAGGTGCTTCTCCTGTGTGCCCTGACTGGGAATGGAACCTGGGACATCCACAGGCCAGGACAACGCTCTACCACTGAGCCAACCGTCCAGGGCCAGAAGGGCCAGCTTGAATAAACACACAGAGATATGAGACAGCCTGATTGGGAAAGCACTGAGGCAAGGGGCGTGCAAGGGAGGCAGGAGCAGAGAAGGGGGGGGCGTTGACTGGGCTGGACAGGAGGTTCTCGTGTTCCAACTATGGCATTTCTGGGGTTGAATGTCTGCCTTCTTGCAGTGCTGATACACAGGGCAGGGGGGGGTGGGCATCAGGCTGCTTGGCGGACTTCTCCCCAGCAGTGTGGAAGGCTGGCTGGTTGGCTGGGAGGGAAAGTAGCGGAGCTGTTAAGAAGGAGGCCTTTAGACTCAGCCAGCTCTGAGGTTGACTCTCAGCTCTAGTTTCTATCCGTGTGACCTTAGACAACTGACTCAACCTCCCAGAGCCTCAGGTGCCAAATGGATTGCTCGAAGGGACTATATAGAGGCCCTGGCCAGTGGCTCAGTGGATAGAGCGTGGGCCTGGTATATGGATGTCCCAGGTTCAATTCCAGGTCAGGGCACATAAGAGAAGTGACCATCTGCTTCTCTCCCCTTTCCCCTCCTCCTTCTCTCCCTCTTCTTCCTCCCACAGCCAGTGGCTTATTGGTTTGAGCGTTGGCCCCAGATGGGGGTTGCCGTGGTGCATCTTGGTTGGGGCGCTTGCAGGAGTCTGTCTCACTATCTCCCCACCTTTCATTAAAAACAACAACAAGGACTAATAGCTCTGTTACTAATATGCATTTTATTGGATCTGGATGTAGGTATACTACTTAAGAGAATATTACCACACACTAGATGAAAGGGGAACTATGACACTACTGACCTGTCATGAACAGCACCACTGTTTCCTTCACCCCCCAGGGGGAAGAATCTGTTTGCACTAATTCATCTAGGTTCCCACACCCGGATCCCTTTAAAACCAAATGCAAGGTCAAGTTGGTCTGTTGTCAGTAGAGCTGATGTAAAAATCAACTCACACTCTTGGCATTATAATCAAGGGCTCTAATCCAGCTCTGCTTAAACTTTAATGTGCACACAAATCACCCAAGATCTTGTTAAAAGGCATTACAGGAAAAAAAAATGTAAGTATGTATGGTGATGGATGTCAACTAGAATTATTGTGGTGATCATTTTGCAATATATATATATAAAATTATTAAGAGGTACAACTAAAACTAATATAATGCTGTATGTCAAATATATCTGAATTTTTTAAATTAAAAAGCATTAAATACATAAATATATTTTTAAAAGGCAGATTCTGTCTCAGCAGAACTCTGGTGGGCCTGACATTCTATATTCCTAACAATCTCCCCAGGGGTAAAGCTCATGCTGAGCCAGGGACACCCACTCCCATTCCTTGGAGTAGTAAAGCCTCCGTCTACTGGAATCACCATCATCCTAACACCTAAATTACCCAAACCAAGAATAAGAATTCAACCCAACACCTCTCATTCATTGGCCATTCACTCATCCTTCCATTAATAGTCTCAAAACACCTACTATATTCCAGGTCCTGGGAAAAAAGAGATATGTACTCAGTAGGTCCTGTCCTCAATCAGCTTGCTCCATGCAGACAGGGAACTATGTTTGAGTACAGTAGTTAGTGTCTATACTTCCTCTCATTTAATTCTCTCCAAAGTTCTATGAAATTAGCCTAACCAGATGGTGGCGCAGTGGATAGAATGTTGGACTGGGATGCAGAGGACCCAGGCTCAAAACCCCGAGGTGGCTGGCTTGAGCACGGGCTCACCAGCTTGAGTGTGGGATTGCTGGCTTGAGCATGAGATCATAGACATGACCCCCATGGTCGCTGACTTTGGCTCAGAGGTTGCTGTCTTGAAGCTCAAGGTTGCTGGCTTGAGCAAGGGGTCACTGGCTCAGCTAGAGCCCTCTGGTCAAGGCACATAAGAGAAAGCAATCAATGAGTAACTGAGGTGCTGCAACTATGAGTTGACACTTCTCATCTCTCTCCTTTTCTGTTTCTGTCTCTGTCTTTCTCTCTCGCTTAAAAAAAAAAAAAAAAAGCTCTATGAAATTACAATCATGCTTCCCATGTGCGAGAGCAGGAAACTGCTGTTTAAGGAGCTAGGACAACTTCCTCCAAATTGTTCAACCTGTCAGTTGGTGGCGTTGGGATTTGGAGCCAGGTCTTGTGAATTCCACGGTCTCATTTATACTTTACCACCATAAGTTGATTTCATTCTGTTTTTTTTTTTATTTACTTTGAGCTTGACTCTATCTCTTTAGGTTTAGCGAGTGAACTTCCCCTTTCCCCCATAAATTTAAGTTCTGACATAAAGAAAAAAAAAAAGTCCTGATGTAATTGAACAAGAAGATGTTTACAACCCTCTTCAAGCCGTAAAGCTGCTAATACACAAAATTTATGACAGCTTAGGAAAGGGGAAGTCAAGAGGGGAAAACCAAGACAAAGGTAGCTATGGGAATGTCACAGTAATCTATGGGTTCACGTCCCGAGGCTGGCACACTCAGCGGGGTCGCTTTGTGGAGACCGTTTAACCAGCTAATGGAGATTGACTTAACGAACTCTCAAACTTGCCAGAACTAACTAGCCTCGTGAAAACACCCCAACAAATTGCGAGGAACAGGGCGTGAGGCAGACTCGTCGCGGTTACTTCAGGATGGGATGGGATTGGAGGATGTCTCCGGGGCCTTTGCCCAGGAGTCCTGCAGCAGTCACTGGAGGGCTGGGGCTTTCTCGCAGGAGCAGCTCCGATGTTTGCTCCCAATCCAGATAAATGCGCACAGATGTTCCTTGAACTTGATCAACTGGCTTCTCAGCATGAATACAAAATTGATTGGGCCAAATCATAGCTCGTGCCAGTGAAGGCTGGCTGCATACAGAAATAAAATCAGCCACCTCCCATTTACTTAGAAGTCTCCGGTTTAAAATACACCGGAGGAAAAGGCGCGCGCTTCACTTCAGAGCAAGAGCCAAACTGCACAGCGACAAAATTATTCCCATCATCACGACAGCCTCAGCCAATCGTTCTTTTTTTTTTTTTTTTTTTTTAATGTGCTGAAAGGAGGCAAGTTGGCATCATGAAAAGAACTTTTTTTTTTTTTCCTCCAAAAATACATCATGAAATATAGAGAAACTAGAAAGAGCAGAAGGGGGCCCACGCTTAAAATCTAATTCTGAGACTGGACTCTTGAATAACGTCTGTTCTGGATGCTCTGAAGGTCCTAAGGAAAGAGGCTGGATTTTTTGCCTTCTTCTTCTCCTGATGGTCCTAGGTTGGTAGGGACATGAATACTTGTCCTCTAATTCAGCTCCTATTCTTCAAGTAGAGCCCCTTTTGCTGAATGATATCCTCAGTAATCTTTAAAAAAAAATTATTGATTTTAGAGCTAGAGGAAGGGGAAAAGGGAGAGAAAGAAACATCTAATTTGTTGTTCCACTTATTTATTAGTTGATTCTTGTATGTGCCCTGACTGGGGATCGAACCTGCAACCTTGGTGTATGGGGAGGGTGCTCTAACCAACTGAGCTGCCCAACCAAGGCCCCAGTACTCTTTAATCTTCACTCTTGCTTGATGACCCACAGTTGTATCATGTTTTTTTTTGTTGTTTGTTTGTTTTTTTGATTTGGTCTTTCTTAAGTACTTAGTCAGGGAGATAACGGATGTTGCAAAGTTGTTTCCTCTTTCTAAATTAGTCCGATGTTCCCTTCCTCCTTATCACCTAATAAAGTTCTGGAAAATAATCTGGGATGTTCTGATAGGAAAATCGCCTCAAATGGAAAGCTTAGCTCAGCGAGCGCTCCGTCAGCATCACCGGGAGAGCCCTGTTGTTGAACTCCGAGGTGATGCCTCCCCACACCCATCCTTCGTTTTCCCCTAGGAGAAGGATTTTACTCAGCCCCAGTGCGTCTGCATGCTCCGCACTCAGTTTTAGCAGTTCTGATGCCCGGATGTCATGTGCCCTTTTAATATCTGCTTCAGATAATCACCCTCACCACTGAGAAGCAACAACAACATACTTTTTTTTTTATTTTTTTATCCTGTGCTGAATCGCATTTTGTTCTTTTTTTTTTTTTTCAACTCCAGCCTTGGAAATTAGATTTTGCTATCTTGGGTTGTTTCTAGTACATGAGTAAGATTTTCCTTCCTGCAGTTACTTAATATCACTTCTCAGAATATTAAGGAGAAAAGAAGTAAATCTTCACATACTCATAAAAATGTCCTCATTTTTACTTCAGAAGAAATGGGTCACCATTGATTTTTAAGAATGAAAGTTGCACAGATGAAGGGGAAGCATATTATCCAAATCAAAGCCCAGTAATTCGAGGATGATTAAAGAATTCACCTTACAAGTCAAGTCAAATCAATTGCTAGTGTCATTTGGCATGCCATGGTGGAAGAGATTCTGAGGCCGAGTTCAGACTGGATAAAACAAATATGGGCCCTGGCTGGTTGGCTCAGCGTGTGGAAGTCCTGGGTTCAATTCCTGGTCAGGGCACATGAGAGAGGCGACCACCTGCTTCTCCTACTCACCCCTCCTCTATCTCTCTCCCTTCCACTCTTGCAGCCATGGCTCGAATGGTTCAAGCAACTTGGCCCTGGGCACTAAGGATGGCTCCATGGCCTCACCTCAGGTGCCTTAGATGTTCAGTTGCCAAGCAATGGAGCAGTGGCCCCAGATGAGCAGAGCATCACCCTGTAGGAAGCTTGCCAGTTGGATCCTGGTTGGGGCACATGTGGGAATCTGTCTCTCTACCTCTTAAGCCTCCCTGCCTCTTACTTAATAATAATAATAATAATAATAATAATAATATGGAGTGGCCCTGGCTGGTGGTTCAGTGTATAGAGCATCAGCTGCTGTATGAATGTCTTGGGTTTGATTCCTGGCTAGGGCACACAGAAGAAGCAACCATCTGCTTCTTCCCTGCTCCCTCTTCCCCCTTTTTCCCTTCTTCCTCTTCTACAGCCAGTGGCTCAATTGGTTCAAGCATGGCCCCATGTGCCGAGGATAGCTCCATTGGAGTGCACTAGCCTTAGGTGCTAAAAATAGCTTGGTACTCAAGCATCGGCTCCAGATGGGGTTGCCAGGTGGATCCCAGTTGGGGCACATACGGGGAGTCTGCCTCACTCTCTCCCCTCCTCTCATCTAATACACACACACACACACACACACACACACATATGTATGTATATACAGAGGAATGGATCAGTAATGTCAGCCACGGGCTTGATACGGTGATGTGGTAGAACATCCATTCACTTTAAAAAATGCTAACTGTGGTATGAGACAATCCAGTTTTTCTGATTTATCTACCAGATACATTTACAAAAGATTTTCAAGAAAAAAAATAGAAATTTCCAGAGCAAAGTATCAAGTGATCTTCCCCCAAAGCAGTCATTTTTTGTCAAAAAGTCTTATTACACCTGCTGACTCTGATTACTTAAGGATTTCTAGGACTGCTGGTTAAGCTCCATGATTGATTAGTAATGTCTGCCACAGATGAAGGATTGGACACAGTGCCACATGTATGCTATGTTTTGCTCTCCTGGTTCAATTTGCCATTTTACCCTGACTTGGGAATGTAATAAAGTAGCAAAGCCTTTGAAAGCATCCCACAGAGTCAGGGCATGGGTTAATCTCATATCTGTTAGAAACAATTAGGTAGCTACAAAAGCAATCCAGGATATTAAAGATGATACTTGCAATGAATAAAACTACAATATAATAAAGAGCATCTAAGGTCAGCAAGAAGAAGACAAAACTGAGTAGAAAACAATGCCAACAGCTTACACTAGTAGGAACACAAATCAGCCAGAAACATTTTGAAAAGGTGTTTAGGAAAATGCAATTAAAAAAGTTAAAAAGTTATATCATCAAACTGTGAATGTTTGTGTGGGGATGTTCACACTGCCATTGGGAATGAAAGTTTGTTTTGTTGTTTTTTGTTTTTGGGTTGCTTTTTTTTTAGTGAGAGGTGAGGAGGCAGAGAGATAGACTCCCATAAGTGCTCTGGCCAGGATCCACCCTGCAATCTCCCTACCCAGCAATGCTTTGCCCATTTTGGGCCATTGCTCCATTGCTCAGCAACCAAGCTATATTAACGCCTGTGGCAAGGCCATGGAGCCATCCTCAGCACCTGGGGCCAATTCGCTTAACCAATCGAGCCATGGCTGTGGGAGATGAAGAGGCAGGGGAAGAGAATGAGGCTGGGGTGGGGTGCAAAAGCAGATAGTCACTTCTTCTCTGTGCCTTGACTGGGAATTGAACCTGGGACTTCCACACACCAGGTTGATGCTATACCACTGAGCCAACTCTCCAGGGCCAGAAGTGAAAGTTGTTTTTGTTTTTTATAATCACTTTGCAAAGTGGATTCAGAGCTATCTGCTGCATTGATTTTAGATGCTTCTCCTTGACCTCCACCCCACCCTCACTCCTACATTGGAATATTTCTGAAACCCAGATCCATCTTTAAATTGTTAGTGTTTTAAGATTTATATTTTTCAAGATTTCTTGTAATGCCGCATTAATGTGGTTTTCTTTTTTAAAATTGAATTTATTGGGGAAACACTGGTTAATATAATTATACAGGTT
Organism: Saccopteryx bilineata; assembly: GCF_036850765.1. Classification (NCBI taxonomy): domain Eukaryota; kingdom Metazoa; phylum Chordata; class Mammalia; order Chiroptera; family Emballonuridae; genus Saccopteryx; species Saccopteryx bilineata. The sequence continues at coordinate 274,876,926 of NC_089493.1, forward strand.
TCACATGCCAAATTCTGTACACAGTACTGTGCCACATCTCTGTACAGAATATTATGTAAAGGCTAGCATTTTTGATGCAACTTACATTGGATGGCCTCTTAATTAGTAAGAAAATATGTAGAAACACTGAAGATACTAGTGCTCTTTGGTCCAGCAATTTGATTCCTAAACGTATCTCTAGAGAAACACACATATACATGAAGACATCTATTATGTTGTTCATTGCGTTTTTTTACTTTAAAAAGTTTTATTCTGGCCCTGGCCGGTTGGCTCAGCGGTAGAGCGACGGCCTGGCGTGAGGGGGACCCGGGTTTGATTCCTGGCCAGGGCACATAGAAGAAGTGCCCATTTGCTTCTCCACCCCCCCTCCTTCCTCTCTGTCTCTCTCTTCCCCTCCCGCAGCCAAGGCTCCATTGGAGCAAAGATGGCCTGGGCGCTGGGGATGGCTCCTTGGCCTCTGCCCCAGGCACTAGAATGGCTTTGGTCTTGGCAGAGCGACGCCCCAGATGGGCAGAGCATCGCCCCCTGGTGGGCAGAGCGTCACCCCTGGTGGGCGTGCCGGGTGGATCCTGGTCGGGCGCATGCGGGAGTCTGTCTGACTGTCTCTCCCCGTTTCTAGCTTCAGAAAATACAAAAAAAAAAAAAAAAGTTTTATTCTAAGAAGCTAGCAAAGGTGGTTTCTTTAATATTTATACTTATATTTATAAAAATACACTTGCCAATAAAGTGGTTTAAACAGAGCAAATGTATTACCTCCTATTAGAACAGTGGTTCTCAACCTTTCTAATGCTGTGACCCTGCAATACAGTTCCTCATGTTGCGGTGACCCCAAACCAAAAAATAATTTTGGTGGCTACTTCATAACTGTAATTTTGCTACAGTTATGATTCGGAATGTAAATACCTGATATGCATTATGTATTTTCCAATGGCTTTAGGCGACCCCACCAGGGTCGCGACCCACAGGTTGAGAACTGCTATATTAGAAGAACTTTAGGAGAGCTGCTGAATTTTGTGCCTCAGTGATGACCTCAAGAATCCATTCTTTCTATTTTCTGCTTTGCCACCATTGGCTTTCCAAACCCTACACTTTTACTTGTTCGTGTCTTAATCACAACATCTCTGCCTTAACAATAAGGTCTGGGGGCTTCAAATATACTCTTAATTCCTGCTATTTCTTTTGGTTTCAACGTTTCATTTTGGAATAATTATAGATGCACACCAGGTTGCAAAGATGACACAAAGGGGTCCTGTGTCCCCATCACCCAGTTTCCTCCAATGGTTACATCTTATACAACTTTAATAAACTGACATTGGTACAATGCAGGTGTGTGTATAATTCCAGGTCATATCATATATGTAGTTATCTAAATCAAGATAGAGAGCCATCCCATCACTGCAAAGGTTTTTCTTATGACACCCTTTCAGGTCACACCCTGCTCCCTTACCCACCCCTGGTCCCGGGAACCACTATTTTGTCCTCCATCCCTAACATTATTTCTGATAATAAAATAATAGCAACTTCCTTTGTAAAGTATCAAAAAATAAAAATAAGATGGATGGATAGCTTAATGGATTGATGAATGGATAGATGGATAGAGTTATAAAGCAAGTATAACAAAGTATAACAAAATGTTTACATATATATTTATTTATATATATAATTTATATATATATATATAATTTATATATATATATGTAAAATCTGGGTGAAGGGTATATGGATCTTGACTGTACAACTCCTCACATTTATCTGTGTGTTTGAAGTTTTCATCAATGCAACGTTGGAACGAAATCAACCTAAATGTCCAGCAATAGGGAAATGGAAAAGTAAACTATAGCATATTTCTACAATGGATTATACTACAGTATTTAAAATGAAGTAACTAAATTTTCATGTAACAACATGGATAAATTTCACAGCCAGTATATGAAGAATAAAAAGGTAAGTCCCAAAGAATGTACGTGACACAATTTAAGCTGACACACACCAAATATCCCAAGGATAACCACTATTTTCAAGTTGTCTTTTCCACTTGTTTTTATAATTTGCTATAGAATAGCATCATGTGTGTCATCTGCATATCATTTGAGTATACGGGTATGTGTTATTTTCTTTTCATTTTTCATACTTGAAATAATTGATTATAAAAAAAAATTAGAATTAAAAATGCCACATAGACTTGCATTCAAAAGAAGACATTGGCTCAGAATCATACCTCAGAAAAGCATGTCACTTTATACACATGTCCTCCTACAGTTTCTTAAAATTAGGCCCACATTTGTCAATTACTTTACTTTTGAAAAACAAGGTACTGAGAGTACACATTATCCTGAAACAACCTCAATCAATGCTAACTTTAGGTGTTTATAGAGGTCCTGTGACAGCATTAGTAAACAAGGAAGCAAGTAAATTTAACACACCTTGAGTAATTAGTCCTTGGAGTATGCCCTTACCATTGCAAATGTTGGTTATCATTATAAATAAAACTTGTGAAGCCACTTTAAAATAAAACTGACTAAAAGCCTGGGTTGTGTAGTCAACAGACTTACACAGAACAAACATTTAAAAAATAAAATGTATGCTTTTCTTATCACAAAAGTTAAGACAGTGTTACCTCCGACGAGAACTGAGTTCTGATCATTTAAGCAACTGGAAATATTCTATTTCTTCATCTGGGTAACGATGGCAAAAGCGTTCACGTTGTAATCACCCATTGAACCACTCACATGTTCTTTTTTTCACAATAAAAGAAGTGTCCCAAATTTGTGCAAATTAGCACTGGTGGCTTGGAATACAATTTCTAACCTCAGCATAATATGTAAACTCAAAAACTATTATATATTAGATACTTGCGATGGCGGGGAAACTGGCCTGCTCAGAAAAACGGGCAATGATGTCACCGTGGCTCCCATCACGCCAGAGAACGTGGTGCAAGAAACGTGCGTGGGAAGTCTGAATGAAATTGTTTCCATTTTGAAATGCTAGTTAAAAGAAGTCTTATTTCTAAATTATAACTCTATATGCAATTTACAATATTCATGTAACTAAACAATAACTGCATTATCCTCGTTACATAATGAGACAATTTTATCTTTATCTCACAGTGTCAATTATAAATGTAATTTGGCTAAAAGTTCTGGAGAATCTCCTCACGGAGAAAATGGAATCACCATCCACTTGGTGCCACCTTGTCTGCCGGCATATACAATTTTTCATAATTACAAAAGATGTAACTCAGGATCTTTTTCCCGTAGATAGTATAGCTCAGAGACTTATAAAAAGTTATACATGAAAAGATCCTTACAAATCATCCAGTTGTTTTCCCATTCTCTTATATAGAGCCAGGGAAGGAGGGAGAGTTTGATCTCCCTGAAGGAATGATTACCCCCCAAAGACGCTGCAATAAAGAAAAATAATAGACTTGTCAGATTTCACTCTCCCAATGGTCTTGATAGATATTTGTCAACTCTTGTCAGGGTGGCTTGTCATTCTAATGTTTTGCTTTTCCTTGAAAAACGAGAAACCACAAGCACTACAGCACAAAAGCAATGATGAGATAGATTCTCCAGTTCCTAAATCATTCCATGGGGGTGACAGGGCAGGGTAAGTCCGGGTGGAGTGCGACAGATCTACGGTTTCATGGGGAGATGTTTATTGTGGATCCCCGTCGTATCATTTCAGGTGAGGTGGGGATGGGGAGAGGTGATAAGTAAATTCACCAGACAGAAAATTAAAATTTTAAAAATATACTTATAATTCATGCAGGAAATAGAGCCAAAGAATTTTTAAGTCTTGGAATAGTAATGAACTTATTTCACTCAATGCCTTTGGAACCTAATGAGAACAACTACTACAACAACAAATCCACCACTGAGTTCACAATTTTTAGACAAGTGTCTTTCTGATAGTACAAAGCAAACAAGGTGAGCACCCTAGTGGTATATTTGTACAGTCTATTCCTCGATTGCCTTTCAGGGATATCGAGAGAAAAGTCTCTTCTGGGACTTGATTTTTTGACATTGGCAATTACAATAGAACAACCAGTTACAAGGTGTTAAGTGATGTGAGGTCTACTCAAGTCACCTACAAGGTTCACTATGGGTGTTACAAAACCTCTTTGTCAAAATTCTGTTTTATACGTTATTAGTATACATAAAACTTTCTGTAGACCATAATCAAAAAAGACATGAAGAACCATGTGTGGACCCAGATACTAGGAGGGTTAATAGAAATTAGTTTGGAGGTCCAAGAAGTCAAAAGATGAAATGTATAGAGAGTAGTCCCATATATATCATATAATAGATTATGTATAATATATAATATACATATATATGTATATATAATGGACTGATGGATGGACAAACAGACGAACAAAGCTAGATTGGGGAGTAGGTCACTCACATTCATAAATACACATGAATCCAAGTGTCAAGGAGTCAACTGGCTTCTAGGATATGGGACATTCAAGGTTTGGTCCACTCACTCTAGAAAAGGGGAAGCTGAAGCCTGGCTTAGCCAAGAACAATGATGCAATGAGACCATGAATAGTATTAAGAGATGAAGCTTTCAAATCTGAGAATTTCATTCTTGGATTAAAAACACTCAGTGGTGCCCCAGCCAGGTAACTTAGTTGGTTTGAGTGTTGTCCCTACCTGGCCAAGTTGCAGATTCAGTTCCCGGTCAGGGCACATACAAGAGTCAACCAATGAACACATAAATAAATGGAAAAACAACTTAACATTTCTCTCTCTCCTTCCTCTCTTTCTAAATCAATAAATAAAAAGCTTTAAGAAAACCACTCAGTGGCTTTCCATTTTTCTTAGGAGATAGTCTCAATGCTTATTACAACTGTCTTTGCTTAGCTTCTTCTATAAGTAGATCCTGAGTCCAGGATTCTAGTGGATGTTATTAAGGGAATACTTTCAAGAGAAACAAAGAAGGGAGAGAGATGAGGGAGGGTGAAATTCCAGGTCATGTCCATCCTATCCCCCATCTGACCCTGTAGGGAGCTGGGGAACACACGCTGCACCTCAGAGGTTGTTCTGTTGCAGGACAAGGAGACGAGGGGTCTGTGCTCCCGACCAGTCAATCACTGGCTGTGGGCCACCCATGAGGATGTACACTCAGGTCGCAGAATAGTGTGGTAGCTCCAACAGACAAGAGTAACCCTCCGATGAAGGCCACAGCTGCCAGCCATTAGCAGCAGAGCACACAGAAGCTGGCGGTGTAAGCACAGAGTGAGGAAAAGGAGTGTGGGAGGGCAGATGACACGTGTGCTACAACACTGACCTGCAAGGCCAGCGTGATCTAGCCCCTCCTGCCCCTCCATTCTCATCGCTCCCCCAGACCTTCAATTAGTCAGGATTCTCCAAGGAAACAGAGCCGATAGAAAGGGAATATAAGGTTGGGTCATGTGATTATGGAGACTGAGAAGTCCCACGCCCTGCCATCAGCAGCTGGAGACGAGGAGAGCTGGTAGCGCAGTGCCAGTGCCCGTCTGAACGTCTGAGAGGCCTGGAGGCCAGGGAGCCAATGGTGGAAGTTCTGGGTGCAAGGAAAAACCAATGTCCCAGCCCAAAACGGGTAAGCGGAAAGCTATTCTCCCTCATTCCTCCTTTTCATTCTATTCAGGCCTCCAACTGATTAGCTGTAGCCCACCCACGTTAGGGAGGGCAATCTGCTTCACTCGGTCTGCTGATTCTCATGTCACTCTCACCCAGAAACACCCTCACGGACCCATCTAGAATAACATTTCCCCAAATATCCGGGGACCCCACAGCTCAGTCAAGTCAACACATAGAATTAACCAGCACAAGCCCCTTGGTTTCCATACACAAGTCCCAGGCTCCGCACACGACGTGCGAATGCACAGACGGAACTGGTCCCAGAGTGAAGCAGGTGATGCTGGCCAGACAGACTCCGAGCTCTGAAAGTGATGCCAGAGAAAGGCTACGATGACCTCATCGCAAAGAGAAGTGACTTGGTGCTTATTTATCGCCAGTGAGTGTTGTGTTTTGAAGCCCAGACTGGCTTTTTATTTCACCGAGCTGGGACGCAGAGGAAAGGACAGAGGCCATTACTACACCATGTGCTTTCTCAAAGGAGACGGTCCCATCCCCAAGGGGTGAAGACCGGATCTTCGGGAGAGGGGGCGAGGGACATGCCACGCAGTCTTATGCTTTTAATGAATAAAGCGCAGATATGGTAAATAAACAGATATACAGTATATCTATGGTGTTAAATCTTTCTGGGAGAACAATTAGGCAAAATGTCTAAAAAGCACTGGGGGGTGGAAGAAAAATCAATTTAAGAAAAGGTTAAGAAGTATTGTCTAAAACCACAAATATCTAAAACTGGAAGGGTACACCTTCTCCTTCTAACACCCTATGGCGGCACCAAGGGACCCCGGGGCTCAGAACTGCCCAGAGGTCACACACGGCATTAGTGAAGGAGCCTGGAGTAGACCACATTGCTTTAATCAAGCGTCCCCAAACAACGACCTGCGGGCCGCATGCGGCCCCCTGAGGCCATTTATCCGGCCCCCGCCGCACTTCCGGAAGGGGCACCTCTTTCATCGGTGGTCAGTGAGAGGAGCACTGTATGTGGCGGCCCTCCAATGGTCTGAGGGACAGTGAACTGGCCCCCTGTGTAAAAAGTTTGGGGACCCCTGCTTTAGATCCTAGACCCATGTATGTTCCACTTTTTTTTTTCTTTACACAAAAATAAATATATCTGTGAGCAGGGCCCCAGTCTCCACATCTCCTTAGCCTACATTCCCCATTAAGATGACACTTGGAAATAAATTATTTATCCAGTAAAATCATGCACCTTTGGGATCCTTAGGAAGAGCTATGGTGTCCGAGCAGTGTGACAAGAGAACGGGCCAAGGAGACAGAGCAGCCCGAGAGTCTGGGCACAAGTGTGTCAGAGACCCAGAGAACGCTGAGCCGGAAGAGGGAGAGTAAACACGGTGCAGGAGACAGGACCCCTCCCTTCTCCCACCAATGTTTCAAACTGGATTCTTTGTATCGCTACATAAGCTCCATCTGGAAAGCTGAGCAGATAGGACAAAATGAGAAAAGAAAACAAGTCTTACCACTGATGCTGATTATTCGGTGACATCAGGTTCACCTGTGTGGCTGTCATTTAACCTCATAATTTCCTGCAGGTTTGGTTACATCTAATCATTCATTCACTCACTCACTCACTCACTCAGCCAGTCAATCGTTTATTGAGCACCTGCTATGTGGCAGGCATTTGCTAAAGCACTGACATACAGCAATAAAAATCAGAGTTGGCCCTAATTCCAGGAAAATTACAAATTTCACAGGGGAGCTAAGACTCTAAGACAGGTTCACAGACCTACATTTTAATAAAATTGGCCCCCACGCCGAGGCTGGCACGTGATGAGCATATTTTCTGACTAGGCAGGAGGGAAACGGCCCATGTCATGCACATACTTCCACTCGTCCCTGGCAAGCTTCTCAATCCACATTTAAAGGCAGTCGGGATTAAATGAAATTACAAGAACAAAAAGGAAAAATGCAAAACAAACAAACAAATAAATAAATAAAACTTTTAATTGGCCGACTGATCTCCCTGCTGTGATTGTATCACCAAGTTGGCAGCTTGTCACTTGCAGTTGCTAGGCAACCATGTGCAGTAAGGCGACTGTGTCAGCCGTGTTTGCCGTCTTGTGGTGTGAGTCTCCTGGTGTTTGAAGCTGAAGTCTGGCTTGACTTCACCTTTGACAGGGGTCTGGCATGACCCATGCAGCCAGCCCCATAAATAAGTCTCTGACCTATACTGCTCAACGCTGTCTCCTCAGCGAGTTCTTTATAAAACTTCATCCCGTAGTCCACAACACAGCACTCTGGCTGTGAATTTGCTGAAAAGACTCTAATGATTGATCCAGGACAAGTCTTCCGAGCCCCCGCTCCCCACCACCACCACCAGGTGCATCAATGGGGCAGGTAGGTGTGAGGGTGGAGACAGGAGACGCAGACAGCTGGCTTTCTCTTTTCCGGGTGTGCCACGTATTGTGGGAGCCTCACTCCAGTCTGTCCTTTATATACTTGTTCCTGGAGCCTACCGAGTGCGGACTTGGTGGACAGACAGAATCAGGTCTGAGTGTTTCATAGAAGCCACGCAACTTACGGCACATTGCTCAGCCTGTCTGTGCCTCTGTTTCCTCATTTCTAAGGTGGCAATAGCACTGCTTCTAAGCCAGGGTCATGATAAGCATTTCCTGAGCCAATACACGTAAAAAAATGTTCAGTGCCATGCCCAGTGTATGGTTAGCGTTCCACGAGTTTTAGCAATAGTTCGCCGAGAACTCTGAGGTAGTCACAGAGTCTTGGAACTGGGACAGATGCTAGCAGTCCCTGAATCTCCTCATTTCTTTGTTAAGGAATCTGAGACCCAAAGAGTTAGAGTGATGTGCCCAAAGTCACATAGCTAGTACTGAAACTAGGGGCTCAGATGCCACCACAGAACTTTACCAAGGAGGGATAAGAAAGAGCTTTCCTGTGTTAAACGCACCTTGCAGGCAAACGAGTGCCAGTATTTCTATTGGGTAATCAGCAGCACTCAGTAGACACAGCTGCCCAGAAAATAGTCTGTTCATTCTGAACAAGTGTCATGTGCTCCAGGCAGGGTTAAGGTCTCATAGAAACTATCTCAGCATTTCCCTGGAGGCCTGTCACCTTCAGAAGAAAATCCATCCTCCCTACTATGGCATCCAAGTCTTTCCTTGGCTGGGCTACAGCTCCCACTTCAGTACAACTCCTCACTCCATCCCACTAGTTTTCCTGATGATCCTTGATGGAGGTTCCTGCCACAGGGCCTTTACACAAGCCACTGCCTTTGCTTGGAACATAGATATCCACATGGCTCCCTCCTTCACTGTCTTCAGGTCATTGCTTGAAGAACAGGATGTCCTCATCAAGACCTTTCGTAATTCTATTCACTATTGCAACCCTCTCCCTCAAGCACTCTGTCCCCCTTCCCTGCTTTAGGACTTGTCACTACCTGACATTACCTGTATGTGTTTGTTTTCTGTGCCCGGCCAACCCCCACTGCCCTGTAAGCTCAATGGAAGCAGTGATTTTTGGCTTTGGTTCACTGCTGTGTGCCCAGTGCCTGGAACTACCCCCTGGACCACATTAGATGCTCTATAGATACATTTTGACTAAATAATACCTCTTGTTTACCTGGTGTCCCAGTGGAAGGATGGCTGGTTCGACAATTGGAGTATCAATGGGAAAAACGAGGGTCTTCTTTGACCAGCTGTTCTGCCTGGTTTTCAGAAACCAAGCTCCCTACACCCCCGTCCAGTTCCAAAACCTCATACTGTCTTCCCCTCTGGATGGAGCCGCTTACGGGCAAGACCTACATGTAATTCATATTTATATTCCCAGAATGGAGTGTGGGTCCGGGCACAGTGTAAGTGCACAGAACTGTCACTCACAGCCATGAATCGGTCTGTCAGGTCTCTCAGGGGTCCTCGCCTTGGCACTCCAGACATTTGGGGCAGGCTGCCCTATGCATTCCAGAATGTTTGCAGTCTCCCTGACCTCCGCCCATATGCTGATAGCACACACTCCAATTGTGCCAACCAGAATGTCTGCAAATGTTATTAAATGTCCCCTGGGAGGCAAGCTTGCCCTTGATTGAGAGCTACTGATCTAAGTGTTTACTGTGAATTAATTAATTCAATACAGTAATGTCAGGAGAAGGTACTATTATTACATCTATATTACAGATGAGCAAAATAAGGCTCAGACAGGTTAGGCAACTCACTCAAAATCACACAGCTAGGAATTAGCAGAATTAGGATATAAACTGGGCAGTCTGGCTCCCAAGCCTACACAATTAACCCCCTACAAGTTAAGGTTGAACGGGAGGGGGGTTAGGAATAGGGAAGAAGAAATGGAGCTAGTATGTATTGTTTTCTCTATTCATGCACTATTCTAAACCCGTATATGATTACCTCCTTTAAATCTATCTAGCCTTTGACACAGTCACCACTGTTTTTTAACATTGCACAAAGGAGGAAACTGATACACACAGATCCTACTCAGTTAATCGAAGGCAAAGCAACCAGAATTCAAACCCAGCAGGCTGACTCTAAGGCTCATGGCGGAGGTACGGGTGGTGGTGGTGGGGTTCCTCCTTTTCTCCAAGTCTGCAAAGTCATCCCACCCTTTGCCCAGCTTTCCCTGCCAGGAGAGCCTTGGCACAGCCCCCAGGTTCCCTTTAAAATAGTTCCACTGCTCCTCACACTCGGTGTGCCTGACTCTCCAGGGCACTGAGCCCTGAGGATCTCAGAGAGTGCTTTCATGTTCCAAGCCAGCCTTACACACAAAGCCAACTGTGTGAGGGAGACTGCCAGAGGCTTCCCCAGGGCTGGCACTTGCAAAGTAGGGGTAGCCTTTGACGCCAAACAAACCACGCTTTAACAGAAGAGCATGAGGGGAGGGTGGGGGGAGAACTGAGGGGGGATATGAGAATGTTGTGAGCATCTCTTCTTACAAAAAAATAAAGATGCACTAAAAGTCACCATCTGCAACTCCCTTGCTTTTGGTAGCCACCAAAGCAGCGATGCTTCAGAGACATATCCTCTGTGTTTGCGGCGGCCCCAGTGTTTAAAAAATAATGATCAGATCATTTCCCCACGGCCATTTCATCCAATAAGCCCAAACTGGATTATTGAGACATTGCAAGGTCTTGTAGGAACTCTCTCTTCTGACCTTGGGCATTGTTAGTCAGGCTGGCTCAGAGAAAATAAGATCTCCTTTCATTGTTAGAGATGACAGTTCTGCAGCCTGTCCTCCAAGTAGGGTGACCCTAAGGTGGCGAGAAGGACCACTCTTAATAGATGGTAACTGATCACCTGTGTACTCACACACACCTGCCTGCTCTGCCCACAGGAGGGGGAGGCACTGTGCGTGTGCAGGTGTGTGTGACCGTTTCTGTCATTCTCCACAATGAGGCAATATTCTCGGCTTCACTGAGGGGCAAGGAAAAAGTAGACAGAGCACATCAACCGTCCTTTAAAGATTTTCTTTTCTTAAAAGCCCAATTTCATAAGTAAAAGGGAATAGGGAAGAGCACAGGAGATAAGAAGAATGAAGGAACATTTGCACATTCAGATATTGAAATGTATGCTAAAGATACAATAATTATGATGATAAATAAGTGTGTGTACGAACTGGCAAAAAGATCAATGAACCAGGCCCTGGCCGGTTGGCTCAGTGGTAGAGCGTCGGCCTGGCGTGCAGAAGTCCCGGGTTTGATTCCCGGACAGGGCACACAGGAGAAGTGCCATCTGCTTCTCCACCCCTCCCCCTCTCCTTCCTCTCTGTCTCTCTCTTCCCCTCCCGCAGCCGAGGCTCCACTGGAGCAAAGATGGCCCGGGTGCTGGGGATGGCTCCTCGGCCTCTGCCCCAGGCGCTAGAGTGGCTCTGGTCGCTACAGAGCGAAGCCCAGGAGAGGCAGAGCATCGCCCCCTGGTGGGCGTGCCAGATGGATCCCGGTCGGGCGCATGCGGGAGTCTGTCTGACTGTCTCTCCCCGTTTCCGGCTTCAGAAAAATACAGAAAAAAAAAAAAGAAAAAAGATCAATGAACCAAAATACATAGTTCCAAAACAAATACCACACAGTTTCTCTTCTTCAAGCACCCTCCTTCCTTCTTTCTTGTACACACACAAACAGACACACACATGCACACCATATGCACACATATGATAAACCTGGTATTGCAAATCAGTAGGAATAGGATGATTTATCAATCAGTGTGCACACGGAAAAACAGAAAGCACACAGGGTATTTCAAACAGAGAGATTTAATACAGGGAGT